>NC_091065.1:190034789-190361456 GCF_000393655.2 Nicotiana sylvestris | reverse complement strand
TATTGTCTCGGCCACTGTAGGCAACATCATCAACATATACCAACTGATCAGGTGGTGATGCGTACATAACACCGTAACCTTTTTTCCATATTCCGTATACATAAATATATACATATAAATATGCGTATATAACACTGTCTAGTCACGGGTCAATGTACATGCATGCATGAAAATATGTTAAAATATCTCAATATTCTTTTCGAATAAACTTTATCAACTGCATATTATTTTGAGACCCATGAATAGAAGATATAACAATATGTCACATGGGGAATCAAGAATAAAGAGACCTCAGGTATTTCTATGAATAGAGTCGTTTATAAAAACTGTGCGTTTGCTCATTTCTTCTGTATAACTTGGACCATGCCAAAAGGAAAGAAGGGATGACCTTAACATACCTGGAGTAGGGAAAACTCCGTATAATATTCCATTGGAAACCTTCGTGGATTGAACTAAGAACCCCAAAAATCGGATTGAATTTTATTTCGGTTCTTGAAGTCTTGAACGGATTAAGCTTCTGCTTTTTTAAATTTTTGAACAAAATTAGCTTATGCTTTTTGAAATTTTGAACGAAATTAGCTTCTGCTTCTTTGAAGGTTTTTGGAACAAATTAAGTTTCTTATCCTTGAAGACATTGGACTAGGAAAAATGGGGTAGTATGTCTCTTGGTTTGGATTTTCACGTTTTTGGTTCTATTTTTGTCCAAAATGAATGGAACAAGACCATTGTTCTTATTCAATTCCAATAAAACCTAGATAGCCACCTAGGACTACATGACTACTTAGTCATTTCTAGATTTGTGGCTTCTTGCCACGTTTTAGGTATATAATTTATTAATTTTTATCCACTTATTAGTTAACTAGGTAATGTCCCGTTACCCGGTAGTTAACCAATTACCCGTAAATTAAAAATATCTCAAATTACCTAAAAATTCTACTCATTTTTAATATACTTTAGACATCATATTATCACGGCCATATGGTACCTTGTATAGTACTAGTCCATAATTATCGAGTATTATTGCTCGACCCGTATTTTATCCCAAATTGGCCACTTTCAACGAAACTTGATTTCTTTAATTCGTGTACCCTTTATCCTTCATGACACTTATTTCTAGCTTGTTATAATTAGCATAAATACATTAACCTCAAGATAATCTCACCCCCAGTCTGCATCAATTAACTGAAGATGAAACTTTTAGCGTACGAAAGCGCGAGATGTAACATCCTTCTCCCCTTAGAAACATTCGTCCTCGAATATTTAACTCTCCGGTATCTGTATAACCTTGGCAGAGTCGCCTTTGTAACAATACTACTACCAACTCTCCATGTAGAAGTTTAATAATCCAATGCCATACAGGACCACAATTATTAATAATGACGATGGCCTCACACGACCAATAACAATAGCTAACACAAGAATTCGTATACGTACCTTGAGGTTATGACATCTCAGTCGGACCCTTCTCCGGAGGAGGAAATAAGTAGGGATATCTAAACTTCATGTCTTCCTCGGCCTCTTAAGTCATTTCTTCCACATTTTTGTTCCTCCAAAGTACTTTCACGGAGGCTACCTCCTTATTCCATAGCTTGCGAATTTGTCGTTCTAGGATGGCAACCGAAATTTTCTCGTATGACAAGTCCTTTGTAATCTGTACATCATCCGTGGGCACCAGTCGGGCAGGATCACCAATGCACTTCCGTAACATAGATACGTGAAAAATCGGATGGACAAACTCCAATTCCGAGGGTAATTCTAACTCATAAGCTACTTGGCCCACTCTCCGAATGATCCTATAAGGCCCAATATATCGTGGGTTAAGTCTGCCTTTCTTGCCAAACCTCATCACACCCTTCATAGGTGACACCTTTAAGAATACCCAGTCATCAACCCCGAACTCTAAATCTCGTCGCCGCACGTCCGAATATGACTTCTGATGACTCTGAGCTATCAATAGTCGATCTCGAATCAGCTTTACTTTTTCTATGGCTTGCTGAACCAGGTCTGGCCCATGTAATCCAGATTTTTCAACATCGAACCACCCTATAAGCGACCTACACTTCTGCCCGTAAAGAGCTTCGTATGGAGCCATCTGAATACTAGAATGACAGCTATTATTATATGCGAACTCAATAAGCGACAGATGATCATCCCATCCACCTTTGAAGTCTATTACACAAGCTCGTAACATATCCTCCAGTGTCTGAATAGTATGCTCAGTCTGTCCGTCTTTCTGGGGATGAAATGATGTACTAAGACTTACTTGAGTCCCCAATCCCTTTTGGAAGGACCTCCAGAATTAGCTGTAAATTGAGCTCCTCTATCCGAGATAATAGATATAGGGACACGATGCAGTCGTACTATCTCCTTAATATAAAGCCTTGCATAATCCTCTAAGGAATATATTGTTCTAACGGGCAGAAAATAGGTTGACTTTGTAAGCCTATCAATAATCACCCATATCGAATCGAACTTACGCTAGGTACGAGGTAAGCCTACGATGGAATCCATATTGATTACTTCCCATTTCCAAGTCGGAACATCCATAGCTTGCAATGATCCACCGGGTTTTTTATGCTCAATCTTAACCTGTTGACAGTTAGGACACTGAGCAACAAACTCTACTATATCATTTTTTATTCCGTCCCACCAATATACTTTCCTGATATCATGATACATCTTTGTTGCTCTTGGATGGATAGAATAACGAGAATAGTGAGTTTCTCCCATAACCTGCCGATGCAGCCCTGCAACATTAGGCATACACAATCGCCCTCGATATATGAGGACCCCATATTCTGCAATTTCAAATGGTGTCTTCTCCTTATGAAGGGTGGTATCCCTATAATGAACTAACACATGATCCTCGTACTGGCATTCCTTTACTTTAGTTACTAAAGAGGATGTTGTCGTATCCTGAATAGTAATTCCGATATCACCTGAGTCCAGTAACCGAACTCTAAGACTAGCTAGCTGATGAACCTCATGGGCTATTCCCCTCTTTTCTGGCTGTAATACGACAGGCTACCCACAGATCTACGACTGAGGGAGTCGGCTACTACGTTCGCCTTCCCCGGATGGTATAAAATATCAATGTCATAGTCGTTAAGTAGCTCCAACCATCTCCTTTGATGTAGATTCAATTCCTTTTGCTTGAAGATGTACTGGAGGCTCTTATGATCTGTATAGATATCAACATGAATGCCATACAAGTAGTGCCTCCACATCTTTAGTGCATGAATCATCGCGACTAACTCTAAATCGTGGGTTGGGTAGTTCTTCTCGTGCTTTCTTAGTTGTATAGAAGCATAAGCCACAACCAACCTTACCATGCTGCATCAACACACAACCTAATCCAACGCCTGAAGCGTCACAATAGATAAAATAACCATTGGTCCCTTTTGGGAGTGTTAGAACCTGTGCTGAAGTTAATCTGTCCTTTAATGCCTGGAAACTCTATTCGCAAGCATCAGTCCATTGAAACTTTGCTCCGTTCTGAGTCAATTTTGTCAAAGGTGCTGAAAGGGAAGAAAATCCCTTTACAAATCTCCTGTAATAACCTGCCAAACTGAGACAACTACGAACCTCCGTCGGTGTTGTGGGTCTAGGCCAAGTCTTTACTACCTTAATCTTTTGTGTATCCACCCGGATGCCTTCACTCGAAATGATATGCCCAAGGAAAGCTACATAATTCAACCAGAATTCACATTTAGAGAATTTTGCATACAACTTCCCTTTTTGTAGAACTCTGAGCATAGTACGCAGATGATCTGCATGCTCAGCCTTTGAACGAGAATACACCAATATATCGTCGATAAATACAATTACGAACAGATCTAAAAAGGGCCTGAACACACGGTTCATCAAATCTATGAACACTGCTGGGGCATTGGTCAAACCGAACGACATAACACGAAACTCAAAGTGCCTATATCTGGTCCTGAATGCTGTTTTTAGAATATATTCATCCTTAACCCTTACTAGATGGTACCCGGACCTCAAGTCTATTTTTAAAAAATACTTGGCACCTTGCAACTGATCAAATATATCTTCAATCCTTGGGAGCATGTACTATTCTTGATCGTCACCTTATTCAACTGTGTATAATCAATACACATCCATAAGGAACCATTTTTCTTCCTCACAAATAATACAGGGGCTCCCCACGGGGATGTACTAGGTCTGATAAAGCCTTTTTCAAGCAAGTCCTTTAGTTGCTCTTTCAACTCTTTCAGCTCTGCGAGGGCCATTCTATAGGGAGGAATAGATATTGAGGGAGTATCTAGTAGTAGGTCAATAGCAAATTCAATTTCTCGCTCTGGCAGAAGGCCCGAAATTTTATCGGGAAAACATCGGGAAACTCATTAACCACAGGGATGGACTGAATGGTTGGTGACTCCACTTCCACATTCTGAACCCGAACTAAGTGATAAATACCTCCCTTTCTGATCATCTTCCTTGCCTTGAGATAGGAAATGAATCTTCCTCTCGGTGATGCCATATTACCTTTCCATTCTGAAATAGGCTCCATTGAAAATTAAAATCGGACTATCTTTGATCTACAATCAATGTTGGCATGACAAGAAGTCAACCAATCCATACCCATTATAACATCAAATTCTACCATATCTAACTCGATTAGGTCTGCTACGGTAGATCGACCATGAACTACTATTATACAACCCCTATATACTTGCTTAGCTATCACCGAGTCCCCAACAGGTGTAGACACCTCAAAAGGTTTAATCAATTCAGGTTTTATTTCAAACTTACAAGCAACCAACGGAGTAACGTATGATAAGGTGGAACTTGGATCAATCAGTGCATATACATCATATGAGGAGACTGATAATATACCTGTAATAATATCAGACGATGACTCCTGGTCCTGTCGTCCTGCCAACGCATAAATACGGTTCTGAGGACTTCTCAAGGTAGATGCTCTGCCTCTTCCTCTACCATGACTCGTTGGTGCTTGTGGACCTTGCCCAGGGGAGTGTACTGATGATGACGAACCAACTACAGATCTCGCTGGTTGAGCTATGCTTACATCACCTATCATTGGACAATCCCTCATAACGTTGCCCGGATAACCACAAGTATAACAAATACCTAATACCATACGGCATTGCCTGATATGCTACTTACCACATTGAGCACATCGTGGCAAGGGCGGTCTCATCTGATTTGACTCACCCCTATACTAAGAACCTGAGGCCCTGAAATTCTGAGCAGACCCTGAATATGTGGAACGATCAAATCTCTTATCGCCAAACTGAGGGGGCGCACTAGCCGATGGCTGGGATGGATACCTCGGGTACTGCTGCCTCTAACCACCTTAAAACACACCAGAAGGACCTGAAGACCTCGCTCTCTTATTTTGGGCCCTATCATGATCATGATCGGCCCTCTGTTTCTGGCTGAAGTGAGACCGACATACAATCATTAAGCAAGTGAGGCTCTAATCCCATCACGAACCGGTGCACCCGATCCTCCGTCTTAGATACAATAGTCGGAGCATACCTAGCCAACGAATCAAACTGAAGGCTATACTCCCAAACACTCATATTACCCCGCCGAAGGGTCAAGAACCTATCAACTCTGGCCTGTCTAAGCTCTGGTGGCAGATAATGACAAAGAAAAGCCTCTATAAACTCCTGCCATACCGCTGGAGGGGCATCCTCACCTTTGGACAATTCCCAAGACTTGTACCAATTAACTGCAGCATCTCGGAGTTTATAGGAAGTTAGCTCAACTGACTCAGTTGTAGTGTCCTTCATTATCCGTAACGTCCTCTACACTCTATCAATAAATACCCGTGGGTCCTCGTTTGGATCTGCCCCAGTGAATACTGGAGGTCTAAATTAATGAAGTCACGAACCCTCGCACTGACGGACCTATCTGCATGACCAATACCTATTTCTTGACGCCGAGCCTGCGTGGCTACTAATCGGGTTAATATTTGAATATCATCTCTCATCTCCTGACCCAGTGTATCAAGCTGAGGTGCTGAATGTATAGGGGCGGGTGCTGGAGCTGGTGCTCCTCGGAGCTCTTCTGGAAAGGGCGGGGTATGTGAAGTCTGAGATGGAACCTCACTATGAGACTCTCCCTGAGCCCTGTTAACTCGTGGCGCTCGATTAGTAGTCTCACCAGCCACAGACTTTCCCTTATGGGCGACTGTAGTCTTTGGAGGCATCGCTGAAAATATAACATGTCGTTAGGAACATGAATCCTTATATTACACGATCTAAGATAAGAAGAGAGGATAACATCCTATATGTCATGTAGCCTCCTGTCTATAAGTGTGGTGTACAACACACCCATAAACAAGACTCTACTAGACACGGTCTGTAGACAACCCTAGGACAGAACTGCTCTGATACTACTTTTGTCACGATCTAAACCAATGGACTACGACGGGTGCCCGAGTCCTACCTGTCAAACACCCCAAGCATGCGTCTAAGATATAAACCTGAATAACATCTGATTAATTACGATAATAATATACATGAAGGAAACCTGCCCAAAAATGCATACATACATATACGTGCAACATACGTAGGGCGAGCCGACAAGGCTACTATAGACAACTATATACCTCAAACTGGAAGCCGACAACGACACATACAACCCAACTAGACATACTGTCTACAAACCTCTAATAGAAATATAATTGTACAAAGACGGGACTGAGCCACGCCATACCCATATATATATACACAAACATATCGTACCAAATCAAAAGCAACTCCGGATCAAGTGGAGCATGCCAACTCTCGCTGATCAAGGATCCTAAGAAGGGGAACCGTCAGCTTGCCTACCTGCACCTGCGGGCATGAAACACAGCCCCTGTGAAATAGGGGGTCAATACAAAAAATGTACTGAGTATGTAAGGTATGAAAATCAGTACGTAGAAGACATAGATGAAACATGGAATAAGGAAATCCATTTGTAAATTTGAATAACTTTGTGAATTCTGAAACATTTATAATGTTATGCACGTGCATATAAATATCGTGCCATGCATAGATATGAGTGTACATAATATTATCAAGCCACTGAGGGCATCCCATCATATCGTTTCGGCCACTGTGTGCAACCCAACTGATCAGGTGGTGGTGTGTATATAACGCTGTAACCTTTTTTCCATATCTCATATACATATAAATACGCGTATATAACGTCGTCTGGTCATGGGTCAATGTACATGCATGAAAATATGTTAAAATATCTCAATATTCTGTTCGAATAAACTTTATCAACTGCGTATTATTTTGAGACCCATGAACAAAAGATATAACAATATGTCACATGGGGAATCAAGAACAAAGACACCCCTAGTATTTCTATGAATAGAGTCATTTATAAAAAATGTGCGTTCGCTCGTTTCTTCTGTATAACTTGGACCATGCCAAAAAGGAAAGAAGGGATGACCTTAACATACCTCGAGTAGGGAAAACTCCGTATAATATTTCGTTGGAAACCTTCGTGAATTGAACTTAGAACCCCAAAAATTTGGTTGAATTTTGTTTCTGTTCTTGAAGTCTTGAACTGATTAAGCTTTTGTTTTTTGAAATTTTTGAACGAAATTAGCTTATGCTTCTTTGAAGCTTTTTGGAACAAATTAAGTTTCTTATCCTTGAAAACTTTGGACTAGGAAAAACTGGAGGAGTATATCTCTTGGTTTGGATTTTCACGTTTTTTGTTCTATTTTTGTCCAAATGAATGGAACAAGACCATTGTTTTTATTCAATTCCAATAACTCCTAGATAGCCACCTAGGACTATGTGACTACTTAGTCATTTCTAGATTTGTGGCTTTTTTTCACGTTTTAGGCATGCAATTTATTAATTTTTATCCACTTATTAATTAACTGGGTAATGTCACGTTACCCGGTAATTAACTAATTACCCGTATAATTAAGAATTATCTCAAATTATCTAAAAATACTATTCATTTTTAATATACTTTATACATCATATTATCATGGCCATATGGTACCTTGTGTGGTACTAGTCCATAATTATCGGGTATTATTTCTCGACCCATATTTTATCCCAAATTGGCCACTTTCAACGAAACTTGTTTTCTTTAATTCGTGTACCCTTTTTCCTTCATGACACTTATTTCTCGCTTGTTATAATTAGCATAAATACATTAACCTCAAGATAATCTTACCCCCTCAGTCTGCGTCAATTAACTGTAGACGAAACTTTTAACGTACGAAAACGCGAGATGATTTATGTACTGATGACATGTATAAATCAGAGTTTACTGATAAGTAGATTTGAGATAGCTAACTGTGCTTGATTAGCTATGGCTTTGTACAGTTTCAAAGGTGATTTATACAAAAATTTAGTTACCAAAAGAAAAACAATATAGTGGAAAAAAATGTTTTACATTATTAGTAATATAATATCTATAGGACATATAAGGTTGATGTTCTTGCCAAGCCAGATATCTCAATGGCTCAAAATTCAGAGTTAGATTGCTCAAATACCTGAGTTAGGATTACCACCTCTAACACAGGTATTTTTAAATTCCAACAGGTCACTTTTTAGTGGGCATTTGGACATAAGAACGGTAAAATTTCAAAAAATAAAAATAAAAAATAAAAAAAAATTCAAATGAAAATGGTATTTGATAATTAGAATTGTGTTAGACATAAATACAATTTGGAGCTGTTTTTAAATTTTTGTGAGTGATTTGAAGTGAAAATGGATACATGAAAACATAAGAAGTGATTTGCGCGCTCAAACAGTATTTTTGTATTAAAAATTTATTAAATATATATAAATATTAAAGTTAAAATCTTAGTTCCGCCTCTGTTCGGAGGATGCAAATGTTTTAAGAGTTGGAGGGAAGGAAGGGGATAGTTCCATCTTAACTCGTAGCTTAAACAAGTTTAGACTACCTATATCATAGTGTAGTGATTCAAAGACTATTTTTTAATTTGAAATTAATTTGAAACTAACAATAAAAGTATATAAATTAATCAATGAATATTATTCAACCAAAATAAGACAAATCATCAATAAGGTAAGCTAGATAATTCCCATTTCATTCATTAAGAGTAGATTGAAAATAATTTTAGTTGTGTTTCCTACAAATAAGTTAAAATTATCAAAACGTATAACCCTACCCTACTTTTTCTAGCCCTAGTAATTTTCCCCACCCTTTACTTCTCTAGAGCTATCGCAACATCTAATGCACCTATGCCTACTTGGCGGCATCATTGAATGAATGGAGTACTTTTCTTTCGTCCGAATTTATGTGATATTATTTGATTGGACTTAATGATGTGTTTAAGTCGAGGAGAAGTGAATGCTCAACGGTATTTTAAAAGGTGTTTTCGGGCGAGCCCTGAGGTTATGCGCACCAAAAATACCCTGAAGCGATGGTGGTGGTGGTGGGGAAGTCTCAAGAGGCGTGCGCCTAGCAATTTGGAGTGTACGCCCGAGCGTTGAGACGAGTTTTTGTAGGGGCATTTGCATCTATACTCGCTTTTTGGATCACATTTTAACTTGTGCCCGCTTTGCAAAAAAAAAATTGCAAGAATACTCTCTTTTTTGCGTAACTTCAGCATACGGGGCTGAAGTAGCATTTTCTGTAATTTTACCTATTTAAAAATATTTTCTGTAATTATATTATTTTATGAAATATTAAAAAAAATTAAATACTCATGGGGCTTACGTCTCGCTGAGGCATATGTAAAATATTTCGCCTTATGCTCACGCCTCTTAAAACACTAATGCTTAAGAACGAAGTATTTCCTTCAATCCAACTTATGTGATGTTGTTTTATTTGGTACAAAGTTTAAAAATAAGAATAATTTTTGAAATATATAGTCTAAAACAAATTTTAGATAATTTGGTGATTCCAAATTATTTCATTAATGAAAAAAAATTTAAAACTAAATTATTTCTGAATATAAAAAAATTTGAAGTCCTTACTAGAGACAAGTATATTGTCTAACACGCTTTGATTTCATTTAAATAATTAGTTACTAGTAGAGTCCATGGTTTGGTTAAGCTATACGAGTAGATGGGAAGAAATGTAGCATAGATCTAGGCCATTAAATCTTGACCTAAACTTTCTTTATCTTAATATAAAAACAAGATATATACCAACCAAAAAAATCTAACATTTCTAAATAATAATTTGAAATTAACCTCTTAATATCCTTTCAATTCCTTCATTTTATTTGTTCTACAAAATGCCATCAACAGCAAATTCAACAGAGGATCAATGGTCAAGTGGACTTTGTGATTGCTTAGATGATCCCATCAACTGTATAGTTTTTACATTTTGTGCTTCATTATTGCAAATTCATTAGCGATCTTTACACAAATAGCCAGTTGAATTCACTATTTTTTTTCTAATCGGTATAATTGATTATATATCGATTATACACATGTTGATGCTTTCGCTCTGATTATTCTATCATCATGTCTCCCTACCAAGAGGGGTTGCTCTGATGGTAAGCAACCCCCACTTCCAACCGAGAGGTTGTGAGTTCGAGTCTTCCTAAGAGCAAGGTGGGAAGTTCTTGGAGGGAAGGATGTCGGGGGTCTATTTGGAAACAGTCTCTCTACCCTAGGGTAGGGGTAAGATCTGCGTACACACTACCCTCCCCAGACCCCACTAAGTGGGATTATACTGGGTTGTTGTTGTTGTTGTTGTTGTTGTTGTTGTTGTTGTTGTTGTTGTTGTTGTTGTTGTTGTTGTTGTTGTTGTTGTTGTTGTTGTTGTTGTTGTTGTTGTTGTTGTCATGTCTCCCTACCACCTTATCTTATTGATGTTACTACGCGTTATGTCTGCTTCTTTTACGTTTATCTTGAGTCGGGGGTCTATCGGAAATAACCTCTCTACCTTCACAAGGTAGGAATAAGGTCTGTGCATACTTTACCCAACTTCCAGACCCTACTTTGTGGGATTATACTGAGTTTGCTATTGTTATTGTTGTTGTTGTTATACATTTACTGATTATTTATTTATTTATTATAAGTAATTGGATGAGCAATTATTTAGGTTAATTCCTTAATTTCGCTTTAATAAAACAATAGTATTTGCTAAAATCTTGATAATTTTCTTGATTCTTTGAAGGTGTGGCTACTTGTTTTTTCCCTTGCATCACTATGGGGGAGAATGCTGAGATTATATCAAAAGGACAAACATGTAAGCTTATAATATCTTCCTTAATTTCTTTGTTAAACTTTTTTTTTTGGTTAGTGATTTTGATGTTTTTAATCCATGGAAACTTACCATAAAGTTGAGAGCAATGTTGTGGTGCATATATACATCGTCACTGTAAAATAAAATAAAAAACATTATCAGGTCATTCAAAAAATATATATAGGTAAGTCTTCTTACAATGTGAGACTTGTTTGAAAATAAAATAAGTTATTAACAACATAAAAAGAAGACATGATAGTATAAAAAAGATTACACTGATCATAATTTAAATATCCTCAAATTTTGAAGTAGAAATAGGGTAAACATAACGTGACATGCAAGTGTTTCTCTTTTATTTTATCCTCTCGGAATCATGTTAATCTCTTTATTTTATTGTTAAAACAGTACGGGCTGGCCAGTTTTCGGACTGGTTATTCAAAAATAGTCAGCGTTTGCCAAGTCATTGAAAAATAGCTACTATTTTGCTGCAACAGAGACCGATCCAGCATAATATACTGGAATTCGGTGCACCTGTGTATGAACTTCCAACATATTATGCTGGACCGATATACTTTGCTGGCTCCAGTATATTATACTGGAGTTCCAACAAAGTATAATGGAACTTCAAACTTCAGCATATTATGCTGTAATTCCAGTATTATGCTGGAGTATTTTCCGGATTTTGAACAATGTTTTCTTTCAGATTTATCTTTACCTGAAAGGTGGCTAAATTTCGATAACTTTTGAAACTGTGACTATTGTTGAATGACCACTTGTAAATCTGACTATTTTTGAATTTCTCCCTATTTTATTATGTCATTCTTTTTGGGATCTTTCAGTAAAGAATCGGTTGGATTCACTGTTTAATTTATTTTCTAGTCAATATATATAAATTATAGATTATTATATCTAAGTATATACATATTGTACATAAATTATATATTTATTATACATCCATCGGCATTTTTAGTTTAAGCGATAGAATGATCGTCTATTTTGATTAATTCTTCTTTTATTTTTTCAGCTTGTATAGCAGCAACCACAATCTACTATTTGCTGTGCTCAATAGGGTGTCAACCTGGTTATGGATTTCTATACAGATCGAGACTACGAAAACTGTTAGGTTTGCCAAAGGAAACATGTAAAGATAACATTGTACATACCTGCTGCTGTTTTTGTGCACTTTGTCAAGAACATAGAGAACTCAAACTCCATGGAGCTGATCCTGCCATTGGTAATAATTACCTTACGAATGACTTGACTGTGTAAATATTTTTATACCGTCAGTACATAAAATTTAATGAAGGTGAGCTTTGGCGTAACTGATAAAGTTGTTGCCATGTGATCAGGAGGTCACGAGTTCGAGCCGTAGAAACAGTCTCTTGCAGAAATGTAGGGTAACGCTGCGTACAATAGACCCTTGTGGTACGACTCTTCCCCGGACCTCGCACATGGCGGAAGCTTAGTGCACCGGACTGCCGTAGTACATAATGAAAAAAAAGAAGAAAAGAAACCAAATAAGGATTAAACCGTCAACATTCTCTGTGTGTTATGTTAAGTATTAACACAACAACAATAGAAAGAAAGAAAGAAGGTAAGAAAGAAAGGGTAAATTTGGCCGGATAATATAATGATAAAGATAAATTTGATCGAATAATATAATAGAGGATAAATATAGACAATATTTATAGGTAGAGGAGTAAATTTAACTCTTTTCTCTAAATATAATGTCATTTAAGTGTAAATTGACGATAATTTTATCTTAAGTATGTATGTTATCTTTAAGACAACAATAATAGAAAGAACAAGAACAACAATAATATCAAACCTTGTGTAACCTCACAAGTAGGATTTGAGGACGATAATATGTATACAGGTCTTGTCCTTATCTGGTGAAGATAGAGAGGTTATTTCGATAGACATTCGGCTAAAAAAAGGAAAAAAAGGAAGCAGAAAAGATATAACAACAATATATAATGTCATTTAAGCGTAAATTTAGGACAATTTTTTGGTTTATCTTTATATTGTTTCACTTTCCAGTATTTGTGGATCAAAGACGATTGATTTTAATAGAAAATGTTTTTTGTTTTGACGATTGAGTTACAGGTTGGAAAGCAAATGTGGAGAATTGGAGAAGCCAAGCAGTCACTGTGCCTCCGTTCTTTGAACCAGAGATGATGCGTTAGGCCTGCGTTCGGAGGCGGATTTAGAATTTAAATTTTATGGATTAGATGTAGTATTCTATAACAATTAATTTAATGTATTGGGTTTGAAATTAATTATTTATATTTATTTAATAATTTTTTTAACACATATATAGACAATCACATGTGGTCTCCGTGTGAATATGCCACGGGTTCGATCCATGGAATCTCAGGATAAGCTACCTACATTACACTCCCCTGGATTACCCATTTTTCTACGGAATACTTCGTACACCAAACTGCCCTTAAACAAAACCAGAAGACAGGGAAAGGATGAACAGAAAGTTAAGATTGACCAAAGACTATATTACTTACATGAGTAAAACATATATCAATTTATTCCTGAAGTAATGTCTAGAATTTATCAAATTATTCGACCTAAAATCATATGCATTTTTAAGTCATAATTATACAATAATCACCTTAGTCTTTTAACTTAGTTATATATAAATCAGGTATACCATCAAAGGATGTAGTGCAGTGGATGAGACTATTTCTCCCTTAACCAGAGGTCTCGGGTTCGAGCCTTGAGTATGGAAAATTCCTTGGTAGGGAGCGTTTCCCTCCGAATGGGGTCCTACACGGCGCGAATCCGGATATAGCCGGGCTCCAATGCGAGTACCGAACACCGGATGAGAAACCAAAAAAAATATGAATCGGGTGTAGTTAAATTTTTGACCATGCAAGATAATAGCGTAGACCACTACACAATGTGCAATTTATAATAGCAATTGGTGAATATGACTTGGTGAATGCAACTTATAAATTGTGTTTCTTGAATGCGACTTATAAATTGTAATTGTTCAATGCGACTTGTTTTTGTTCTCCGTCTACTCACTGTACTCTTTTTCCGTTTATGTTTAAACTTAAGTTGCATTATTCGTTATGAAGTTATACTAAAGCACTGAAAGTACACTTCTTTTCAATGTTACTCCAATTTACTTAATTTTTTTTCGGTAATTAATTAAAATTTATTACATATACTTAATTTTGGATGCTGATATGGAGGACACAAAGGCAATGTTGTAATTAGCGAGCGAAGCCATGCATTAATTTTACTTAATTAATAGCTTCAGTTGAATATTCAGATGCGGCAGAGGTAAATATTGTGATGAGATAGATTCAGTTGAATTTAATAGCTTTTATTTAAATTATATATTTGTATTAATTATTTTATTATATATATATATATATATATATATATATATATATATATATATATATATATATATATAAATTTGAAATACAGTTTTGTCTTAATTTTACTTATGTGACTATATTTCAACCAACAACAACAATAATAAACCTTTTGGGGTTGCCCAGTTGGTTTAGAGGGTGGTAATATGTGATGACCCAAAAGGTCATCTTATGATTTAAAACTAAATTCTACGTTTCGATGTCTTAAAAACCTCATTTTAGTCCTCCTCGATTTGCATGCGAAGTTCGGCATGTTTCCGGAAAGCTTTTATGTTAATAGTTGATGAAAATAATAATTTTTTTATCACGCCCAACTATGCCTTATAAAAAGGACTAAGCAGTCGTTGTACGGTTTACAAGTCCGGATCGAATCCCACAGAGAACTAAGGTTTAGCTACAACTGTTCACTATCACTAAGAAGTCAAGCTTGAACAATTCCTAACTTATAGATATTTAGATTTTTGTGTTTAACTAATTAACTAACAAATTCAAATTGTAAATTAACAACTAAAGATACTAAGGGTTAGAGACAAGATTAAGGAGGTCTAGAGTTATGATTTCCCCAATTGTCGGAATCCTTCCCGCTGTGTCTTCTATAATTTCGCCTAAGTATTTTCTACTGATCATGAGCGCTCTGTGTGTTGTAATTCTCTCCCGAGTAATTACGACAATTTACTAGACATACTCTCCCGAGTTACGCTAGCTGACTTTAATTACAGCTCACTTAGATCGCACACAAGGTTTCGTTATCCCTAATCTCACCTTTAAACCCTTGGTTATTGATTCCTCACGTACGTCGAGAGTGATGTTGTTCAACAACTACCTAAATATGCACTCTCTCCCGAGTAATACATACTAAATAGGCACAACTAATTGAGGGCCCTTCAATCAACCACAAGAATAATATAGTTGAACAAATAGAGAAAATACTACGACTCAATTATATAAAAACATAACAAGAATTTATCCTACAAAAGGTTCCATCAAAACCCTAGAAAACAAATTAGCTATTCATAATAGTATGTAAAACTACAATACTAAAAGTCATAACCAACAATGAAAGATAGGAAGAGGAAGGAAAAACTCGTAGAAGAATTCCTAGCCTTGCTCCTATTGTGTTTATGCCTCCTTAGGTCTAAAATATGTCAAAAGTATGTCCAACTCCCTCAAAATAACGCTTTTACATGTATTTATACCAAGTAGGGTCGGGCCCAGACGAAATAACTTCTCGCGTGCGAAATAGGACACTCACTCTGTAAAATTTGCACTACCGCGCCGCATGGGGCGACGCACCATGTGGGGCGGCAGTGGGAAAGTTCAGATTGCTGATTTTGACATGCTGCAGGAATTTTCCACAGGCGCGGGGCACTTCACGCAGCACCATATGCCGCGGTAGTGGAAATTCGCGAAAATGTAAAACATGAAAGTTGTAGCCCTTTTAAATAGCTTTCTAACGATATATTGTGGAGCCCAAACGGAGTTCTGAGCAAAACGTTATGTGCATTTTACTAGTCAATGCACCGTATGCCCGCTCGATTCTTCGTTCGTTCTAACTATCATCTGTTGATCCCCAAACACGATCCCGACTTAATTCCTTAGGCTTTTACTTAGACTTCAAAGCTCCAAATCACTTGAATTCATTCCATAACATCTACATAACTCGGAATCACTCCTTCAAGGCATAAAATACATAAGTAGTGCAAAATACTAGCGATTAAAGCTCAAACTCAATTAAAGTGTAGTAAATTAGATTGTAATAAGCGATTAAAATACGAAATTATAGCCTATCATCATTTTTACCTTTAAAAGTTGATTTAGTTGACTTCGGTCAATGTTTTGGGTAAACGGACCCGGACTCGTATTTTGACAGTCCCAGTGGGTCCGTATCGAAATATGGGACGTGGGCGTATGCCCAAAATTAGATTCGGAGGTCCCTAGCCCGAATAATGAATTTTTGTTGAAAATTGTAAGTTATAAAATTTAATGGGTTTTAAGGAGTTGTTAATGTTTGATCTTGTTGGTATCGGGTCCATATTTTGATTCCGTATCCCGGTACAGGTTTAATATAATATTTAAGTCATGTTTGTGGAATTTGGTGAGAATCGGAGTTGATTTGACGTGATTCGGACATCCGGTTGAGAAAATAGAAATTTCAAAGTGTTCTTGAGAATTTCATTTTATTTGGTGCTAAATTCATTTTATTTGGTGATATTTTGGCGATTTGATCGCGTGAACAAGTTCGTATGATATTTTAAGACTTGTGTGCAGTTTTGGTTTGGAGCCCCGAGAGCTCGGGTGAGTTTCAGATAGGCTACGGAGTTATTTGAACTTAGAGATAATTACTGGTATAACTGATGGTGTTGCAGGCCCCTGATCTCGCAATTACGAGGTCAGGAATTGCAATTGCGACCTCTAAGGGGTTCGCATTTGTGAGTTTCTCATCGCAAATGCGAAGAGAAGCTGGGCCATATAGTTTTCGCAATTACGAAGAATTCTTCGCATTTGCGAAGTAAAGCTGGGAGGGGCAGGGATCGCAAATGCGATGCATTTGCGGAGCTTCAAGATCTCAATTGCGAACTTACCTTCGCAATTGCGAAGGCAATAGAGATATGAAGGACCTCGCATTTGCGATGGTCCCTTCGCATTTGCGAGCTTCGCAATTGCAAAGCTCAGGTCGCAAATCCAATATCTGCAGCTGTGTAAAAGGGACTTAGACATGATTTTTGCTCATTTTTCGAATCTTTCAAAACAAGAAACCCTATAGGCGATTTTCCAAAGACCACTTCTTCCCCAAATCATAGGTAAGTGATTCTTAACTTATTTCTTTCAATCTTTCACTTCATTTTACAAGATTTCAACCTAGAATCTAACATTGTCATGGTGGAATTGGGGAGTTTTGGGTAGAAACTAGGGATTTCAAAATTTGGGGATTTAGACCTCAAATTGAGGTTGGATTCCAAAACCAATTATATATCCAGACTCGGGGATGAATAGGTAATCGGGTTTTGGTCCAAATTTCGGGTTTGGACCAAGCGGGTCCGGGTGCTGACTTTTGTTGACTTTTTTAAAAATTGCCTAAATTGAATTCCTTACTATCGTGGGTAGTTCCTAAGGCTTGAATTGAATTGTTTGATTGGTAATTTGTTAGATTCTATTGGTCCAGAGGCTTGTGTGAAGGGTAAAGCGGTGATTGAGCTTTGAGTTTGGCCGTTGGAGCAAGGTAAGTGTTGTGTCTAACCTTGCCTTGAAGGATTAAGTATTGTTGCCTACTTGCTACGTGTTTGGTTGTTGAGTACAACATATAAGTGAGGTGACAAGTACCTATGCGTTTTCGTCGAGTCATAGCATGCGAGTGAGTCTTATTCGTGTGATCGTTGTATTATTTATTCTTATTGTTCATGCTTAGACTAGTTATTTTTTATGTCGGGCAATTCTTATCATGTTTTATGGAATTGGATATGGATTGAGTATTGAATCCAGGTTAAAGTTGACGTTGTGGAACTAAATGTTGAAATGGGACTTGTTATTAATGATTCTATCTCCCGGTTGTTATTGTTTTGGTGAGGAAGAGTGTAAAGCACGAAGGGTGATGCCGTGCCATTTTATATTCATTATCACGTGAGAAGAGTGAGCACAAAGGGTGATGTCGTACCATTCCATATTCATTATCATTATTTCTTTCATTTATTATAGTGCGGATGAGAGTAAAAGCACGAACGGTGGCACTTGTTTTTGCTATGTTTAATATTTTCATTAGTGCAAAGCATGTTGTTTGCCGTGTTTTTTTACTGCTACCATTCTCATGATCTTGTACTCCCCTCAGAATGTCCTCCCCCTCCCGTTATTATCTGTTTAGCTCCTATTATTTGTTATTATGCTCGTATATTGTTTAATTGCACATGTTTATGTTGTTGCCTTGTCCTAGCCTCGTCACTATTTCGCCAAGGTTAGGCTCGGCACTTACCAGTACATAGGGTCGGTTGTACTGATACTGCACTCTATACTTTCTGTGTAGATTACGGTACTGGACGAGTTGATCTCGAGTTGAGCTGCCGACTTCAATCCACAGGAGACCCAAGGTGGATCTGCCGGCGTTCGCAGACACTAGAGTCCCCTTCTAGTTATTTCAGTTTACTGTTTCTTTTATTCAAAAACAGTTGTATTTTCCTTCAGCCAGTATTTGTAGTAACTCTTAGAAATTCGTGAATCGTGACACCAGATTCTGGGTAATTGTGTATAAATATTTGGGTTATTTTGAGCTTCCGCACTTCTTTAATCTGTTATGTTTTAAATTATTGTTGTTTATCGAATTGCTTAAAGAGTTAGCGTATTAATTTCTAATTGTTGGCTTGCCTAGCAATTGAAAGGTTAGGCGCCATCACGGTCCCGACGGTAGAAAATTTGGGTCGTCATATAATTCATACGGATGACCTGAGATCGAATCCCCCTTCAATGCGTTCTGGGTAGAGCATGTAGCACTGGGTTTGCCGGGTGCGGTTTGCATGCCATGTGTGGTTTGCATGCTATTACACAGGGGAGGTTAATCTAGTGCGCACAAAGTACTCACCACAGAGTGCTCACTCGAAGGGCAGAGGCTGTGACAGAGATTATAGCGGCTGCGAGTTTCCCCTTTTACCAAAAAAAAAATATACCTAGTGTATCCAGAGGCGGATTCAGGATTTTAATTTGATGGGTTCAATCTCTATGTTTTTACCATTGAACTCATTATACAATTAACATTATGGGTTTAAAACGTACTCCGTATTTATTGAAATTTGGTGATATTTTATATATATAAGCTCCGTATTAAAATTACTGGGTTCAATTGTACCTAAACTCAGGTAGTTACATCCGCCCCCGAGTGTATTCCCACATTGGTGGGTCTAGAGAGGATTAAGTAAAAACAGACTCCTACTTTATAAAAAGCAAAAAAAATATTTTCTAAAGATCGTTAGCTCAAGAATCGACTTTATCGCTTCTTCAAAGGTTAATACCGGATGTCTTAGCATCTTTGAACATATCTTTTTTCTATGAACTATACTTGGTTTTTTAATATTTACTAAAACATCATCAATATTTCTTGTTTCTTGTATCTGACCCATAAATCATCTCTTATACTCCCTTTGTTTGAAGAATTTAAGATATTTATATATTTATCAAAATTGTTAAAGCTAAACATTTTTTTTGGGTAAGAGAGGAAACTCGCAGCCGTTACAATCTCTGCTCTTCGGGTGAGCACTTTGTGCGTACTGGGTATACTCCCCCTGTGTAATAATATGCAAAACAGGGATGTAAACCGCACTAGACAAGCCCTGTGCGATACGCTCTACCCAGAAGGCATTGATGAGGGATTCGATCCCAGGTCATCCGTATGGATTACCACCCTCCAAACCAACTGGGCAACCCCGAAGGGGATTAAAGCTAAACATTGATATTTATATTTGTTTGATTTTAGTATACTAAATTTTTAAAATTTTCCTAGTTCATGTACGTGGGATGAATTAGTTTATTTTTCCAACAAAATCAAAATTGTATATACATATCAAAAACAACAACGATGAAGTAATAATTTCACTATTGGGATATGAAGTATATACATACCAAAGAATAAAATAAAATAAGTACAATCGAATATTGATTCTATTTGGCAGGAGCTATAGAAGCCACATGAAGTAGTGAGAGCAATCGAATTAGTTGTAAAGGTATTTGCTTTGAGTAATAATGATGTGAAGCTAACCCAGGGCCGAATAGCCATATGCGGTACTGAGTGGTTGAGTGTATATATATATACCTGGAGATGGATTTCACTCAGGGTTGGATTACCCTTGTTCCTCGGTACTGGATGACTTGCAGTCAGCGTTGTATATGTTCCGGGATGGATTTCCCTGGGCCGGATGGCCATATGCAGTACCGAGTGGTTAAACACTTGAAAGTGGGAGCACATGGTGCATTTCATACATTCTATGCATTGGCATATAGAGTTAGCTGAGCTTTATCTTTTACATTGTTCAGATCTGTATTTATTTTACTGTTGAACTGTATTCCTGAAAGATTAGCATGCCTAGTTTACTGCACAACTTATCTCTATTTTCTGTTGAGGTTACGTTCGTCACTACCTATCAGTCCAAAGGTTGGACTTGTTACTTACTGAGTTGGTGTACTCACGTTACCCCCTGCACCTTGTGTGCAGATCCAGGTAATTTCGGTCCCAGTGGTAGTCATCGATCGAGGTTGCAGGCTTTGGAGATTATTGAGGTATCTGCATGGCGTTTGCAGGTCTTGACCCTCCTTCTCTATTCTAGTTGTGTTTCAGTTGTATTTAGTGAACATTGTAGTAGACTATGCTATTTCTCTAGACGCTCATGTACTTCGTGACACCCTGATTTTTGGTTGGTTATATCGTAATATGAATCTTTCTTTTATGTCTTAAACACTTTATTGAAAGTGATGAAAGCTTTTCCGCAAATGATTTGATTTTAGTATTGTAATTTTGGGTTGCGTTAAGTTGAGGCTGACCTAATTTCACGATAGACGCCATCACAATGGGTTGAATTTGGGTCGTGACACTCCGCCATTAAGAAACCCGACCCATGAATTACTATTGATCAGGTTTATCCCTTAGCCTCAACCAGGTCACTTATAGTAAACCGTATATTGAGCTGAGGAGTCTTGTCTTAATTAACTAAGGTGACTACTTTTCAACCGAGTGAAAGAAAAGGCTTATTGCTTCGTCAAAGGCTAATTAGTGGTATCTTAGCATCTTTAAACGTCTCTTTTTTTCTATGAACTATATCCCCTTGGTTTCCCCATCTCATGCCTTTGCATTTACTTAACATAAAAAAGGTTTAGTTACATTCTTGATGTAGAGGGGTTCAATTGAATTTAATAGCTTCTATTCAAATTATATAGTTGTATTACAAAATTTATTTTATATATATAAATTTAACGTGACTATTTTTTAACCAACAACAATAACAATATACCTGGTTTATTCTCATATTATGGGATCTCGAGAGAGTAAAGTATACAAATTTTACTCCTACCTTGTGAAAATAAAAAGGCCGTTTCCAAAACACCCTGGATGAAAGTACAAGAGGGGGGGGGGGGAATTGTTGCCTTTTTAAATTTCTAGTCGACTATTCTTCAAACCTAGCCGACTTATGCGGAGACAGCCTGCGCAGAACTGTTAGTCCGTTCGATTTAAACAAGTATTAATTACAATAAACAGTAAAGGAACATAATATAATATGAGAGCGATAAAGTAAATGACACCAGAAATTTTATACTGGTTCGGAACCAATCTAATCCAGTCCTCTTGGGTTGCAAGAGTGTTGTCTTTTAGAGCTCTTTGTAAATTGAATTGACTACAGCCGTTGTGGTTTTTAGCGATCACCACCAACGTTGATAGGGTTGGTTTTCACTCGCTCACCAACAACGACCCTTTGGTTTTCACTCGCTCACCAAAGAAACGAACAATGACACAACCTTTCGGACACACTGTCTCTCCAATATTTTTCTGTCTCTCTTCTCTCTTTTGTATACACAGTAAGTCTACTAAAGTGAATTACAATGCTTGTTAAGAGTAAAATAAAAAACTTGTAGTTGGATAGACAATTGTATAGAAGGCTGCGTAAGTTTTCTGTTGCAAGTGCTTTCTCTTTTATACTTGGTTGTTGAATATTCTAGCCGTTGCAGCGGTTTTCTAATTTGGAAAAGGATTTTCTTTGTTGCTGCTCCAACTTTCCTTTACTGATTCTTGCTCTTTGAATATGATCTTGATCCTTGTCTCGATTAAGTCTGTTGTTGAAAGAGTGACTACTCTTTCCTTTGAGTATAAAAAAAATATCCAATTAAAGAGATCTTTATATACTGCAAGTCATTTTGAACAGATTTGATCTCACATAGATTTGAGGTCTTTTTCTTTACCATTCCAAGAATCAAGGCCATATTATTTAATGTCTCTTGTATAAAAGATTCTTTCCATGTAAGCCATCAAGTCTTCATATGAGAATATATATGCACGTGACTTCTGTAAGGCATATTACAATTGCCTTTATATTCTTGGTACTTCCTTTAGTAGCCTTGTGTAAGAATCTTCTTGATCAAATTTATTTCCCTCAGATAATAAATAATTTTCCTTGTATCTGTAGTATCGATCCTTGTATATTTTCATTCTATTTGAGCACCCAAAATATATTATTCAACATCTCATATTTTCATAACTCTTGCCGCCTTTCCTTGTAGATAACCCATAAGACTAGTCTTCTAGCGGTTGCTCCTCATTACAGAATAATCTTGGATAATCCTTCTTTATTCATTGATGAACTTGGACCTTTTTCATGTGCATTACATGAATTTGGCATTCCCTTAATTTAAGGGTAATTTTCTTTCCTTTCGAGAATAGGTACTGGAAGATTTTTCAAGTCTTCTCTGGCCTTGTTATTAATTCCCTCCGTAGTGTATATATGGTTGTCACGACTCGGATATTCAACTTTCGGGAGTCGTGATAACGCCTACTAGTGAAAGCTAGGCAAGCCAAGTAGTCCAATTATTTAGCCATTTTTTATTTTTAATCCCTTAGTAATTCGAAAACAACATAACAAAAGTAGTAGAAATAATAATAACAAAAACAGTGCGGAAGATAAAATTTGATAATTTAGATTAACACAAACTTCGGAAGTCTAAGTACAACTCTATCCTGGATTTGGTGTCACAATGTCACAGACCATCTATGAATACTGCAAATAAAATCTGAATAGAAATACACGAATATGTCTTTGAATAAGTAAAAACAAAAGGAAATGATAGAAGGAGACGCCAAGGTCTGCGGACGCCTGCAGGACTACCTCGGGTCGCCTGATGGACTGAAGGCATCGACCTTATTATGGTCCAAAAGCTACAACACCGATATCTGCACACAGTACAAAGTGTAGTATCAGCACAACCGATCCCATGTGCTGGTAAGTGCCTAGCCTAACCTCGGTAAAGTAGTGACGAGGCTAGGACCAGACTACCAAATAAACCTTTACAGTTAAATCATATACAGCGGAAAATAAAGGTAGAAATGTACAGTTAAAAATAGGAGGGGGAAACATGCTTCGGGGAACATCAAGTAATAACAGAAGAACAACAGATAAATATAAGGAACACCAAAGTTCAATTTTCAACAAGAATCAGAAATAAAAGATAAGTGCACGGCATCACCCTTCGTGCTTTTACTCTCATCCTCTCCATAAAATCAATAAAATCGGCACGGAATTGTACATCGTGCGGCACGACATCACCTATCGTGCTTTTACCTCACAATATCGGCACAGCATCACCCTTCGTGCATTAACACTCTCGAAAATCATACACGGCATTACCCTTCGTGCTTTACACTCTTCATCACCCAAGCAACAATCACAAAGCAATTTGGGAAAGAGATTCAATAATATTTCAATACAATCCCGGCAAGGGAACAATAGCATAACGACAATATCCCGGCAAGGGAAAACAATATCATGAATAACAACGTCCTGACAAGGGAAACAATACCAAAAATAATAACATCCCGGCAAGGGAGACAATATCATAAACCTCTCCTCTTTTTCACATTTACCTCACAACTCAATTCACAACTTGAGCCAATGCTCTACAATGTTCAATTGCCAATAATACTTCCTCAAGTCATTTTATAACTTGAGCCAATGCTCTTCAATGTTCAATTACCAATAATACTTCCACGAGCCTTGTTCAACATTAGAAATCATCATATAAAGCATGAACAATACAAAACAGAGTCATATTAATCATAGTATGAGATTCACGGACATGCTTGACACCAACGTATAAATACTCATCACCATGTCTATACGTCGTACTCAACGATTAACACATAGCAAATAAGACACGGCTCCTAATCCCTTAAGCTAAGGTTAGACCAAACACTTACCTCGATGCCACGAACACAATTCAAACCTCAACTACCGCTTTACCTCTTATTTCCACCACCAATTCGCTTGTATATAGCCACAATTTACTTAACGATATCAATAAGTGCTAAATGAATCAATTCTAATGTGTGAAAATAGATTTTATAAAGATTTCGCTAAAAAGTCAAAAATCGACCCCGGACCCACATGGTCAAAACCTGAGGTTCGAACCAAAACCCGATTACCCATTCACCCGCGAACTCAATTATATAATTTATTTTGAAATCGGACCTCAAATCGAGGTCCAAATTCCCAAAATTTGAAAAACCTAAGTTCTACCCAAAACACCCAATTTCTCCCATGAAAACCCTTGATTTTGAGTTGAAATAGTGTAAAAAGATGTTATAGATTAAAAAAAATGAGTTAGAAATGACTACAATTGGTTTGGAGATGAACCTTTCTTTAGAAAATTGCCCAAAAGTGTTTAGGTTTTGAAAAGGTTTGAAAAATGCAGAAAAATGCGTATAAGTTCCAATTAACAGGTCTCTGATGTCACATTTGCGACCAGGGTTCGCAATTGCGAACCCTTACGAAGTCTGCTATCTTCGCAAATGCGACGAAATTGTCGCATTTGCGACCACTCAAAAATCTTGAAGGCTTCGCATTTGCGAGACATCTATCGCATTTGCGACTCTGGCCCTTCCGCATTTGCGATAAAATGGCCGCATTTGCGATCAAGGCCTACCCAGGCCATCTTCGCAAATGCGATACTACTTCGCAAATGCGAGCTCACATTTGCGAGCCAGGCCCTGCAGACCTGCAACACACCAACAATTTTTCTAAGTCTAAATTCACTCCGTGGCCTATCCAAACCTCACCCGGCCCTCGGGGCTCCAAACCAAATATGCACGCAAGTCCAAAAATATCATACGGACTTGCTCGTTCGATCAAATCATCAAAATAACATCAATAACTATGAATTTAGCATCATAATCAAAAAAAATCTCATGAACTCTTAAGTTCCATTTTTTAACAACCGAGGGTCCGATTCACGTCATAACAAGTTCGTTTCTTACCAAATTTTATAGGCTCAACTCAAATGCCATATAAGACTTGTACCGGGTTTCGAAACCAAAATATGGGCCCGATACCATTAAATTCATACACATTCCAATTTCTAAAACTCTTATAATTTCAGTTAAATAATTTCTTTCAAAAATTCATTTCTTGGGCTTGGGACCTCGGAATTCAATTTCGGGTATACGCCCAATTCCCATATTTTCCTACGGACCTCTAGGACCGTCGAATCACGGGTCCGGACCCGTTTACCCAAAACGTTGACCAAAATCAACTTAAATTTATTTTAAAAGCAAAATTTATCATTTTTCACAGATTTTCACATAATGACTTTCTGGATACATGCCCGGACTGGGCACGTAAATTGAGGTGAGACAAAAAGGAGGTTTTAAGGCCTTGGAACACAGAATTTATTTCCAAAATAAGTGATGACCTTTTGGGTCATTACATTCTCCACCTCTAAAACAATTGTTCGTCCTCGAATGGACATAAGAAAGAAGTACCTGAGTCGGAGAAAAGAATAGGATATCGGCTTCACATATCGGACTCGGACTCCCAGGTCGCTGCCTCAACAGGCTGGCCTCCACTGAACACGAACAGAAGGAAAACTCTTCGATCTCAACTGACGAATTTGCCGGTCTAGAATAGCTACCGGCTCCTCCTCATAGGACAAGTCCTTGTCCAACTGGACAGTGCTGAAATCTAACACGCGGGATGGATCGCCGTGATACTTCTTAAGCATGCACACATGAAACACTGGATGCACGGCTGATAAGCTCGGCAGCAACGCAAGTCCATAAGCCACCTCTCCCACTCGATCAAGAATCTCAAACGGGCCAATAAATTTATGGCTAAGCTTGCCCCTCTTCCCAAATCTCATCACGCCCTTCATAGGCGACACCTGAAGCAACACCCGCTCACCAACCATGAGTGTCGCATCACGAACCTTACGGTCAGCATAACTCTTTTGCCTGGACTGAGCTGTACGAAGCCTATCCTGAATGATCCTGACCTTGTCCAAGGCATCCTATACTAGATCCATACCCAACAATCGAGCCTCTCCCGGCTCAAACCATCCAACCGGTGACCGACACTGCCTACCATATAAAGCCTCATAAGGAGCCATCTGGATGCTTGACTTGTAGTTGTTGTTGTAGGCAAACTCCGCTAAAGGAAAGAACTGATCCCACGAACCTCCAAAGTCCATAACACAAGCTCGGAGCATATCCTGCAAAATCTGAATAGTACACTCGGACTATCCGTCTGTCTGAGGATGAAATGTTGTGCTCAACTCAACCCGTGTGCCCAACTCTCGCTGAACTGCCCTTCAGAAACGTGAGGTAAACTGCGTGCCTTGGTCAGAAATGATAGACACGGGCACACCATAAAGATGAACAATCTCCCAGATATAGATCTCTTCCAACCGCTTAGAATAATAGGAGACTGCTACCAGAATGAAATGCGCTGACTTGGTCAGCAACCCATACTGCGTCGAACTTCCTCCGAGTCTGTGGGAGTCCAACAACGAAATCCATAGTGATCCGCTCCCACTTCCACTCAGGAATCTCGATCTTTTGAAACAAACCACCAGGTCTCTAATGCTCGTACTGTACCTGCTGACAATTCAAACATCGAGCCACATATGCAACAATATACTCCTTCATTCTCCTCTACCAATAATGATGCCGCTAATCCTGATACATATTAGCGGCGCCCGGATGAATAGAGTACGGGGAGCTATGGGCGTCCTCTAAAATCAACTCTCAAAGCCCATTAACATTAGGCACACAAACTCGATCCTGTAGCTCAAACCTCCATCATCTCCAACTGTAACCTGCTTGGCACCTCCGTGCCGCACTGTGTCCCTAAGAACATACAAAAGAGGATCATCAAAGTGCCGATCACGGATACACTCAAATAATGAAGAACAAGCGACTGTGTAAGCTAACACATGGTTGGGCTCAGAAACATCCAACCTTACGAACTGATTGGCCAAGGCATGAACATCCAAAGTAAGCAGTCTTTCACTAACCGGAATATACGTAAGACTGCCCATACTGGCTGACTTTCTACTCAAAGCATCAGCTACCACATTGGCTTTTCCCGGATGATATAGAATGGTGATATCATAGTCTTTCAATAGCTCCAACCACCTTCTCTGCCTCAAATTTAGCTCCTTTTGCTTGAACAAATACTGCAGACTCTTGTGATTCGTGAACACCTCACATGGCACTCCATACAGATAATGCCTCCAAATCTTCAACACGTGAACAATGGCTGCTAACTCCAAATCATAAACTGGATAATTCTTCTCATGAATCTTCAACTGTCGCGAAGCATAAGCAATGACCTTGCCATCCTTTATCAACACCTCACCAAGTCCAATACGATATGCGTCACAATAAACTGTATATGGCCCTGAACCTATGGGCAAAACCAACACCGGCACCGTAGTCAAAGCTGTCTTGAGCTTTTGAAAGCTCGCCTCACACTCGTCCGACCACCTGAACTAGGCACCCTTCTGGGTCAACCTGATCATTGGGGCTACAATAGATGAAAACCCCTCCACAACTGACGGTAATAGGTTGCCAAACCCAAGAAACTCCGGATCTCTATAGCTGACGCGGTCTTGACTGCCTCTATCTTCTTCGGATCACCTGAATACCCTCTGATGAAACAACGTGACCCAAGAATGCAACTGAACTCAACCAGAACTCATACTTCGAAAACTGAGCATACAAGTGACTATCTCTAAAAGTCTGAAGAACAACTCTCAAATGCTGCTCATGCTCCTCCCGGATGCGGGAATAGATCAAAATATCATCAATGAAGACTATCACGAATGAATCTAAGTAAGGCTTGGACACTCAGTTTATCAAATCCATAAAAGTTGTTGGGACATTTGTCAACCAAAATAACATCACCAAGAATTCATAATGCCCGTATCGAGTGCGTAAAACTGTCTTACGGACATCGGATGCCCTAATCCTCAACTGATGGTAGCCAAATCTCAAGTTAATCTTCGAAAATATCTTGTCACCCTGAAACTAATCAAACAAATCATCAATCCTCGGCAATGGATACTTATTCTTGATTTTAACCTTGTTCAACTGCCGATAATCTATACACATCCTCGTCGGTCTGTCCTTCTTCTTAACAAACAATACCAGCGCACCCCAAGGCGAGACACTAGGTCTAATAAAGCCTTTATCAAGCAAGTCTTGCAACTGTTCATTCAATTCTTTCAATTCTGGCGGGGCCATACGATATGGCAGAATAGAAATAGGCTGAGTGCCCGGAGCTAAATCAATGCAGAAGTCAATATCCCTATCGGGTGGCATACCTGGCAGATCTGAAGGAAAAACCTCAGGAAACTCACGAACAACAGGCACAGAATCCATAGAAGGAACATCAGCACTAGAATCACGAACATATGCCAAATAGGCCAAACACCCCTTCTCGACCATATGTCGAGCCTTCATATATGAGATAACCCTACGGGTAGAATGACCAAGAGTCCCTCTCTACTCTTAACGAGGTAAACCCGACAAGGCTAAGGTCACAGTCTTGGCATGACAGTCCAAGATAGTGTGGTAAGGTGATAACTATTCCATCCCCAATATGATATCAAAATCAAACATATCGAGAAATAACATATCTACTCGGGTCTCAAGACCCCCAATCACAACTATACATGAACGATGGACACGATCTACCACAATAGAATCACCCATCGGTGTAGACACATATACATGAGCACTCAAAGAATCACTAGGCCTGACCAGACACGGTGCAAAATAAGATGACACATAGGAGTATGTAGACCCCGGATCAAATAGCTGAAGCATCTCTAATACAAACCAAAACAGTACCTGTGATAACTGCATCGGAAGCCTCAGCCTCAGGCCTGGCTGGAAGTGCATAACATCGGGGTTGGGACCCACCACTCTGAATTACATATTTGGGATGACCTCCTGCTAGCTGGCCTCCACCTCTAGCGGCCTGACCTCCACCTCTAATACCTCTACCTCCACCTCTAGCACCTTTACCTCTACCTCTAGCTGGCTAAACGGGTGGGGTAACACTCGGTGCCTGAACCATGGCACGGGAACCCTAATGTTGAGAGCTGATCGGTGCTCAAGGGCAAAATCTAGCAATATTTCTCGTATCACCACAAGTATAATAAGCCCTCGGCTGCTAAGACTACTGACACTAACGGCCTGAATAACCACTCTGAAAACTCTAGAGGGGAGGTGCACTGATAGGAGCTGGTGGTGCACCGCATGGCAACTAATCTGAATACTGCATATGAGAACCACAGTCACCTGGAGCATCGTAAGAAGCCTGAAGGGCTGAATGAAATGGCCTGGGAGGAAGGCCCCTACCAAAATAATCCCCGCCTCCAGATGAGGCACCACTGAACCTGCCCGAATGACGAGGCCTCTTGTCAGACTCCTGACCACCCCCCTGTGATAGAACCATCTCAACTCTCCTGGCCACATTGGCCGCAACTTGAAAAGAAATTTCGCTTCCCGTTTCCTTAGCCATCTGCAATCAAATAGGTTGAACGAGTCCCTCAATGAACCTCCCCACCCTCTCTCTCTTAGTGGGAAGTATAAGAAGAGCATGACGGGCCAAGTCAATGAATCTGGTCTCGTACTGAGTGACAGTCATAGAACCCTGCTGGAGACGCTCAAACTACCTCCGATAGTTCTCCCTCTGAGTGATAGGAAGAAACTTCTCCAGAAATAGCTGAGAGAACTAATCCCAAGTCAAAGCTGGTGACCCAGCTGGTCTAGCCAAACAATAATTTCTCCACTAAATCTTGGCGGATCCAAACAAATGAAAAGCAGCAAAGTCGACCCCAATGGTCTCCACTATCCCCATGTTCCGAAGAACCTCATGGCAACTGTCTAAATAATCCTGGGGATCCTCAGAAGATGCACCGCTGAAAGTAGTAGTGAAGAGCTTGGTAAACCTGTCCAATCTCCATAGGGCATCAACAGACATAGCTGCTCCATTACCGGTCTGAGCTACCACACTTGGCTGAGCTGCTCCAACTGGCTAAGTTGCTGGAGTCTGAAACTGGGGAGCCATCTACTCCGGAGTGCGGGTAGCGGGAGTCAGTGCTCCCCTCTGGCTTGAGAGACGGCTGGTGCTACCAGAAGTAAGCCTGCCCGGATGACACTCTCCACAAGGCCCTCTAGACAGACCAGAGCATCCTGGAGTACTGGGGTAGCAATGAACCCCTCTAGGACCGGAGATGGGCCCACCGGAACTGCCTGGGCCGGAACCTTATCATCAAACTCAACCTGAAGCTTCACCGCTAGTGCTGCTGCTCTAGGCTAAGCTCTGCCCCCGCCTCCGCCTCTATCACGGTCTCGGCCTCGCCCTCTGCCCCTCATCGGAGCTGTTGGGGGCTCGGGCTGCTGATCAGTGGATGAGAAAGCATGTGTTCTCGCCATCTGCAAAAGAACAAAGTAGAAATTCAATTAGCATTGAGAAACCAAACCGTACGACAGGAAAGAATAGATGTGAAGTTTTTTTTCCTAACTCTGTAGCCTCTAGGGGATAAATACATACATCTCCTTACTGATCTCTCAGACTCTACTAAGCTTGTCCGTGAATTGTGAGACCTAAGTAACCTAGAGCTTTGATACCAACTTGTCAGGACCCGGATTTTCCACCTTCGGGGGTCATGATGGAGCCAACTAGTGAAAGTTAGGCAAGCCAATTAGTCCAATTATTTAACCTTTTTTTATTTTTAATCCCTTAGCAATTCCAAAACAACATAACAAAAGCAGCGAAAATAATAATAATAAAACAGTGCGGAAGACAAAATTTGATATTTTAGATTAATACAAATTGCGGAAGTCTAAGTACAACTCTACCCAATATTTGGTGTCACAATATTACGAACTATCTATGAATACTACAAATAAAATCTGAGCAGAAATACACAAAATTTGTCTCTAAATAAGTAAAAACAGAAGGAAATGATAGAAGGATACGCCAAGGCATGAGGACGCCTGCAGGACTACCTCGAGTCGCCTGATGGACTAAAGACAGCGACCTCAATGTGGTCCAAAAGATGCAACACCGAGATCTGCACACAGTGCAGAGTGTAGTATCAGCACAACCGACCCCATGTACTGGTAAATGCCTAGCCTAACCTCGGCGAAGTAGTGACGAGGCTAGGACCAGACTACCAAATAAACATGTGCAGTTAAATCATATACATCAGAAAATAAAGGCAGAAATGTCCAGTTAAAGATAGGAGGGGGAAACATGCTGCGGGGAACATCAAGTAATAACAGAAGAACAACAAATAAATATAAGGAACACCAAAGTTCAATTATCAACAAGAATCAGAAATAAAAGACAAGTGCACGGCATCACCCTTCATGTTTTTACTCTCGTCCTCAACATAAAATCAATAAAATCGGCACTGCATCACCCTTTGTGCTTTTACCTCACATAATCATGGCACGGAAGGATCCTTCGTGCATTATCACTCGTATCATGGCACGGAATTGTACATCGTGCGGCACGGTATCATCCTTCATACTTTTTCCTCACAATATCGGCACGCCATCACCCTTCGTACATTAACACTCTCAAAATCATACATGGCATCACCCTTCGTGCTTTACATTCTTCCTCCCCCAAGCAACAATCACAAAGCAATTTGGGCAAGGGATTCAATAATATTTCAATCCAATCCTGGCAAGGGAATAGTAGCATAACGACAATATCCCCGCAAGGGAAAACAATGTCATGAATAACAACGTCCCGACAAGGGAAACAATACCAAAAACAATAACATCCCGGCAAGGGAGACAATATCATAAACCTCTCCTCTTTTCCATATTTACCTCACAACTCAATTCACAACTTGAGCCAATGCTCTATAATGTTCAATTGCCAATAATACTTCCACAAATTATTTTACAACTTGAGCCAACGCTCTTCAATGTTCAATTACCAATAATACTTTCACGAGCCTTGTTCAACATTAGAATCATCATATAACGCATGAACAAGACGAAACAGAGTCAAAAAAATCATAGTATGAGACTCACGGGCATGCTTGACACCAACGTATAGATACTCGTCACCATGCCTATATGTCGTACTCAAAAATTAACACATAGCAAATAAGATACGACTCTTAATCCCTCAAGCTAAGGTTAGACCAAACACTTACATTGATGCCACAAACACAATTCAAGCCTCAACTACCGCTTTACCTCTTGTTTCTACCACCAATTCGCTTGTATCTAGCCACAATTTACTTAACGATATCAATAAATGCTAAATGAATCAATTTTAATGCGTGAAAATAGGTTTTATAAAGATTTTCCCAAATAGTCAAAAAACGACCCCGGGCCCACATGGTCAAAACCCGAGGTTCGAACCAAAACCTGATTACCCATTCACCCAAATATATAATTTGTTTTGAAGTTGGACCTCAAATCAAGGTCCAAATCCCCAAAATTTGAAAAACCTAAGTTCTACCCAAAACACCTAATTTCTCCCATGAAAACCCTTGATTTTGAGTTGAAATCGTGTAAAAAGATGTTATAGATTAAAGAAAATGAGTTAGAAATGACTTACATTTGGTTTGGAGATGAACTCTTCTTTAAAAAATCGCCCAAAAGTGTTTAGGTTTTGAAAAGGTTTGGAAAATGCTGAAAATGTGTCTAAGTCCCAATTAACTGGTCTCTGATATCGCATTTGCGACCATTCAAAAATCTTGAAGGCTTCGCATTTGCGAGACATCTGTTGCATTTGCGACTCTGGCCCTTTCGCATTTGTGATAAAATGGTCGCATTTGCGATCAAGTCCTGCCCAGACCATCTTCGCAAATGCGATACTACTTCACAAAGGCGAGCTCGCATTTGCGAGCCAGGCTTTGCAATTGCTAAGCCTGCAGACCTGCAACACACCAGCAATTTTTCTAAGTCTAAATTCACTCCGTGGCCTATCCAAAACTCACCCGAGCCCTCGGGGCTCCAAACCAAACATGCATGCAAGTCCAAAAATATCATACGGACTTGTTCGTACGATCAAATCATCAAAATAGCATCAATAACTATGAATTTAGCATCAAAATCAAAGAAAAATCTCATGAACTCTTAAGTTCCATTTTTTAACAACCGATGGTCTGATTCATATCATATCAAGTCCGTTTGTTACCAAATTTTACTAGCTCAACTCAAATGCTATATAAGACCTGTATCAGGCTCCGGAACTAAAATACGGGCCTGATACCATCAAATTCAAACACATTCCAATTTCTAAAACTCTTATAATTTCAGTTAAACAATTTCTTTCAAAAATTCATTTCTCAGGCTTAGAACCTCATAATTCAATTCCGGGCATACGCTCAAGTCCCATATTTTCCAACGGATCCTCGGGGACCGTCGAATCATGGGTCCGGGTCTGTTTACCCAAAATGTTGACCGAAGTCAACTTAAATTTATTTTCAAAGAAATATTTATTATTTTTCACATATTTTCACATAATGGCTTTCCGGATACAAGCCCGGACTGCACACGTAAATCGATATGAGATAAAAAGGAGGTTTTAAGGCCTCGGAATACAGAATTGTTTCCAAAACAAGTAATGATCTTTTGGGTCATCACAATGGTGATGTCTTGTATCACTGGTAAATATTCTCCATACTTTTGTAGAACATTTCCTTATTGAAATATTCCATGCTATCTCCTTTAATCTTCTGATTTCTTTCCTTTTGTTTTTCTTGTACTAATCTTCTAAAGTTCTTTTATAAATATTTTCCATATCTTCTTTGATACATTTTGAAACTATCTTCCAGCAAGATAAACCATCCCAATAAAACTCAGTAATATCCTCCATAAAATTAGTATGCATTTCAGATATTTCCTTCCTCAACTTTGTTGTAAATCACCATCATTCTTTCATCTGCTTTCCATAATAAGCTTGTACTAATAAAATAAATTTATCACAAGTAAATGTTCTTTGATTAAACCTTAGGTTGGTTTGGTATCATCAAAATTCGTCTATGAAACCTTGGGGCTAACACTCGACTCAAGAATTAACTTACTACTAAAAAACAAAAATTGGTGACGGATAAATTCTGTAGCTAAACAGAAAAATCTATCACTAATCCTATTTAGAAACGAATTAATAACTATTTAGCGATAGATTAACGACAAACTTAGTAACTAATTTCATTTTTTCGTAGTAACTTTGTCGCTTTGTCAAAGGTTAATCAGTGGTATCTTAACATATCTTTGAATGTCTCTTTTTTCTATGAACTATACTTGGATTTTTTCATATGCCTTCGGATTTTACTAAAACATCAAAAAGGGTAGTAATTGTTCTTCCCATTAAATATGTGGGATTCTTAGGACATCATAAGTCGCATAGTAGACAAACTCACATGGGATCAATATTTCTTGCTATCTTCATTGTCTGACCCATAAACCATCTCTTGTACTCCCTTTGTTTCAAGAACTTAAGATATTTATATATTTATCAAATTGTTATAGTAAAATATTTAACATATATATATATATATATATATATATATATATATATATATATATATTAATTTTTCCTAGTTGGGATAAATCTAGTTTATTTTTCCAACAAAATCAAAATGGTATATTGATACAGAATTAATAAGTATACAATCGAATATTGATTCTATTTGGCAGAAACTATAGAAGCCATGCATGAAGTAATGTGAGCAATCGAATTAGTTGTAAAGGTGTTTGCTTTGAGTAATAATGATCTGAAGCTAACCCACATTACCAATCTAGGAAGGAAAGAGCCCTAAATTATTAATTCCTTTACGTACAAGTTACTAGCCATGCATGTTGTGACTCACCGTTTTGCCATGTTCAGTCTGGAGTCAGACGACATCTTTTTCGATTCATTTTATTTTCTTGGCTATGTTTCTTTCAGGATTCAATATTAATTATACGCAGAGGCAGACCCAGGATTTGAAGGTCGGGGGTATACTTTTGCATTCAACCAAAATGTATTTTGTATATAGGGTGTCACTACTAATATATTAGCATTTTCTAAAAAACACATACTCTTGTATTCACGAAAAGTTTGGCGAATTTTTTGGGTGCCGGTGACCCCTTATTTGATAACATAAGTCCGCACCTCTGATTATACATATGGGTCCTGACGGATAGAATTTTAACTTTATGGGTTCTGGATTCTAGAACGACAATTTAAATGCTAACAATGGGTTTTAAACTTAATATTTGTATACATTTAATGAATTTCTTAACATAAATACACTGTTTGAGCAAATAATATTGGGTTCAGCCGAATACCGGGCTTCTAGCTCTACCCCTGAACCTTAGAAAATAGCACCTTTCTTCATTATGGGTCTTCCCCTTAGTTCGAAGCTACTCCAATGTTCAAGGAAAGGTACACCATAGAAATAAAGATTAAGCACTTTGAAAAGTGTTGTGTCCTAGATTTATGGCTAAGTGATACAACATCTTCATTTTAGAAGCAGCAAGATAAAATATATAGACAAAGAAGAGAATATTGAGTTCTTTTAACTAACTTAGACTTAGTAGAGAAACATGTTAAAGGAAACTTACAAAGGAAAAATGCAATTATGAGCCCCCAAATAATAGGCTTAAATTTCTCCTTCATCAAGAAGTATAAAATAGGAGATGTAGCAATGGAAATTTCATCACTTATTCAACTCAAGTACTTAGAACAATTAGAGAGTGACTAATATAATGGCTAGATCAACAGCCCACTTAGTTGTGGGTTTGGGAATTTTGTTGCTAATGTTAGTAGCAATGGTAGAGGCAACTCCCCCTGGAATAGCTGATCATCCAAGCCATTCTCATTGCTCAGATGATGAGATAAAGCAATGTAAAAATCTTCCACATGTTTGTCCTAAATTTTGTCCCAATGGCTGCATAACTGAGTGTCGATCTTGCAAGCCTATATGTATTGATGGCTCAGTGCCGCCTCCTGATGATCATGGTTCGTCAAAACCTCCACCATCATCTCCTCCAAAGGAAAAAACTCCGTCATCCCCATCTCCTCCCAAGGAAAAAACTCCACCATCCCCATCTCCTCCTAAGGAAACAACTCCACCACATTCACCTCCTCCCAAAGAAAAGACTCCACCACATGATGGTGATGATCACGATCATGATGGTGATGGTGATGATCATGATCACGATGGTGATGATCACGGTTCAGGATCTAACACTGGCCCACCTCCACCACCTTCATATCCTCCCAAGGAAAAAACTCCACCGTCTCCTCCTAAGGAAACAACTCCACCACATTCACCTCCTCCCAAAGAAAAGACTCCACCACATGGTGGTGATGATCACAATCATGATGGTGATGGTGATGATCACGGTTCAGGATCTAACACTGGCCCACCTCCACCACCTTCATATCCTCCCAAGGAAAAAACTCCACCATCCCCATCTCCTCCTAAGGAAACAACTCCACCACATTCACCTCCTCCCAAAGAAAAGACTCCACCACATGATGGTGATGATCACGATCATGATGGTGATCATGATCACGATGGTGATGATCACGGTTCAGGATCTAACACTGGCCCACCTCCACCACCTTCATATCCTCCCAAGGAAAAAACTCCACCACCCTCATTATCACCCCCGTCTCCACCTAAGGAAAAGACTCCACCACATGATGGTGATGACCATGATCATGATGGTGATGATGATGACCACGATCATGATGGTGATGACCATGATCATGATGGTGATGATCACGATCACGATGGTGATCATGGCTCAGTATCTCCTCCTAAGGGATCAACTCCGCCACCATCTCCTCCCAAAGAAGTAACTCCACCACCATCTCCTCCCAAGGAAGCAACTCCACCACCACCATCTCCTCCCAAGGAATCAACTCCACCACCTCCCAAAGAAGTAACTCCACCACCCCCCTCTCCTCCCAATGAAGAAACTCCACCATCCTCAACTCCTCCTAAGGAAACAACTCCACCGCCTTCTTTGCCACCCTTATCTCCTCCTAAGGAAGCAACTCCTCCACCCTCATCAGATTCTAATTCTGCTCCACCTCCCGATCAATCTGATTCTTCAGGTGACCATAAATATCCTCCCCCAACTCCTTATTCTCCTCCTCCTCCTCCACAGGACACAACTCCACCTTCATCTTCACCACTGTCACCACCATCTTCTCCTCCACCACCCTCATCTGGTTCTTCTCCTCCTCCTCCTCCTCCTCCTCCTCCACAGGAGACAACTCCACCTTCTTCTTCACCACCGTTGCCACTATCTTCTCCTCCACCGCCATCATCTGGTTCTCCACCTCCTCCTACATATCCATCACTCACTCCTAAGCCACCCACACCAAAGAAGGTCAAGTGCAAGAACAAATACTACCCCAGTTGTTATGCTGTCCAACATGTATGCCCAAGCTCTTGCCCTACAAGTTGTCAAGTTGATTGTGTCACCTGCAAGCCCGTTTGTAGTAAGTTATTACTCCATCAGTTTCAATTGATATGTTTTACTTTTTTAGGAAGTGTCAAGAAAAGAATGCCTCTTAAAACTACAATATATTCTTAAAGACACTTCCTTATAAAAATGATATTGTATATTTAAAACCACAAAATTCTAAAGATATTTTTAATAATTATACACACTTTTAATTTAATACCACAAGATTTGAAATTTTTATTTACATTCTTAAACTTCGTGCCTAATCTGAAGCAAATAAAATAAATAGAAGGAGTAATTTCCTAATTGTTTTTTCAATAATCCCTTTATATTTTTTTCTCCCTAGTTTATGTTAAAACTAAACTATGCATTATATTTACCAACTTTTATTTGGGACGCAGAGTGTGACAAGCCTGGAGCAGTTTGTCAAGATCCACGTTTTATTGGTGGAGATGGAATTACTTTCTACTTCCATGGCAAGAAGGACAAAGATTTTTGCTTAGTCTCAGACCCTAAATTCCACATCAATGCTCACTTCATAGGAAGAAGAAATGAAAACATGAAAAGAGATTTCACTTGGGTACAATCTATTGGTATCCTTTACGATACTCACAAAATCTCAATTGGTGCACTAAAAACATCAACATGGGATGATTCTATCGATCGTCTCGCTCTCCACTTCAACAATGAAGCTATATTCCTTCCTGAAAATGAAGGTGAAAGATGGCGATCTGAAACTATACCTATGATCTCTATTACTAGAATCAGTAACACTAATGACGTTGTCGTCGAAGTTGAAAATGTTCTCAAGATCACAGCTAAGGTTGTGCCTATAACACAACATGAATCTCGAGTTCATAACTATGGTATAACTAATGATGACTGCTTTGCTCATCTTGAACTAGGGTTCAAGTTTGTTTCTTTAAGTGATCAAGTGAGTGGTGTTTTAGGGCAAACTTATAGGAAAGATTATGTGAGTAAAGTTAAAATGGGTGCTCTTATGCCTATAATGGGAGGTGACAAAAATTTTGCAACATCAAGTCTTTTTGATGCTGATTGTCCTGTGGCTAGGTTTCAAGAATTTGATAAGGGTTTGTTGAATTTGGATTTGCCAAGTTTGAGCTGCAGTAGTGGGATTTATGGACGTGGAGTTGTATGCAAGCGTTAGAATTATTTTCCAATAGAATGGAGATTCAGTAATAAATGGTGATTTTTATATCAAAATAAGGTTGTAATCCAATAGAATGGAGATTCATTAATACATGGTGCTAAACAGTAAAATGAGTTTGGACCAAAAAAAGAAATGTTATTATATATGTCATATTCTTCCAATAAGATTTTGTTGCTTTCAAAAGTTAATAATGTTCTTTTCCAAATTGATAGAAATATATAACCATCGTTTGTGATTAAGAATGCATTCTCCCACTTTAAGAATTATACAGGGCGCCAAGATCCGGATCGCCTAAAATTTTGTCAGTCCATCAAGAACGACCTAGACAATAATAGTCATCGCCTCACTATAACTATGAGTCATTTTTTGGCGTTTTAGAGCCATATAGCTAGAATTGCGCCTGATTCCCATATTTTCGTGCTATAGCCCACGCCTTCTTCATGGGCCCAGGCCTCTGGACATGGATCGCCTAAAGTTTTTCTAGACTATCAAAAATTACCTAAGGAACAATAGTCATCGCCTCACCATGACCGTACCTCATTTTTTGGCGTTTTAGGGCTATAAAACTGGAATTTCGCCCGTTTCCCAAATTTTCGTGTGCTATAGTCCACGCCTTCTGCGTGGGCCGAGCGTCCGGATCCAGATTGCCAAAAAAAATTTCAAACCATCAAAGACGATAACCGTTGCTCTTTTTTGGCGTATTAGGGCCACAAAACTGGAATTCTGCTCAATCCCCAAATTTTCGTGTATTATAGCCCACCCCTTCTACAGAGGCCTAGGCGCCCGAACCCGAATCACCTAAAATTTGCGAGACCATAAAAATGACCTAAAGAACAATAGTCACTGTCACACCATGACCGTTCCTCTTTTTTAGCGTTTAGGGTCATAAAACTAGAATTCCGTCTGATTCCTATATTTTTGTTTGCTATAGCCCAAGCCTTCTGCATAGGCTTAAACGCCTAAACCCGAATGGCCTACAATTTTGTCGGACCATAAAAAGCCCAAAGGAATAATAGTCAATGCCTCGCCAGGACCTTTCCTCATTATTAGAGTTTAGGACCATAAAACTGGAATTCTACCTAATTTTCAGATTTTCGTGTGCTAAAGCATACGCCTTCTATATGAGCCAGGGGGTCCGAACCCGGATCACCTAAATTTTGCCGGACCACCAAAAACGACCTAAGAAATAATATTCAACGTCTCGTCATGACCGTTACTCGTTTTTGGCGTTTTAGGGCCATAAAACTAGAATCCCGCTCGGTTTTTAGATTTTCGTGTGCTACGCCTCTACATGAGCCCATGTGCCCGAACCTGGATAGCCTAAATTTTTCGGACCTTCAAAAACGACCTGGGGAATAATAATCACAGGCTCATCATGACCGTTCCTCATTTTTTGGTATTTTAGGGCCATAAAACTGAAATTTCGCCTGATTACTACATTTTCGTATGCTATAGCCAACGTCTTGTGCATGGGACCAGGAGTCCGGAACCGTATCGCCTAAAATTTTGTCGAACCATAAAACACGACCTAAGGAACAATAGTCATCGCCTCGTCATGACCGTTCCTCCTTTGTTTGGCATTTTAGGGCTATAAAATTGGAATTCCGCCTGATTTCCAAATTTTTCGTGTGTAATATCTCATGCCTTATGCATGGGCCCAGGCACCAGACCTGGGTCGTCTAAAATTTTTCCGGACCATCAGAAATGACCTAAGGAACAATAGTCACCGCATCGCCATGATTTTTCTCGTTTTTTGCATTTTAGGGCCAAAAAATATGAATTACGCCTGATTCATACATTTTCATGTGCTATAGCTCATGCCTTCTGCATTGGACTAGCGCTCGCACCCAGATCGCCTAAAATTTTGTTGGACAATTAAAAATGACCAAAGAAACAACAGTCACCATCTCGTCATGATCGTTCCTCTTTTTTGGCGTTTTAGCCCATGAAATTGGAATTCCACCTGATTCTCATATTTTCATGTGTTATAACCCAGGCCTTCTACATGGGCCCGGGCGCCCTCTGCCTTGATCATCTAAAATTTTGTCGAACCATCAAAAACGACTAAGGAACAATAGTCACCGACTCGCCATGTTCATTCCTCTTTTTTGGCGTTTTAGGGCCAAATATTTGGAATCCGCTCAATTCCCAATTTTTCGTGTGCTATAGCCCATTCCTTATACATAAGCCTAGGTTCCCAGACCCGAATTATCCAAAAAATTTGTCGGACCATCAAAAATGACCTAAGGAACAATAGTCATAACTACATCATGATCTTTACTCGATTGTTGGCATTTAAGGGTTATAAAACTAGAATTTCACTCGATTCCCAGGTTTTATATTCTATAGCTCACGCCTTCTGCATGGGCCCGGCCTCCGGACCCCGATAACCTAAAATTTTGTCAGACCAATAAAATGACCTAAGGAACAATAGTCACTGTCTCGCTATGACCGTTTCTTATTTTTTGTCGTTTTAGGGTCATAAAACTAAAACTCCACCCGATTTCTAGATTTTCGTATTTTATAGCCCATGCTTTCTACATGGCTCGGCCACCTGCACCTGGATCACCTAGAAGTATGGCAGCCTATCAAATACGACCTAAGGAACAATAGACAGTGCCTCATCATGATCGTTACTCATTTTTAGCATTTTAGGGCCATAAACTAGAATTCTGCCTGATTCTAAGATTGTTGTGTGTTGTAGCCCACGCCTTCTGCATGGGTCTGGGCACCGGGACTCGGATCTCCTAAAATTTTGTCGGACCATAAAAATGACATAAGAAACAACAGTCACTGCCATGCCATGACCGTTACTCATTTTTTGGTATTTTAGAGTTATAAAACTGGAATTCCACACGATTCCCGTATTTTTGTGCGTTGTATCCCATGCCTTCTATATGGGCCTGGGCGCCCGAACCAAGATCGCCTAAAATTTTGTTGAACCATCAATTATGACCTAAGTCATGATTGTTACTCATTTTTGGTTTTAGGGCCATAGAACTAAAATTCCACCCGATTTCAAGATTTTCGTGTCTTCTGCATGGGCCTGGGCGCCGTGACCCGAATGGCCTAAAATGTTTTTGAACCATCAATAATAACCTAAGGAACAATAGCCACTGTCGCGCCATGGCCGTTCTTCGTTTTTTAGTGTTTTAGGGCCATAAAACTGAAATTCCGTCAGATTCTCAGATTTTCGTGTGCTATAATAGCCCACGCCTTTTTCATGGACCCGAGCATTTAGACACGAATCACCTAAAGTTTTGTCAGACCATCAAAAATGACCTAAGGGTTTATAGTCACCACCTCGCCATGATCGTTCTTCATTTTTTGGCATTTTAGGCCATGAAATTGGAATTCAGTCTGATTCTCAAATTTTCGTGTGCTATAGCCCACGCCTTCTGCATGGACCTAGGTACGAGATCCGGTTCGCCTCAAATATTGTCGGATCATCAAAAATGACTTAAAGAACAATAGTCACTACCTCGCCAAGACCGTTTCTCATTGTTTGACGGTTTAGGGCCATAAAATTGGAATTTCGCCCGATTTCCAAATTTTCTAATGCAATAGCCTATGTCTTTTGCATAAACTCGGGCGCCAAGACCCGAATCGCCTAAATAGTATTGAGAAATCAACAGAAATAAGACCGAGAAGGAGTTTGAGGTTAATATGTATGGAATCGTTGCAAAAATTCAGATGAAAAGAGAGAGTGGAGCTTCGTTCGACGACGAAAATGGCGAAAGATTGCAGACGAGGAAAGTTTGCTCTTTCTAAAATAGGAAGAAAAACGAAATGTTTATCTTGCTGTGTTCTGTCTATGATCAATAAATGCAGACATAAATAAGAGCCTGTTTGGCTTAGTTGATTTGAAGTAGCTAATAAACATTAGATGTTGAAAAACACTTTTAAGTGCTGAAATTGATTTAATAAATAAGCAGTTACGTGTTAGGTACAAGTGCTGAAATTGATAATAAGTTTCTATAAGGGCATAATTTCTTCAAATTTTTTGATTCCAGATCGATTCAAATACAAAATATTCTATTCGTCATTTTATTTTAAATACAAATGTGCTTAGATAAGATAATTCTTATAATAAATATAATTTATTTTATGATAAGCATATAATCATAAGTTATAATAATTAATAAATTGACAAAAGTTTCTCAGTAAAAAATAAACCTAAATAGGACAAATTATTTGAAGAGAAACAAACATTTTCTTCATCACCATAACACGTAGAAAGCAATACACCAAAAATTTGATATGTCCTAATTTATTACATACAGTTCAAAGATAAATACACAATCACATAGATATAAGTACGCAAAGGAATAGAGAATTTGCTTATCTTAAATAGTCAATGAGAATTGCAGACTTGAAGAAGTGGGGGGAGGGGAGTTAGGTTGAATACTTGTGGCAGTGAGTATCGATGTAGTAGTTTTGTTCTAAAAAGAAATATTTTAAGGATAAAATAGTAAATATTTTGATCAAACTTAAAGTGCTTATAAGCTAAAAATTTATAAGCTGAGGGTGACCGGCTTTTGTCTTATTTTTGACTTATAAGCACTTGGCTCATAAACACTTTTAACTTTACCAAACGTGTAAATAAGCCGAAAAGTGCTTATAAACTAATTTGACCAGCTTATATGCTTAGATTGCGACTATCTAGCATCCATTATTGTTTTAACTTATGACGTTATTACTAAAGCAGTTTACCTACCATCTATCTTGATGGTGACTAATTATCTATTTAAACTTAAATTAACTAAGCTTAAAGTGTATATACAGAATAAATTACTCTTAATCTTTAGTTCACAAGAAATTAGTCTTGTAGTGCTCACCAAACTTGAGTCAAAGAAACTTGCAATGTTATGCTAAGAAAATTATGAAATGGATAAAACAGTGTATAACTAATATTTGTATTAGTTATATATTATATTTGGTATTATTTTATGTATAAATAGTGCATAAAAAACAATAACATTAGTAATACCAAAGCTATTAATGCATGCGTTAGTATGGCTAAAGATAAAATTGTTCTTAAAGTCCCATAAAATTAGAGAATATGGAGGACATTTATGTAAACAACTATTTTTCTTAAAAATTATGTAATGCATTATAATTTTTAATACAACACACCAAACAGTAGATAAGAAATAGTATTTGTACAACTAATACTTGCATTACTAAGCCATACATTACTAATCTCTGCATTATTTCGCACTATTCTTATACACCGTAGCAAACAACCCCTTATTTTATTCTTTTAACTTCTGTTATGTAATTAATATATACTGAATTACCACTATATGTGAATTATATGACTAATGCTTTTGGAAACCATGCACATTAAAAAAAAAAATCCAAAACGGGCTTTTGCAAAATACCTAGAAGTTGCATAAATATTTTATAAATAAACTAGAAGAAAATTCTATTGGACCTAAGCATATTAATTTATGGTTGTCCAATATCTCAATTATGCAAAATAAGACTAAGACAGTGCTAATAAGGATTTGCTTAATAATTTATTAATTTCAGATGTTTGATTATCAAAATTTATTTTACGTTTAATTTGATTAATTTTTAAAATAAATGAGAGATTAATTACTTTTACATTAATGCAATATTCTTAACAATATTGGTTTTTTTCTTCTTCACAATAACAGATTACATCATTTGTATTAGAATAAAAATTTAATTTGTGGTAGATGAATTCTCTAATACTAGACGATGAGAGACGATTATAAAACATTTAGGACATTTAAATTATAAAAACAAGTCCATAAATTGTAAGGCAAAATTTAGAGAAAATTTACATAAGAAATTAAGAGAGAGGATTTAGATTGAACCCCCCCCCCCCCCCCCCCCTTAATTTTGTTATTACAATTTGGACGTTTCTATATGAATATCCTTTCAAATGATTTTTAATTTAATTGTTGTATTTATTTCTGAAAATTTTATTAATTATTTTTACTCCAAGGCTTTTAATTAGAAACTTGACCATGCAAAGGAACTGTGAATTTATATGTTCGTTTTAATTTTTTTTACATCTTTTAGGAAAGATCTTAAAATTATTAGAAGATTTTCGTACTTGAAATTTTTAGTTGAATATGATTAAAAATGTGGTTGTTAAGGATTACTGTCTAAAACGCTCCTGATTTCTTTACGACTATCCTTATGTAGCTTAACTTCAATCCCTACAAAAGGTTATAGATTGTCATAACCAATAGCTAAGTTGAGAAAAGAGCACCCTGATGCACCAAGCTTTCGCTATGTGTGTGGTTCGGGAAATGGCCTGGGCACAAGGGTCTATTGTGCGTAGCCTTATCCTGCATTTCCGCCAGAGGTTGTTTCCACGGCTCATAATCAAGTTGAATAATGTGCTAATTTTAGAATCATCAAAAACTTTACACGTATCCGATTAAAATAAGCATATCGTTTCTAGAAGGCAAAAATACGTCAAAACAAATGATATTGTCATAGAAAGGTTGACGGTATAAAACACAAAACACTAAGTTAAAAAAAGAAGACCATATATCACATAACTACTTACATATATCAATATCTCGCGAATACAGCTATTGGGCCCGTGCTCAGCATGGGCCAACTTTAACTAGTTAATAAATAAAAGGTGGTTTGCATAGGATTATTTTTCTTCTTTGGCTAGAACGAAATTTCTTCATGTTTAATCAAAACTTTTGAGTTCGACTTTGGTTGACAGTTACATTCTAACAATCAGTTATTTGTGACTCCGTAATCTCAAATAGAAGAGCTTCCGTCAATGTTTCTCACATGCTCCATATCTCATGACAATCGCAACCGCTTCAGTTCATGTTTAAGTTCCAGAGATACCCATTACCGGTACGCTCCTTCAAACTTATCATACAGAGATGTTATTTCCAGTTCTCTCGGTTTCAAGAACCAAAAAGATTGTAATAGAATATTTGATATTCCAATTGGTTCCTGATTACTTTGGTCGGAAAAATTAATTAGGAATTCTCAGATGTTCGATTGAAGTGGTCGAAAAAATTAATTATTTATTAATTTAATTTTAATTTTTCCGGCCAATTTGGTCGGGAATTATGAATTTAATTTAAATTAAATATTAAAATCTCAGACCAAATTGGTCGGAATTGTCAAAAAATGATTAATATTTACTTTAAAATGTGTGACCGATTTGGTCGCAAAATTACCAACCGTTTCGATCGCAAAATTTAAATTTATCCGATCACCCAGTTTTTCCTTATTTGCAATTGTTTTGGTCGAAAATTTTTTGTGACCATCTATATTCCGACTACTTCATTTCTGTTGAAGATCCATCGAAAATAGTTGATTTCCGATCGATTTCCTACGGAAATCGTGGTCGGAATATTGACATTTTCGTGTAGTCTTATCTTGTAATGGTCGAAAAGTTAATACCAAATATCGAATGATTTTACCAACAAAATAAATAAAAGAAGACAATTAAATTCAAACCTAGCATTCAAATATTTCACATAAGAAAATAGTACGGTATAGTATTTTAATTAAAATCCATCTGTAGTTTAAATTATTGGGTATTTAAAACAATATTATATGAAGATTGTGTTTTAATTACTTCTATCCATTGATGCTCCAACATAAGTTGTTTACTCTGGAAATCCTACAAGTGGTAAAGTTAATTACCTTACATTTCCTATACTAACTTACTTTATGTGTTAATTTGGTTTGGTTAATCAAACCATTTTCATGACACTTAGCTACTCACCCTTTCAATCAGCCTACCATACGGAAAATGTTAGGAAAAAAAATTAGTGGTAATTAAATGTGGTGCTAAGATTTTAACTTTATAGGTTTTGGAATTTAGAACGATGATTTTAAGCGGTAATGGATAATAGTGAGTTGATCTAGTGATGAGCACCCTCCATTTCCAACCAAGAGGTTGTGAGTTCGAATCACTCCAAGAGCAAGGTTGGGAGTTCTTAGAGGGAGGGATGTTGGGGGTCTATCAGAAACAGCTTCTCTACCCCAGGGTAGGGATAAGGATAGTGTGTACGCAGACTTTACCCCTACCCTGGGGTAGAGAGGCTGTTTCCGATAGACCCCCAACATCTCTCCCTCTAAGAACTCCCTACCTTGCTCTTGGAGTGATTCGAACTCACAACCTCTTGGTTGGAAGTGGAGAGTGCTCATCACTAGAGCAACCCACTATTATCCATTACCACTTAAAATCGTCGTTCTAAATTTCAAAACAAGGTGGGAAGTTCTTAGAGGGAGGGATGTTGGGGGTCTATCGGAAACAGCCTCGTTACCCCATAGTAGGGGTAAGGTCTGCATACACATTATCCTACCCCAGACCCCACTGGTGAGATTATACTGGGTTGTTATTATTATTGTTGTTGATTTTAAGTGGTAAAAATTGAGTTCTAAATTTAAAATTTTAATATGTTTAATGAATTTATTAACATAAATACACTATTTGAGCAAAAATCTAACGGGTTCGACCGAACCTATTACGAAACTTCTAGCTCTGCCCCTAGTGCTAGTAATTAGTAATCATGTGTAATCTATAGATCACGAGTTCAAACCGTGAAAGTACCAATAATACTTAGCATTAGGAAAAGTTATCTATATTATACCTCTTCATTAACCAGTGTTTACAACTTGTTAATCACCTAATTTGACAACGTCAGCATACTAATTACATAGCAAAAAAAAGGACAAAATAAAGCTAGAAATTATCAACAGCGTACATAGAAATCCATAGACCAAATCTTCTAGTATTATATATAATTTAAGAAAAATAAATAGCTCAAAATAAACGTCGTTAGATTGTTTCCGTACATAATACAAACGGCACTAACGGAGTCGCTTCGTAACAAAACGGCGTCGCAGGATGTTGCCACTTCTTAAACACCAAAACCACCGCTGCCGCCGCCGCCGGCGGCTTCTCCTTTACCTCCACCATCTTATTGCAAACGGAATTAATCGCTACCGTTAAGTTGTTACAATCAGGAGAAGTCGGCGATGAAATCAACGGTGATAAAAGCGGTATCGCCACATTCCAATTGGTTGAACGGTTTATTTGAATCGACGCCGGCGCTCGCTGTTGTAACCGGCTCGGTTGCCGCCGATCACCTGAAAAGTTACTCGATTGCTTGATATCCGCCATGAGTTTGAACTTTGAAGTAATGAATACTCCGTATTTAGTTTCGTTGAGCAGAGAAATGAAATGAATGATATAGGGGAGAGAATTTACGGGAAGGGTATTTATAGTGGGAAATTATATGATTGAAGATTTTCGGTCAATGGTCAAAGAAACGGCGATGTGATTGTTTTCTGTTGTTTTCACGTGGCTCGGCTTCGCTGAATATTTTGAGCTGGCTATTACTGGAAATTTTTGTTATATGCAAATTTAGAGCCCGATTGGACATAAGAATTTTTTTTTCCTCGAAAATATTTTACTTTTTTCGAAATTAGTATTTGATCTTTAATTTTTATTTGAAGATGAATTTTAAAAAATTTCGAATATTTAAAAACTCAAAAAAAAAAAAAATCACTCAGATCACTCACGAAATTTTAAAACAATCCAAAATTTTATTCATGTCCAAACACAACTCTAATATCGAATATCATTTTACTTGGAAAAAAAAATTCACTTTTTTTGGAATTTTTCAATTCTTATGTCCAAACGCCCACTTAATGTCTTTTTCAACAGAAAGCAAAGAAGAAGAATTTATAAGCTTCTAAAATTAGCTTATTTTGAATTTTTTTAAAAATATTTTTAGTGAGAAATAATTTATATTCAGCCAACAACAACAATTCAGTAAAATTTCACTAATTCGCGTTCACTAACGATGTCTCATAGCAGCCCCGCAAAATATATCAGCAGAAGATACAGCTCGACTCTTCTTCTCGCACATTGTCAAATATTGGGGTATGCCCAAAGACATCGTTAGCAAATGCGACTCACGCTTCACTAGCAACTTTTGGACCCATCTCTTTAAGTGCCTTGGGTCAACATTGAGTCACAACTCAAGCATCCATTCATCATCGAATGGCCAGCCAGATCGATTCAATGACATGCTGGAGGAATATTTCTGCCACTTTGCAACCGGATCACAGAAGCATTGGGTGAAGCTTTTGGATGCTTCTCAATTGTGTTTCAATTCTCAAAAGAACCATCATACAAATAAAAGCGCTTTTGAAATTGTTACCGGACAACAACCGCTTCTCCCGCAAATGATGAATGCATCAATCATGCCAAAATCTCCTCGAGCTGCTAACTTCTCGAGGGAATTAGAGCCCAATTTAGGGATAGTGCAGAGCTACCTCATCAAAGCCCAAGAGTAGGTAAAAAGGTTCATCGATCAAAATCTTTGCTTTGTCCAACATCAAGCAGGAGATAAAGTGATGTTAAACATCCCAAAGCAATACTTGTTTGCAGAGAGGACCCATGACCCTCGCCTGCTACAAAAGCACATCAGACCCTTGTCCATCAAAAGACGCATTGGGAAATACACATACTAGGTGAAGACTTCATCATGGTGGAAGATCCATTAAGTCTTCCATGTCAGCCGCCTGAGATCATTACATCGTTTCCAAAGCAAGCTCAAAACATAGAGGGGAACAGACCTCCGAGCCAACAACAACTTGATCGATCATCACCATGCAGGTAAGACTCCAAGGACGTCGCCAACCAACTCAGGTGGGGGAGAATGTCATGGGCTGTTTTTCATCCACGCCCCATGACCCCTTGGACGCGTCCAGTGGCGTCCTAGCAAGCCTCTCAATGCCTCGTGCCATGGTCGGCCCCGTGGTCTCGGCAACGCCAAGTGGCAAGCGGGCATGTGCCTCTGTCGCCCCACCAATAACTCTTGCCAGGCCTAGAGGCTGGCAGATTCCAACAATACCGCGCGGACAGACAATGACGCTCGCACAAATCATGATGATGCCAACAGAGCCGCGAGCACAGACAATGTCGCGCGCAGATCCTGATGCCTCGCCAGCGCCCAGTTGCAGGCCCATTCCAATAGCGCCTCGCGCACAGACCCTGATGCCAAGCACCAGCGCCCAGCCACAGGCAAATACAACAAGTGTCGCGCGCGCCAACAGCATCGCGCTCTCAGACCCTGACCCAAAAGACAATGTTGCTGCTATCGGACTTGTTTCTACCTTGTAGTAAACTAAGTCCTTTTTCATTGTAATTATAGAGTTGTTTCATTTCATTTTCATTCAGAGTGTTTCTGTAGCGTAGCCAGGTCAAGTCATGTAATTTTGGGTTTTTTTTAAGCATTATCAGGGGGATCAAGCAATCATTTCTCTGTACTGGTGTCTCTTCCCTTCGACACCGCTTCCTTTTGTAATAGCTTTAATACAATTATCAGCTTTCATTCACAATTGCTCATTTCAGTTCTCTCAATAGCTCACGAGATTGGTTTTTCCTTACGACACTGACAATCTAATCTACCGTACGGAGGGGACCTCAGTTGGCGGACAGCAACCGTACTAACATCAATTGCTTAGCCTTACGTTGCCCTTCCAAAAAACATCAGGAAGGCGTTTTTGATGAGCAATTAGTGTTTGATTAAGTTTCTAAAATTATTTTTAAATGTTTTTCCCAAATGTTTTTATAAAAGTGTTTTTGCAAAGAAGCTTTGTTTTTTTTGCTTTTCAAAAATTATTTTTGCTTCTACTCAAAAGTATTTTTTTCTGTTAAAAGCTAGATTAAATATTTTAACTTTGAGAAAAATATATTTTTAGCTAAAAAGGCGCTTGGCCAAATAGGCTATTAACATCAAAAAGGCCTTGATGCAATGGAGGTAAATACTCGGAGATGATTGAATTCACTGGCTTTTATTCAAATTATGTATTTGTATTAAAATATTAATTAATTATATATATATATATATATATATATATATATATATATATATATATATATATATATATATATATATATTTAAAATTTAGCTGTCATTATTTAATGTCAGAGTCTTGTCTTAATTATACTAATGTGATTACTTTTCAACCGACTGAAAGAATGGGCTCTATCGCTTCGTCAAAGGTTAATTAGTGGTATCTTAGCATCTTTGAACGTGTCTTTTTTCTATGAACCATACTTGGGATTTTTCATATGTCTTTGGATTTACCAAAATATCAAAAAAGGTAATAATATATTTTTTTTTTTGGTCAACTAGGAAACTCCTTTCAGAGTACTCTAGATAAATCTCGTCTAGTATAGTAACTCGTAAATCATATTAAAAAGATAAATTATACATGGAGTTTCGAAAGGGTAATATTCTTTCCATTAATATGTGTGATTTTCTACCGTCAAATGCAAGGTAAAAATTGTACGGGGTGTCCTATTTAGTCGATCCCTTTTAATTTATACTCGTTTTATTTTTCCGTTTGCATTTGTATCCATTTTTTTTGTTAAAAGTGTTTTAAAAGACGATTTTGCCCTTCAGGACTATTGACAAAATCGTAGACTGCAGGAAAAAACTTTAGCATGTTTTGGCATGAAGTTTTAGCAAGTGAACTAAAAAACTTAAGTATGTTTAATCTGAAGTTTTAGCAAATGAACTAAATAACTTAAGCATGTTTAATCTGAAGTTTTAGCAAATGAACTAAATAACTTCAGCATGCATTAGCAAAAACTCATTAGAAAATTACATACTGCAAGACAAAAACTTAAGCATGTTTAGTCTGAAGTTTTCGCAAATGAACTAAATAACTTCAGCATATTTAAACTGAAATTTTAGCAAATGAACTAAATAACTTCAGCGTATTTAGACTGAAGTTTCGAATAAAACTCATGAAAAAACTGTAGACTACATGGTAAATAACTTCAGCATGCATTTCATGAATGAGATTGGAGATCACGCGATTTATTAGGGGTGTAATTGTCATATTATTACGGAATTTTTGTCAATTGGCTACCAAATCAATAAATTTTAAAAATAGGGTATAAGTTAAAAGGTGGCACAAATATAAAGTACGGCTACAAATACCCCAAGTGCAGGGGCGGATGTAGCCCTATAATATTAGATCCAATTGAACCCATAATTTCGATGCGAAATATAAATTTATGTATAAAAATCACTAAAATCATAATAATTACAGGTATAAATCTATAACTTAAAAATTATAATGAATTCGGTATTAAGAACCTTAAATGTTGAACCTATAAGATTTAAATTTTAGATTCGTCTCCGCGCTATCGAGGATAGAATCGACATCGTTATTGTATCTGGTATTATTACAATTTTTTGCCGTTAAAGTTCAACTTACGTGGTCAGTTTTTATCCTTAGAACATCGCAAGTCGCACAGTAGACAAAAAATTTTATTTTGTGTCTCATACAATTAACACTAGTTATATAAGGTAATTTTTTTATTTTATAGTTTTGTGAATCCAGATTTTTGTGGACCCAGAAGTATAAGATTGGGGTCCACAAATTTATGAGACAAAAATGAACCTCGTACAATTAATATCAGTTGTACGAGACACAAAATAAAACTTGTCGACAGTAGACAAACTCACCTGGGATCAAATATTTCTTGTTATCTTCATTGTCTTGATCTTGCTGTCACCGCCTGTATCTGACCCATATACTCCCTTTGTTTCAAGAATTTAAGATAAAATACAAGATTATATTGTTTCGCCTTTGATTATGAGTACGGGTGGCAAAATAATTGATCACTTACGGTTCGTTTGGTATAAGGTATAGGAAGGTATAAGGGTAGTATAAAAATTTAATATCATCTTAATACTCTGTTTGGTTAGCAAATCAGGTATAAGTTATCCCGGTATTAATTTTAACACTGGGATAACTTACACCTTATAGAAGGTGGGATAATTAGCACCGGTATAACTTATACATTCTTCTTAGAAATTATACAATTGTCATTCTTAATACAACATACCAAACAATAAATAAACAACAATCTCAGCATAACTATTCTCAGCATAACTTATCCCAATATAACTTATACCGGTATAACTTATACCGGTATAAATCATATTCCAACCAAACGACCCCTTATATTATCTACTAAAAATGGATTAAATAATAAATTTTTTAAAAATAAATCAAATATGAATAAGAGCTATATTATTTATTTAAAAAATAGATAATCAGTGAATAATTAATAGATTTAACTTTTATATTTATAAAACCTCAAATTGGGATTCCTCAAGTTTGGGCGAATATGAATTATCCCAAAAGTGATCATATTCAAGAAGTCATGGATAATCTGGATATCCATATTATTCGCCGATTAACCCATCTTTTATCCGTATTAAATATGGGCCGGCTCAGATAATTTATCCATTTTTTCATTACTCGCTTTGACCCGTCTCATATCCGACCCGACCCACACGTTTGTCACCCCTAATTATGAGTATTAATTAGTTTCAAGAATTATTTTAAACTACAATAATAATAGCAAACTTAGTAAAATATCACAAGTGGACTCTTGGAAGGTAGTGTATATGCAGACTTTATCCCTATCTTGAAAAGATAGAGAGGTTTGTTTTTGATAGACCGTCAGCTCAAGAAAAGATGAAACGAAATATTAGCAGGCTCTATAGAAAGGCTAGAAAATACAAGAGTCGCCAATCGAATCGACCAACAAATGATAGGTCAAAGAGATGGGCTCGTTCAACTAATCAATAATCCCCGGACCTACCTAACACAGATGTCCATTCGAGAAAGAGTCCATACAAAACTTGTTTGAAACTATTAGAATGATTCAGTTACCATTTGAATGAGTCCATCTCTTAAAGAAAGGTGACATGCATAGATAGAGATTGAAGTAAGGATGCATAGAAACCCAATAAGAGAGGAAATAGTCTTTCATTTTGTACTAAAATGATAAAACTAGTTATTCTATATATAGAAGGCGAGAAAGCTAATTCGTCTATCTCATCTTCGTAACCAAACAACTCCTAAGGCTTTTCATGTTAGGATACTTATCGAATTATTAAAGGTAGAATAATCTAATAGACACTTGTTTAATTTTGACATGTTAATCGCATTACTTTATAGGTTTACAAGTGGACATCTCTAATTTATGTAATTTCTTTTATTTTTAAAAATAATTTTTTATAAACACATATATATTATGACATATTTAACAAATCATACGTTTTTTTAAAAAAAATAATAATTAAATTTCATGCTCAATTAAATAAAATCACATAAAATGAAACTGGAAGAGTAACACATTATTCTTCCAAGATAAGAATTGTCATTTGATCATTAGAATATCTGTAGTTCTAAAGTTGCCTACTGGCCAAAAACAATTGAACCATCATTGACAAAGGCGAATATAGCTTTTCAACTACGGGCTCAACTGAATCCAGAATGCGTATAAATTTATATATAAAATCCTACTAAATTTTAACAAATATTAGATTTAAACTTATAATTTTAACAGTATAATGAGTCTAATACTAATAATTTTAAAAGTTAAGCAAATTAAATTTAAATTTTAAATCCACCTCTCATCGTTTACAGACGAAGAATATACAAAACCTATGGACTTAAAAAGCCAAAGCATAGACAAAAATAACATATCTTAAAAAAAAGAGGATCAACCAACCCATAGTTTGTTACTTTTACAAGACTTTACAAAATTCAGGTGGAATAGTTGGGACTATACAAAAAAAAATTATCCACCTCTTGAGCATTAATTTCCTTTTTTCCCTCTTTTTTCTCTAATTTTAAATCCAATTATATAAATATAATTGGGATTTTTAATTGGTTAAAATCAACTATCGAAAAAGCATCTTGAGTTCTTCAAGTCTAGCTGAACGTACTTCTTCATCAGTCAAAGCTCCAGCTATCATCCTTTGCTTTCTTGCTTGTACTTGTTGCATTCTTTCTTCTACTGTGTCCTACACCCCATTTTCCATAAAGACAATCATTAATATTTATAAACTAAAATACAAAATTAACAAAAATTTTAATACAAAGTTGTAAAAAAAATAAAATTAACCTTTATTCTTGTATTTATGGAAATAGATGAAGAAATCACTCATGTAGTTTTGGACTATATTGCTCGAACTCTCTGAAAATGTCACCGGGATCGTGTCAGATCCTCCAAAAGTAGTGTATTTTTTGAAAATCCGACATGGATACGGCAGCATTTTTGAGAGTCCGTGCAACATAGGTTTTGGACCAAGTGGTGCACTATGAATAAATCGAGTTTTAATGCTAGGTCACATGTTTAACATAATTTTTTCTAAAATAAGATATATATAGAGAGAGAGAGTCAATGCAAAGAATTTATACTGAACGGTCGCTCAAAAAATATTTACAAGTAGAACTCTTTAAAACATGAGATTTATAATCTTGATAATATTATATATTACATGCTACAAGTAAAAACAATCTATGTAAAAGTTGACTCGGTTGATATTTGAACCCTAATTTTTCGTGATTATTACTTGTATAAATTATCTCTAGATTACGCCCTTAGATGTCTATGTGACATGTTTGATATATTTTTTTCTAAAATTCCCTCCCAATTTAAGAGGATCTATAGTATCTCTACATTTCCTCTTTGGGGTGACTTGAACCCAGGACCTAACGGTCGTGGGTGGAGGTGCTTTACCAACTGAGCAAGCCTCAATTGTCATGTTTGATACTTAGTTATATATGAAGAAAAAACTAAGAAGATTAACTTGACTTTATATTATATGAGGAGGAATTAACCACAAAGGCAAGCATATAATAAACTTAGGATTCTTTCTTAATTCTATCAAGAAAATTATTTGGAAGTGACAGTAATATAATGTGTAAGACAGCTTTTGTAATGAGGAATCTTTACCTTAACAATGAACCTTCTAACACGAACTGTATTCTTTTGACCAATACGATGAATTCTCATTATTGCTTGCTCTTCTACTGCAGGATTCCACCATGGATCCTACAATGATTAAAAGTAATAACATCAACAATCATATGGCAAGAAACTGAAAGAGAAAAGGACAGCCCGGTACACTAAACTCCCGTTAAGCGTGGAATTCAGAAAAGTGCTGGACCATAAGGGTCCATCGTATGCAGTCTTAACCTGCATTTCTGCAAGAGACTATTTACAAGGCAAGAAATAGAAAAGAGAAACATAGAAAATATATACTCCCTCCGTTTCAATTTTTGTGAACTCATTTAACTGGGCAGGGAGTTTAAGAAAATAGTGAAAACTTTTGAACTTGTGGTGTAAAAATGAGGCACATATATTTTGTATGGTTATAAATCATTTCATAAAAGTAAATTGTTTCCACATAAGGAAAGTAGTAATTCTTTTGGCACGGACTTAAAAAATAGGTTCATATAAATTGAAACGGAGGGAGTATTATATTTCTCGTGTCCTTCAAAAGTGCATGTGTACTGGATCTAGTGGCGAAACTAAGAATTTTATTTAGGGTATTCAAACTTGAAATAAGTAAAAAAAAATCCCTAATAAAGGGTGTTCAATATATGTTATATACCATTAAATTCTAATAATTTATCTATATATACCGCGTAATTTTTCGACTAAGGGTGGTCAACTATGTACCTTCACCCCTGAATGGATCCTCCAAAAATTATTCATTTAGGAGGATCTAACACGAGTGCGGCATCATTTTTGAAGGATCCAACCAACATATAATATATACATATATATGTATGAGAAAGAGATTACCATGAGGAAGACATTAGAAGCTGCTGTTAAATTCAAGCCCACACCTCCAGCTTTTAGTGACATTAACAAAATCTGAACACATTGAAATAAAATAAAAAAGGTTAGAACTTCAGAAGAGCTGAGCAAAAAATATTGAAGAAAACAGATTAGTATATTGGTACTATGTTGCTCGACTCTCCAAAAATATTGTCGCACCCACGTTAGATCCTTCAAAAAAATACTATCTTTGGATTATCCGACATGCACTCGACGATATTTTGGAGAGTCGGAACAACATAGATTGATACTACTTACTGTTTTCTCATTAGTCTCACTGAACTCTTTCAAGACCCTTTCTCTTTGTTTCTTCACCAACTTTCCATCAAACCTCAAATATCCAATTTTCTTTTTCTTTAGTGGAATTTCCAAAAGATCAAGAAATGTAGTCCATTGACTAAACACAATGCTCTTTTCACCAGAACCTGATTTTCTTATAGATTCTAAACATTCCAACAGTTTTGAAACCTTATATGATTCTTGCCAATTCTTCTCAACAGCAATCCTAAACCGATTTTCGGATGGACACGTAAATAGCTCATTTTTCCTTATCATTTGTCTACAAATTGGACAAAGTCCACTTGCTGGAGTTCTCCAGCTTGAAAGTAGACATTCTCTGCACATTCTATGAGCACATGGTGTTAACACAGGATCATCTGCTGACTCAAGGCATATAGGACATTCTGTATTTTCGCCATTACGAATTCCTTCAACTACTTCTTCTACATATGCTGGTGTAGGTGCTTTCTGTGTTGTAGAATCAGGATTTGTTTCCAAGAACCTTCTTGCTAGCTTGTCTAAGTCTGCAAATTCTTGTGTATCGCTTCGACTGCATATTTACAAGCAGTAAATATATAGTGTTAGATCCATGAAGAAACTAACAAGATATGTTGCTCAAGTTTTAATAGATTGATGACTCATTTTAACCTCATAACAAGGAAAGGATGATTGCAACACTGCCTCAATCGAAGTAGTAATTCGAGAATATTAGCATAGTTGTGAAGAACTTTTCCTTGTGCCACAAACTGATCAAATTGAACCTGGTTTATTCACCAAAAACAAAAGTATAAAACATACATTCCATTAGCAACAACGATCATTTCGCGTTCAAGAATACAAGAAACTCAAAGCAATTAAATGGTAAAATTTCAAGAACCAAACAACATTCAGGGGCCGTTTGGTTCAAGGGATTAGGTAGGTTATCCCGGTATACATTTTGTTATTAAATGTATCCCGTGTTTGGTTAGATGTATTAGTTACCGGTATTATTTTGTACCAAAATCTTGATATAATTATCACATATAGAAAGTGGGATAAGTTATCCAAGTTTTGATCCTGGTTATCGTTATCCTGATTTTGAACCAAACGACCCCTCAAATTTTACATTGGAAGAATCTTATTCTTACTTTAGATCTCTTGAAGAGGGCATCATAGAAGTCATGTTCGGCTTCTGATTGTATACACTGAATGACTTGAATATCAGTCGGAGGGAGAACAAGTATCAGCCTGATTTCAGAAGAAAATATGTAAGTGCTGAGTAAAAAGCTATGTATGCATCAATTGAAAGAAGGGTAGGATAAAGAATATTTGAAAAAAGTAGAATAAGTACCTTCCTTCTTTGTCCTTGGTATCCTTTGTTCTCCTCAACATAAGTGGCCTCAAAATGGCTTTGATCAATTTTAGAGCGCTTTGATCACCATTTTCATAAGGTCACTGTATTAACTTGTTCCACCTATATTAGGGGCAAAGTGGATTGTCTCTAGTTGGACCTAGCTAAAGGACCTCATTTTTTTTCCCTTTTCATTGAATCAAGGTTTAAGTGTTTTTGGCAATAACTTGTTGGAGGTAAGAGTCTAGAAGCTTTCTTACTATATTTTTCAATCAAGATTTAAGTGTTTTTGGCAATAACTTGTTGATTGCTTTCTAATTATGGCTTCAGAATGGACTTCAGAACTAAGTGTAAGAGTAAACTTAAAATTTCCCACTTAAGGTCACCCCACGGAAATTTGTGATGATATAGTTGTCCTTGAAATGAGATCTTGTAGATGTGAGGGATTGAATGGTGTAACTTTGTTGTCCTCATTCTTCTTTTGCACAAAGTTTGCATATAAGATTTGCAACAATCTCAAACTTAGGAGAGTAACATGGAAATGTAAGGAAAAGGTGAAAATATGTTTTCAAGTTTTGAAGGTGAGCGAAGAAGATAACTAAAGAAACATAAAAAGCTAGGAACAGACTACAGAGTTACGGAAGCCTACGCCAATACCCAAATGAAAAAAATGTTAATTTGATAACACCATATAGCATACAGCCTTGCTATCTGAAATATGTTCTCTACATTATTCAATTCATGATAGCCTGTGTCACTATTCCTAGCTGGAATTTTGGCTAATGAGCATTAACTGGGCAAAAACCTAGCAACACCCTATAAACCAACAGATATTAACTCTAAAAGGAGCGCTAGTCAATCAATCATAGCTATGTGTTAATTAACCTAAGTCATGCATCTATTGTGTTAGTGCAAATACCGGGATAAGTTAGCAGGATAGGCGCATCTGGTGAGTCCCAATCTTGCTGTTGAACCAAGTCCAGTATTTAAGCGGAGAAGGATAGAGGGGCGGGCCTATTATTGGCGGAGTTTGGCTATCAAAAAAATGGGGGATAAATTTCTCCTATTAAATGCGGAAATTAACAAACCAAATTGACAAGATCATCAACAATTCAAACCCGATCATTCCCAAATTTTCAGGAAAAAAAAAACTTTCTAGGGATTATTATATATAAAAACAAAATTCCCTATTCAGCATTATAAATGAATCTATGAGATCACACAAGATCCAAAAGGAAGAGTCAAATTACATAATACAAATATAAACACCAAGAACAATAAGAGAGGTACCAAAAAGAGCAAGACCAACGCGGGTCTCTTCACCAAGAATCAATCCAAATACAGCAGTGGCAGCGAAAGTGGTGGCATTGGTTACAGGAACAGCTAAAGAAATGGGTGTATCACTGAGTATTGCAAAGAAAGTAGCTGAAGCTGACAGGTTTAGGAGAAATGGCAAAGAATACTGCCATATCAACACAAGTTTGAGCCAATTCTTGAGACTGGCCATTACTGGGTTCTGGGGTGTGTTTGGTTGAGGTAAAGATTTGACGGTTTCGTCCCATTTGATTGCTCCTTTTCGCATCAGGGCATTCGTCGCTCCCCAAACAAGCCCTACTGCCACCATCTTCTCCACTTCTCCTACCATCTTTTAGTGACTTTCGATTTGCTTCTGAAAATATCAATTTTAGTTAAAGTGTGTCCATATTTAAAGAAAAATTATCATAAACACAATTTAAGTACGTTATTATAGGCTTGTAGCTTTCGTGGATGAATTTTGGTATTTTAAAATGTATTCATAATCCATAAATAAATAGTTTCAAATAAATTCGTTTACAGTACCAAAAGCACTTTTTCCATCACTTCAATTGACCTTTAAAGCTCCTTTTGGCTAACTAATTATAATTGAAAGCTCGATTCCTATCTATTTAATTAAAAATAAATGCGGCTAAAATTTTTTAAAACACGTAATCAAGTTAACGTTCGAATTCATGCTTGTTACGGTACAATTGAATTTATATACGTAATTTACAGATAATTAAATTAATTTGATCCTCAAATAATTAAAGAAATGTGCAATACTTAGCCTTGAAATAAAGATGAAATCACGAAAAACAGTAATTCTAGGGGCAGAGCTTCCGAGCACAACAGTGATGAAACCAAAGAACAAGGAAGTAAAATTGTATAGAGCTTTTAATCGATTATAGCGTATGTTTGCCAGAAAAGTCCTCCTTTACAATGATAACAGAGCTCATTATTTACAATTATGCCTAGGAAACAAAGTCCTAAGATCGTGCTATTCTTTAGTGTCAATTATGAGGGTCATTGATGAAGGTTTAATGGCGAGCATAAATGACAACTTCTCTGTAACGGCCAGTGCACTAAATGATGTGGAATATTCTTTATTAAATGCTACCGATAGAAGAATATTTGTTGTATCTTTTTGGGTGTCATTCTTTCCGGTGATAAACGGGATAATTGCCTTTGGTTCTAACTGCCCCCCGCCTTGAGTTCCACATGTCATCTTGTTAAGCGGTCACTTAGCATAGCGTATTTTACCGTATACAGATAGTCCACCTGCTTTCCGGACACATAACTTTGTGTCACCGGGAAGTTGGTAGAAACACTCTTTTTGGCGGGAACTACTATGATTCCCTCTGAAAAGCTTCTGACGGTTGATTAGACGCATGTCTCCCCGCATTTAATGCCCCGAAAATGTGTTATCCCACGATTCAGCATAGCTTTTGCCGGTTATCGAGGTAATCATGGCCACGAAGTTAGCCGCATAAACCTTTACTTATACGCATCAACCTTCTTTACTCATACTCCATAACTCTCCAAACTTCCTAAAATCTTCTTTATTGTTCTTCAACCTTTCTTTAACTTCTTTCAAACAAAAAAGTTTTTTCTTCATCCATAACATATAATGGCTTCTGCTTCAATTAAATTGACCTTTAAAGCTCCTTTTGGCTAACTACTTATAATTGAAAGCTAGATTCCTATCTATTTATTTAGAAATAAATGCGGCTAAAAAATTTTAAAACACGTAATCAAGTAAACATTCGAATTCATGCTCGTACAGTTAAATTTATACGTGGTTTCTAGACAAGCGAATAATTTAATCCTGAAATAATTAAAGAAATACGCAATACTTAGCCTTGAAATGAAGATGAAATCACGAAAAACAGCTTCCTGAAATATTGAAGAAACAACTTTCTAGACAAGCGAATAATTTAATCCTGAAATATTGAAGAAACTTTAATATTCTTTTCACATTGTACTTAGGTTTCAGCTTCCTGTAAGTCTTTGTTTATTTGATTGGTAGACCATCTCTGTTTTACAAATGATATCATTTTGGCAACGGCTTCATCCTTTCGGGAATCATGGAACCGCACTCATAAGTTCCTTATTTAATATTTCTTCTACTAGAAATCCTTTCATATCTGATTTCGCCCGATTCAGCAACTCAATGGGTTCTACCCAGCTTTGAAGCTATACCGTGCTGCTTTGACACGCAGTGCACGGGATGCCCTGGAAACTTCGAGCAATTTTCCATGCTCGAGATAATTGATGGTATCATTCCTCCAGTCCTAGACCAAATTAGTTGTATTTACCTCGTAGCAGTTGTCTGCATCCAAGACCGAGTGCATCAATTGTACTACCATCCCGGACTCTGACCCTTTCATTTTCGTTGATAAACCGAGGTTAGCTAGTGCATCTGTTTCAGTGTTTTCTTCCCTCGGGATATGAGTAATCGACCACTCCCGAAATCGAGCCAGCAGAGCCTGGACCTTTACCACATATTATTGCATGCGCTCCTCTTTGGTTTCGAAGATCCCGTGGACCTGATTTACCACCGGCTGTGACTCGCACTTGATTTTTATGACCTCGGAATCTAGTCCCCAGGCCAGTTCGAGTCCTGCAATCAAAGCCTCATACTCTGCTTCATTGTTAGTTAGAGGGACCATTCTGATGGCTTGCCTTAGGGTTTCTCCCGAAGGCGTGGTTAGTATCATGCCATGCCTAGACCCTTTTACGTTGGAGGCCCCGTCCGTAAAGATTTGTGACTTAATCGCAGTCCTTGGTTTATATTCTATGTCGAATTCTCTCATTTCAACGGCCCATTTGGCCAACCTACCCAAGAGTTCGGGTTTGTGAAGGATGTTCCGCAGAGAAAATGTGGTCACCACGGCTATCGGGTGACATTGGAAGTAGGGCCTCAACTTTCGAGCGGCGACTATGAGAGCTAAGTCCAGCTTCTCCAAATACGGGTAGTGAGCTTCTAGTTTCGTTAAAATTTTACTAATATAATAAATGGAAGATTGCGCACCTTCGTCCTCGCGGACTAAAACTGCACTTACCTCCACTTCCCAGACTGCAAGGTAGACCAATAGTGTTTCACCTACCTTTGGTTTTGAAAGTAACGGAGGGCTTGATAAGTACCTTTTCAAATCTCTCAAATCTTGTTGGCACTCCGGGGTCCATTCGAAGTTGTTTTTCTTTTTGAGCAGTGCGAAGAAACGGTGGCATTTCTATGACGACCAGGAAATGAACCTGCTCAAAGCGGCCAATCTCCCAGTGAGCCTTTGGACTTCTTTCACACTTGACAGCTGGTCTGGGATGTCTTCGATGGCCTTGATCTTATCGAGGTTTACCTTAACCCCCTTTCGTGATACCAGAAATCCTAGGAACTTGCCAGAGCTAACCCTAAACGCACATTTCTCGGAGTTAAGCTTCATGTTATGCTTCCTTAGGATGCCAAAGGTTTCTTCCAGATGCTTAAGGTGGTCACCTGCATTCAAAGATTTAACGAGCATATCGTCTATATAAACATCCATAGTTTTCCCTATTTGTTTTTCAAACATCTTGTTTACGAGCCGCTGATAAGTGGCTCCAGCGTTCTTCAACCCGAAGGGCATCACATTATAGCAATATGTGCCGAAATTCGTTATGAACAAAGTCTTTTCCTGATCTTCCGGGTTCAGCTTAATTTTGTTGGACCTGGAATAAGCATCGAGGAAACTCATTAATTCGTGCCCGGTCACCGCATCGATCATTTGATCGATGTTTGGCAGTGGGAACGAGTCTTTCGAGCATACCTTATTCAAGTCCTTATAATCTAAACACATACGAAATTTATTGTTCTTCTTAGAAACTACTACTACATTAGCTAGCCAGTCTAGGTACTTTACCTCTTGTATCGAACCGATGTCAAATAAGCGAGTTACCTCTTCTTTAACGAATTTATTCCTAGCCTCCATAATAGTGTATTTATTTTATCTTACCGGAGGGATGTTGGGATCAAAACTTAGCTTGTGTACGGATACCTCCATTGGGATACCTGTCATGTTTGCAGGCGACATGAAAAATAATCGACATTAGATTTAAGAAATTCAATAAAGCCAGACCTAAGCTCGGGGTGCAGTCATGTTGCCAAGTGGAGTTTCCTTTCTAAGAACTTTTCAAATAATGCAACTTGCTCGAGCTCGTCCACCATGGATTTTGTTGCATCCGTCTTTTCTGGTACCTGGAAATACCTTGGCACCAGATAAGATTCTGACACTTCCACCCCCGGGCTAACCCCATTTGATTTAGGATCGAGCGGCCGTGTAGCTTTTATGCCGCGTGCTCCTTCCCTTTGCTACTAGAGACAAAATCGCATTCATCTCCCTTGATGCCAGTTGGTCTCCCCTTATCTGTCTAATTCCTTCAGGTATTGGAAATTTCAGCAACTGATGATATGTTGATGGTACGGCTCTCAACTCGTACAACCATGCATTCCCAAAGTAATATTATATCCTATATCACCATCCACCACATCAAAAAAAGTCGTTTTCATCAATCCTTCAGCATTCATGGGCAACAAAATCTCTCTTCGGGTTATCACGCTCGTGAGGTTGAATCCGGCGAGGAGTTTTGTGGTCGGAATAATGCTTCCGATGAGTTTAGATTTCTCCAATACCCTTCATTGTATGATATTGGCCGAACTTCCTAGATCCACTAGAACACATTTGATTTTAAAGTCTAACACATTTAACGAAATCCATAATGCGTCGTTGTGCGATAAAAACAATCCATCTGTGTCCTCCTCCATGAAAGTGATGTTGTCTTCAGCAACTTTCCAAAGTCTCTTGCTATGGGTTATTGATACTTTCATTTTTTTTTGTGCCGAGAAAGTGATCTCGTTCCCCCCGAATATCATGTTGATCGTCTGGCATGAGGGATCTTCTCCTGCTTTCGAGGGTTCTATGTGATCCCGGTTGCGATCATAGTTGTTCCTGGCCCAGACACTTAAGAATTCTCTGAGATGACCATTCTTCAATAGTGTCGCCACTTCTTCTCAGAGATATCGGCAGTCCCCAGTCTGACGGCCATTGATCCTGTGGTATTCACACTATAAGTTGGGATCCCTCTAGTTGGGATCAGATCTCATCGGCTTCGGGAACCGTGCTTCTTTGATGTTTCTCATAGCTTATATCAACTCTGCTACACTAACATTGAAATTATATTCTAAAAGCTTGGGTAAGAAGAATCTCGGGCACCTGGCTCTTCTTTGACCTGCAACGATCTATTGTTCTACCGCGATAAGTCCTTCTATCGGTAGCAAACTTGTCTGTTGATCGGAAGTTTTTGCCGTGGCCTTCGGTTCTTTCGTAGGGCAAAAACCGGCCCCTCGAAGACTGACTATCCGTGTCAAAATTGTCTTTTGATTTTACTTTATTCTTCTCTAGCCCTTTTTCCGACGACGGGAAGCCAACCTGATCATCTTTGATCCTTATCTTCGACTCGTAGCGGTTGTAGATATCCGCCCAAGTCGTTGATTGGAACTCAAGCAAGCTTTCCTTCAGTTTCCGAGAAGTGTCTGAACTACTCGGATTCAGACCCTTGGTGAATGCTTCAGCCACCCATTCGTCTGGAACAGCTGGAAGCAACATCCTCTCTTTTTGGAAATGGAAACGAACTATCGCAGCAACTCGGATTCTCCTTGTGAAATTTTGAATATGTCAGCCTTCCGGGCATGCACCTTTCTGGCCCCGGCATGATCCTTAATAAAAGAATCTGCGAGCATCTCAAAAGAATCTATGGAATGCTCAGGTAATAGCGAATACCACATCAAGGCTCCCCTCGTGAGAGTCTCTCCAAATTTTTTTCAGCAAAATAGATTCAATCTCGTGAGCAGCTAAATCATTCCCCTTCATCGTCGTTGTATAGGTGGTAATATGCTCCTGAGGGTCTAAAGTTCCATCATACTTTGGCACATCGAGCACTTTAAAATGCTTCGGGATTAATTCTGGTATCGCGCTTGGTTTGTACGGCAACTGAGTATACTTCTTTGAGTCCGAACCTTTCAGCACTAGTAGTGCGCCCAGGATTTAGTCCATGCGGGCGTCCACTTCTCTCATAAACTGTAAAAGTTCATTCTTAAAGGTATCATTTTCGTTATTGGGGCCGGATTCGTTCCCCTCAACCCCATCGGAACCAAGCTCGCCCTCAAGGTGTTTTTGTCAACCCTATGAGTTATTTGATTTGCAGGAGTGCCGGGAGGAACTGGATCTCATCTATTCACGTTATTGGAAGCCCCGATAATGCCTACTTCAACTTCGTCATAACCTTATCCTGCCGTGTGAGATGGCCTATAATGATCTCTTGTTGCTCTTGTAGGACCCTTACCGCATCAACAACATGCTCTGATTCAGCATCATCAGAATTTGTCTCCCGGACATGTTGCGGGTACTGCCTGTCGTGGACCGGCGTGGAATCGTTCCCATCATAGTGGATGTCACTGATTGATTCCTCGAAATGCGGCTGGTCTCATCGAACCATAAGATTATGTGTGTTGTTAACACCGCTATTTGCCATTTTTTATGATTTTTGCCAAGACAATAATCAAAACACGTTAGTAAAAGAGGCAAGGATCAACTTAATTACACGGTGGGCGCCAAACTGTTTACCCATAAAATGGTATAGTTGAATTTATACATGGTTTCTAGACAAGTAAATTAATTTGATCCTGAAATAATGAAATAATTAAAGAAATGCGCGATACTTAGCCTTGAAATAAAGATGAAATCATGAAAAATAGTAATTCCGGGGGCAGAGGCTCCGAGCACAATAGTGATGAAACCAAGGAATAAGGAAGTAAAATTATATAGAGCTTTTAATCGATTATAGATTAAGTTTGCCAGAAAAGTCCTCCTTTACAATGATAACAGAGCTCACTATTTATAGCTATGCCTAAGGAACAAGGTCCTAGGATCGTGCTCTTCGTTAATGTTAATTATGAGGGCCATTGATGAAGGTGTAACGGTGATCATAAATAACAAATTCTCTATAACGGACAGTGCACTATATGCTGTGGAATATTCTTTATTAAATGCTACCGATCGAAGGATATTTGTTGCATTTTTTTGGTGTCATTCTTTCTGATGACAAATGGGATAATTGTCTTTGGTTATAACTGTCCCCCGACTTAAGTTCCACGCCTGTTAAGCGGCCATTTAGCATAGCATATTTTATCGTATACAGATAGTCTCCCTTTCCGGTGATTTAACTTTGTGTCACGGGGAAGTTTGTAGAAACACTCTTTTTGGCGGGAACTACTATGATTCCTTCTGAAAAGCTTCTGACGGTTGATTAGACGCAAGTCGCCCAGCATTTAATGCTCCGAACACGCGTCATCCCATGATTCAGCATAGCCTTTTCCGGTTATCGAGGTAATCACGCCCACAAATTTAGCCACCTAAAGCTTTACTTATACGCATCAACCTTCTTCACTCATACTCCATAACTCTCCAAACTTCCTAAAACCTTCTTTGTTATTCTTCAACCTTTATTTAACTTCTTTCAAACAAAAAAACTTTTCCTTTATCAGTAACATATATTGGCTTCTTCTTCGAAGAACACCTGCTCTTCAAAGAGTAAGAGCAAAGCCAAGGACGCTCCTCCTCCAACAGTGGCCACCATCATCCCTAGAACTCTTGTTACAACAAAAGACTTTGAAGAGAAATTCCCTTCGGCTAACCCTCATACGTAGGCCGTTGGCAAATACCCTTCTTCCATCCGCCCTTCCAATATTTCTATTGTGAAGGAAGATTGCCGCTGCCAAGGTTCGGACATTGTTTCCCCTGATATAACAGAGCGTATAACCCTACCCGAGGAGGGTTTTACATATTTTTACATGTATCCAATTACTTTGGGTGCGTTTTCTTTGAGTAATTATGATAATTTACACTGCCTCTATTTCAAAAGTTTGACATTATTTCATTATTAGTTCGTTTAAAAATGATTGTCACCTTTTAATATTTCCTTAATAGGAAGCATTTATAGCCACACAAATGTTATTACAGGTTTCAGATCACAAGTTTTAAATGTTTTACTGACACACAAATGATATGGCTTATTTAATATCACATATCTCAAAAGTCCTCCTTTCTTTATTAAAATTTATGCCAAGTCAAATTAGGACAATCTTTTTTAAACAGATGGAGTATAAATAAGTAGCTAAGCCAAAATAACAGAGGATTGTTTTATTTGTGCAATTGTTATGAGGTTATAGTTATGTTACTATTACAAAGCATTATTATTTTTTTCAAAAGAAGTTCCTAAAATGTCTTCCCGGATATGCTCATTTGCAAACATTGGAGTATCAGAACTATAAGATTTCCAAAAAACTTTTTATTAGCATCCTCCTTCGCTAGAACATTTGCTATTTTATTCTGCTCCCTGAAGTCATACTTGATCTCCTGATTTCCAATTGTTGCATCATCAACCTGCAATCTTGAATAGTAGGCTCGTAGTGGTACTTCCTGTTTGAATCATATTGATTACCCTAGTTGAGTTTGTGAAAATTTCTTATAGTGTCAGATTGTGCTCAACTACTAATTTAAGTCCTTGCATAAATCTGTTAGTTCAGACTTTTTATTAGTGGAATGAGAAATTCCTCCCATGAAGCCAATGACCCTGTCTCCATTGTTATTTCTGATTAGGCCTCCTATTCTCCCAACTCCAATGTTACCTATACATGATTCATAGGTATTAAATTTAAATTTACCTCTATCAAGAGGGATCCATTTAATATTAATAGTAGTGAAAGTATTGTCACCCCAGCTATATTTCGAAATTTAGCTCATTTTTCACTATTTTGAGTATTGGAGCTTGGGAAGAGGTAATTTTGGTAGAGACTTTCACTACTACTTTGAGGGTAAATGATTTCTACTTGATTTTGATTATATAACTTATTTCTGTATAGATTTATACACTTAGAGTATGGAATTTGAAAGAAAAATTTAGAATTTTTGTCTACAATTTAAAAGTGTAATTTGGGAATTTAAGGGTCAATTTGAACTCGATTTTGGAATCTAATCACATATTTAAACTCATGGGGTTTATGGGCAGTTAGGATCTATCCCTTGACTTGGATTTTGATCATGTGGGCTCAGGTTGACTTTTGTTGACTCTTGGGATTTTCATTAAAGATTAAAGCTTTATTATTTGAAATTGATTCCTATAGCTTTATTCGACGTTATTGAGTTGTACCTGACTAGATTCAAGTCGTTTGGAGGTTGATTTAAGAGAAAAAGTTATTTTGGAAGGTTGAAGCTTACCAGGTGGAGGTATGTCTCTTGTCTATCCTTGTAAGAGGTAATTCTCCACATAGGTGATCTATTTGCTACTTGATTTAGGAGCCTTGTATATGCAAGGTGATGAACATATATGTATAACTAGGATATGACCATATTCGATAGTGTTTGACTTGCATTATGCCTTGTTTGGATTACGTGGAATTATTATCCATATTTCAATTGATTCTATGAATACGTGATAATTCGTAATTATGATTTAGGAGCATGTTTAAGGTTATGACTTGTTGAATTTGGCATATTGTTTTGCCATGTTAAAATCTATTAATAATATGTAGTCATACTTGTGTTATTTGCTCCATGATTTGATGGTTATTGGCTTTATTGACTTATCTTAGGTAATATGATTAGACATGTGCATGTTTAAATAGCTTATTGAGCTGTTGTGATAACTTAATTTACATGATTAGCCGTAGCCCTATTTTAGTCATATGAGCTTTTATCTGCATCCTTATTGTTATGTCTGGTGCTTCTTTATTATATTATTTCATAAACATATGCATGAGCGGAGAGTTGGTTATTATTAAAAGTTGAGAATTTTGGCACTACAGACACCATGAGCGGATATTGATTATTGGTTATTGATCATTAATTTTAAAATGATCAATACTTGAATATGGATCCGTCCTTCCGGAGTTAGGTACTGTGAGCGTAGGCACCCGGGTTTTTGGTGATGTAAGATATTGTGAAAGGATCCTGAGCATGCATATATATACTTTGACTTATGCAGCAGCTTTATATAAATGTTGTTGACATGATGTAACATGTCTTTAAATGAGAATTGAGGTGATTATATTTTATTTGTTCTCCTTTATCTATAAAGCATGTCTAAATTCCGTATAAATTGTGTTTTGAGCTTTCGTACTCACTTGATAATGTCATGCTTTATTTCATATCATATTTATGCTTTTCACCTAATTATTGAATTGTTAATAAGTGTTGAAGTTGATTTTTCTCCACTACTTCTTCGAGTATAGACATGATACTTACTGAGTAGGTGATCCAGTGGAGACTTCGTGGTGAGCTTCTTTACTTGATACGATCTGCAGCATATGGAGTTCCCCCTCCATATTTATCTATTATGTCTATTTATTTCCCGTTCAAATAGACATTGTCATTCAATTGACACTCTTTATTCTTGTTATATGCTTGTGATAGTTGTTACACAGGGTTTTAGGCATTGTTACACAGTTTTTGTCATATTTAGACCATGTCTAAGATATTTGTATTCATGATATATTGGTGTTGCGACTTATTCCGCTTGTAAATTTATATCATAAATTTGCTAAAGGCATAATAATTTGCTTTCATTATTGTTGGATGAATGTTGGTTTGCCTAGCGAGCGGGTTAGGTGCCAACATAACCTTTGATGGGATTTAGATCGTGATAACATTGTTATTTCTAGTAATCCAGATGTACCAAAATTAGTATGGCAAAAGGATCTCCTAATCGAGGACATAATTGGAAGACCTGAAATTGACTCTATTCAGATGGAAAACCAAAGTCATTAGTAAAGACTAGGTTATGGTGCCCATCATTACTACCAAGTTAAGTGATACCTTACTAGAACATTCTAGCATTAGTGCACCCAAAGAAAATATGGGTAATATTCTCATAACCATTTATATAGAAGAAGCATATTAGATCAATGTTTAAACCAATACCATGGAGGTAGTGGGCAGCAGGAAGTCTGGCATGCTTAAAGTGTCATAGGAAGTGTTTGATCTTATTGGGCACTTTCAGTTCCTAATTCCAATTGAAGTCCTTTAGATAAATAGTGTTTTGGTTGAGAGGAGTGAGTAATGTAAGAGAGTGGTAGCAAGAGCTTGTAGTGAAAGCACCATTTGTGGTTAAACCCCATCTGAGCCTATCCTGATTAAAGAAGGGGATAAATGTAGGTAGTAAGGATCATTGGGTAATAGTATGAGGCAAAGCAAAGGAGGGGGAATCAATATTCCATTAGGGCATATGGAGTTGACTCTAATTTCTCACCTTCTACGCTAAGTGGGCCTTGGATGAGGTATCTACGATTCCCTTGTATATAGAGCTAGTTGTCCAAATAATATTTGAATTTATCCCCCTTACTAATCACCCATCTGGAGAATTTGGTACATGTAACCTAGCCATTGGGAATACATTTCCAGATGTTAATTTTTGGCTTCCTGGAAGGGTTCCTTCAATTATAGTGTTTACTATAAGAGTCCTAGCCCAAAAGAGGGTTAGATTTATGAAACATTCTCCGTGTTAGTCTAGAACTGATAGCCTTATTCCTAACCTCGGCCTTTTGGATTTCTAGCCCTCCCTTATCCTTAGGCCCAGAAACAATGTCATATCTCACCAAGTGCATTTTTCTTTTCTGGATAGTTGTGCCCCAAATGAAATACTTTTGGATTTTATTAATTTGGTTCAAAACGTGAATAAGGAATTTTTGGTGTATTTCATGATATAGCTGGGAGTACTACTTAATGAGGCTTTTGCTAGGGATGCCCTACCAGCATGTTGAGAAAGTTTATTTTCCAGCCAACTACCTTAGCATGCATGTTGTCAACGATTAACTGAAAGTCACTGTTCGTGGCTTTTCTTATGAAAGATGAAAAACCCAGGTATTTCCCAAGGGTACTGCTAAGCTTTGATTGTTAGATTTTCAAAAATAGGTCTCTTTGTCTATAGGTTGCAGTTTGCTGAAAAGACGACTTTGGATTTTGCAAAATTAATACTTTGACTAGAGGCATCATTGGAAGTCGTAAGAGTGTGGAGAATGATATTTTAATTCCTAACATTGGCTCTGGAAAAAAGTGTTAAATCAACAGCAAAGAAGAGGTGAGAAATGTTTGGGCCAGACCTGCTGATGATGAATGTAAATCATTGTTTTGCCTCTACTTATTAGTCAACCATTGTAGAGAGCCTTTACATATGGAGGATGAATAAGTATGGGGAAATATAGTCCCATTGTGTTATTCCTCTTATCGGAATAAAGAATGGAGCTTTACTACCATTAATAAGAACAGATATTGAGGAAGTGCAGACACAAAACATAACAAACTTAGTGAGTTGGGGAGAAAACTTGAAAGCTAAAAGGGTTTCTCTAATATACGACCAATTTAACCGATCAAAAGTCTTTTCTAGATCAATTTTGAGGATCATGTTGGCATTACTCCCTTTTATCTTACCAAAACAATTCATATATTCTTGGACAATAATTGCATAGTCAACAGCTCTCCTGTTGGAGAGAATGGCCTGGCTAGGTTCAATAATAACAAGGAGATGGGGCTTGATTTTATTGACAATGCTCTTGGTGATTAGTTTATAGATTGTGTTGCATATATCAATAGGTCTGTAGTTCTTAAGCGTGGATCCATGGGAATGAGACATATGAGTGTGGAATTCATATTCGAATCCGTGACATCATTATGGAAGACTTCTTTGTAAAAGGTAGACATTGGTTCTCTAGAATTGATCAGTATCTTTGATAGAACAGAGGATGGAGGTCATCAAGCCCTGGGGCTTTAAGGGCCTAGAACGAGAAGATAGTCTGCTTGATCTTAGAGTCTCTTAAAGGGGTGCTAAGAGAAGAGGCTTGTGCCTCAGTTAGAGTGTGTGTAGGGTTGAACAACTCACTTTTATGGGGAGAAAAGGATGTGTAGGAAGTGGTATAGATGGAGGAGAAGTAATTTATGATAGAGGTTTTGATGTCAGTTTGGTCATACAGCCAATTGCCAATATCATCTTGGATGCACGGGATTCTATTCCTTCTCCTCTTATTGAGGGTGGATGTGTGAAAAAATTGGTATTGGCATCTCCCTGGGTGAGCTAATTGATTCTAGACTTGATTTTATTGAATTCAACCTCTTGATTAAGGACAAAGTCATACTCTTTCAGAAGTTATGATTCAAGATCTAGGATGAAGTCAGTAAACTGATAGTGAGGAGATTTTTGAATCCCAGCTAATCTGGCAATTAACTTCCTCTTCTTCTTGAATATATTACCAAAAGTATTTTTATTCCACTCTATGGCCTTAAGCTGAAAATAATTTGTGGAGGTAAAAGGATTTTCATTAGGGGGAGGTGGAGACAAGGCAATGAAAAGATAGGTATCCACACCACATAGATTCAAACCTAAATGGACGAGCACTGCTATTTTCTGAAGTAGGAGAATGTAATCTAATGAAAAAAGGATAGCGGTCAGAGTGTGTCCTGGTAAATGGGTTACAATAGCTTCTTAATAGGTGTGAATCCAAGAATAATTGGCAAAGCACCTATCTAGTCTTTCTAGGTTTAAATGTTGTCTATCCCTATATTTTTTATTAGTACAAGTATATTTGTTACCTTTAAAGCCCAAATCTACTATGTTACACTTGTTAATACAATTCTAAAATAGACCTATTAGAGTTGATAGAGTTCCCTCCAAACTTATCCCTAGCTTTAATTAAAAACTTCATTAAAGTCCCCATCAATAGATCAACTACCAACATAGGATTCAAAGATAGCAATTAATTGTTCCCAAAGAAATTTCCTATCAGTGTTTTAATCATCTTCTTTTTTAGGGCAAGTTTTACAACGTAAAAATCACATCCTAGATCGATCAAAATTAATTGTTCGGATGACCACCACAACTCGGAAAGTTTGTTTCGAAGGAATTAGTGAGTAATGCGTTCACAAATTCTTTGATGGTGAGGGAGTAACTCCATGGGAGACATAAAAGATTTTGTTCCCTGTCCGAGAATGAGATTTAATCTTGCATATGTTCATGGAGCATAGATTCCTTTCCATTATTTTCTTGGGAATAATACGTACTTGTTGTCATGGAGTTTTTTTCCAATAGCATTTCTCGGTACGAATGTTGTGGTGATAAGTTCTCTTTTTTTGGCTATTTTCTCCATTCGGTGGTTTTCGGGGGTGTTTATTGGTGGTACTATTGGTGGTGGACTGCTCATCGGAATGAGAGACAGGGGCGCATCTATGTGTTGGAGCATGAATAATGTTATATTTCTTACAAATTCTTTAAATATACATGTGTGCACCAAAACTCAAAGAGTTCGATGGTTTCAATGATTACTGGGTGCACCTTTATAAGTGAAGTTAAAGGTTCAAATCACAGTTTGTAGGCATATCTAGTGTCCCTCTTATGTTCTAATTGAGTTTTTTTTCTTTTCTTTTTTTTATTTGATTTATTCATTCAAAATCACCAAATCTAACACATTGAAACCCTTTGATCTCCTTTTGTCATTGCAGAATCAATATATTAATATAATTCAGTGTCTAAAAGAGATGACGTGGCACTATCTATAATTAGAAAATATTTAGTTTCTTTTTTCTCATTTTTGTCCCTTTTCTCTATTTTCTCATTTATGCACTAAATTAAAAAATTAAAAAGTTACCTCTTAATTACACCTCTTCATCTTCCTTCTCACACATTCTCTAAGTAGTGCAATGGTTAAAAAAAGTCACCTCCTTAATTATCTTAATTACCATAATAAAAAAATACCTCTAAATTAAAAATTAAAAAATTCACCTCTTAATTACACTTCTTCATTTTCCTTCTCACACCTTCTCTAAGTATTGCAACTGTTAAAAAGAGTCACCTCTTTAATTATCTTAATTACCAGAATAAAAGAATATCTTAAATACACCTCTTCATGTTCTCTCTCCTACCTCTTCCCTAACTAAAATGTTTTAAACTTCTCCCTTGGTTCATCAAAGTCTTATTTATGCACAAAAATCATAAATTCTCACCCTCACTTTCTCTAAGGGAATGAAAAAGTGTAGGTTTCTATTTCTCATATACATTCTATTTGTCAAATTCTATTTTTTTTTTTTACTATAATCTGTATCCCCTATTTTCAATGATTTTCAATTGTGTAACACATAATTCTGTTACAAGCAACGTTGGTAACTGATCTTTTCATGGAGCAAAGAATAATATAGATATTTACCTTTATGTGGCACTAAAAATATTTTTATATGTGAATTAATTACTGAATTATATTTTGTATACAAATAAAAGACTAAATAATAGCAATGAATGGTGTAGCATGGTTCAATGATTTCAGTATTTTTGATATCGAATATATGTATATATGTTAGAAATTAGACATAGAATAAAGAAGCTTCTTGACAGTTTGTCCAAACTCTGATGCTTCTGGATGAGAATAAGATGTAGAGCCAATTCCAAACTTGTTTTAAGCATGCATGTTAAAAGCTCCCTACTGAAATCCACATATATACAACACTAATTTTCAGTCAAACAAAAAGCAATTTCATAACTTAATACATCACTTCCAGAATGCCAAAATAGGTCTTTTAAAGCCAGTTTTGCAACCAGATACACTAGATGTTATGTCCTCTACCATTCTAAATCCAATCTGCATTCATATTAAAGGGATGTATCAGTGAAGTATTCCCAGAGTCATGAAATATTTAACTTTCAAGTTTTTTTTTTTTAAAAAAAAAAGGAGGAAAGGGAGGGAGGGGGTTATAGAATTCCCTGCAACATACCTTGTCCAAAAGTATGTCTTGAAAATCTTCTGGACGGATCTTAATATTTTGATAATTGATTCTTGTTGTCTGCATAGCAAGAACAACATTAACATTTACAATTTTGGTACGCAAAGTTGTTCTGATGGTAAGCAACCCCACTTCCAACTGAGAGGTTGTGAGTTCGAGTCTCCCCAAGAGCAAGGTGGGAAGTTCTTAGAGGGAAGGATGCCGGGGGTCTATTTGGAAACAGTCTCTCTACCCTAGGGTAGGGGTAAGGTCTGCGTACACACTACCCTCCCCAGACCCCACTAATTGGGATTATACTGGGTAGTTGTTGTTGTTGGTACGCAAAGTAAAAAAGAAATCCCAATATAAGGTCTTCTCCGTATAGAAAGCACGCATGTGAAGCTAGTAATAATATATGAAAGGATATACCTCAGATACAAGACGATTATCGTAGTATGATTTCCAAGGCTGAGGCTCCAAAATAAAGACACCACCCTGCTATCAAAAAAGTACAGTTAAAACATGAGTTTCTTTCTGTTTTCAAGGAATTGCTTCCTATTACACGTGAACATTACCGGTGAAAGGAGCCTCCAGACTTTGGAAAACAAAGTTATTAGTCCCTCATCTCCCCAGTTTAAATGCACCCACTTTGACACGCTTAAGCTGCATCCAATGAAATTCAGCTCTTCAAGCTCAAATACATGGAAATAGAATAAAATTTCAGCACCCAACTTCATAAAAAGTAACCCATACTGAAAAAACATACTATACATTCTCTTGCTTTAGATCATATGATATAATCATATGTTATACAGAAAAGCAGAAAACTGGATCTAATTTTCTCTGTAAGAAACCCTCAGAGAGCGTTCAAGTGCTGATCAATCTTTAGAAAAGCCAAAAATTGAGAAGCCTGCACCCAGCCCAAGAAAGAAAAGAGAATTGAGAAACCTGCACCCCAACACTCGACCCAAATTTCCCATTCCCTAAGAAAGAAAAGAGAAAAAGAAGGATCCCACAACAAAATTTAGCAGACTATTGCAGTTGATCTCAAAATTGTCGCACACTAAACACTACTGGAACATAATGGCAGATAACTCAGTTAGAATCACTTATTACTTATGTTGAGCAGACTCTTCAATTTAGCCACCGCACTTGTGTCGACACGACACTTGTACTGATAAAGGAGCCTGCCTCACTTTGGATTCTCCAAAGAAGAGGTATTCAAACCAGCTTTACATGCTTTCTAAGTCACCAGGAAACTGATACCAATGACCATCTATTCTTGAATTGTGTTATTACTAGACAACTTTGGCAGCTCTTTATAACACTAGCTAGTATTGTTTGGATGATGCCCAAGGAGGCCGTTGGCTTGATATGCAGTTGGAATAGTATCAGGGGAAGAACCTCTCACAAGGAATGGTGGAAGATTGCTCCAGCTTGCATATGGTGGACAGTTTGGAAAGAGATAAATGCAACATGTTTTGAAGGCAAGAGTACTTCAACACAGAAAATCAAGATTCACGCATTTCTCTTTGTGATTTTTGGTTTAAAGAACAATTGGTAGGTGATGCAGAATCAGTACTAGACTTTTTTGACTCGCTGTAAATCTCACAGAGGTTCTGTACTATTAAATATTATAGAGCAGCCCTATTTTGAGTGCTGATGAATATAAATATTACCTTTCTCAAAATAAAAATGATATTCATAAGCATGAGAGTACATAAAAAGTCTCTTTCTTCCCCTCTTTTAACCATGTCTTTGTGGTGTCACAGATAGGACTGGAGCTAAAGGAAAACAAGACAGAATCCACCCAAATCATACTCACCTAGGACTGGTCAAAGTTGGATGTCAGGGTAACGAAACAAAAAATGTTCTCTGGCTAATAAACTCATTAAGCTTTTGCACTGTTCTTTTATCATCTTGTTCTGCTTACATAATTAGCCTCTACCGCCAAAAGAAGTGCACCTTTAGAATAAAATTTTGGGTGATTTTGAAAAGGAAACACAAGTTCCAACAATATAACATCTTGGGTACCTTTTCGCAGAAGGATTGCAATTGACTAAAAGATTTCACATCTCTTGAACCATACAGGGAAGATGACGTTAAAGAAAAAGAAAACTTACCAAATAATTGTATCATATGATTTATTGTCTCTTGGATGCCAATTCTGAATAAAATCTCCTTTCTTGAAGGAGACTATGTCATAAAAATCTCCTTCTTGCAAATGATGAGGTGATGTACAATCATTCTTTGCCCTTTTATTAAGTGACTCTGCCACAGGGTCTTTTAAACAATTTACAGTATTTGATTCGGCTAATTTGTCACCCCCTGCAGGCACTGTTCTAATACTCTTCACTTTTCTCCTGAGAGTCCAATAGGCATCATTAACTCTTGCTGGAAGATGTGGAAAGAGAGAATAAAAGTTATAAACCACATCCTAGCAGCCCAAAGTCAAATGCTAAATCCATCAGATCACACATTACTTAAGATGCCTATATGGACAACAAAATATGATATTATCGGCAACTATGGCAATAAGACGCAAAAGAGATCAAGAGGCCAAATTTATACAATAATAAGAAGGAAAAGAAATTAAAGAGTGACGGTGTGACACAACAATCCGACCAACCGCACATTACTATCACTGCACAAAGCAATTGTTTGGTCCATCCAATTGCACAGGAAAAATCAACAAAATGCACTATGTGGGTTCAAAATCAAATACTAACAAATTCCCGTTCAGCTGGTCTCTAATAAAGACTGATCCATGAAAGTAACATTTGTGCAGTTCACAAATTGCATGACAATTTGTTGGCATCTTAATCAGCTCGTGATTTCTTCCGGCCATAATCAACTACAAGTGAACCAAATGTGCAGATCAAATGAAAAGTTCAAATACTTACCACCATCAATGTCAATTCCAAGGATGCTTCGGCAGCTAAACTTTTGTGCTGCAGTCAAAAAAGAATCACTGATATTAACAACAGATAAAAGAAAAGGGAAATGTGTAACCTCTATTGGTGGACAATGTTAGCAGAGATATCAAGCAAAAATCCCAAATGCGACTAAAAGCATTAAGGAGAAATCCCAATTCAGAAACAGATATGCAATTAAGAAACTTTTACCAATGGCGATTGTGATCACTCCACTATTACAGCCAATATCAAGACAATCCTTGTCTTCAAACCACTCCTTCTTCATAGCTTTTAACCTTGGATCTTCTTCCAAATCCTGACCAATCTGTACACAAAAAATACCAAATAGTGAGAGTCCAACTAAAAGGTATGCAGTGATGAACTTGCTCAAAATTATGTATGGACTTATGATACTTGAATAAAAAAAAATTATAAAAAAAAAACTAAAAGGTAACAAAACAAAAAAAGAAATTCTGAGTTGCTCCCAAATTGCTTCAACTTGGGAACAGTAAGATTTTCTGGATATAGCACATGCAATAGAAACCTTAAGGGGTCATTTGGTAGAGTGTATAAGAATAATGCTGAACATTGTGTATTAGTAATGCTTGCATTAGTTATGTCGGCATTAGTTATGCTGAGATATTTCCTATCCATTGTTTGGTTTGATGTATTAAAGCATTGCACAATTTCTGAAAGAATTGTTTGTTTACAAAAATACCCTCATAACCAGTCCATTACTTTATCTTTTTAAAAAAACATATGGTGAGGAATGTTTTTATATAAAAAAGGTTTTAAAAAATTATTTAATTTGTCTACATATATTGTAGTGTAGAACTTAATATTTATTTATAAAAAAAGAAAATATGCTAAGTATTTATTTATTTACTAGGGATATAATTTTATTTATCACTTTCTTGGATTATTTCAAACTTGCTTTAAAATAATAACATATTTTAATCAAGCATAAATTTTGAAGGACAATTTTGTCTTTAACTAAGTTAATGCATGCATTAAAATCCATTGCATTGTTAATGCCATGGTTTCTTATGCATTAGTTATGCATAGGATAATACCAAATAGGGTGTATAACCAATACTTGCATCACCAATGCATAGGTTCAAAAAGTGTACCAAACAAAGTATTACTAATACACAAAGCTAATGCATGCATTATTTTACCTAATGCATCCTACCAAACGACCCCTAAGACTGTCAAAGGAAGTTGTGGGTATAATACCTAATGCATCAAACATTACCTAAGATAAGGTTTTTTCATATAATTGTGGGTACCTAAGCAAGTTGTGCCCGCCTTACCTATTCCACCCATGGGCGGAACTAGGTAGAGTGAAGGGTATTAAACCGACACCCTGTCAGCGGAAAATTACACAATGTAAATAGAGTAAAATTAATATTTTTTGGTTATATGTGAGATGACATGAAGAAAAATACAAGAATAGTAATTAAGGGGGGTTCAAAATTGCTTTAGGTCATACGTTCAAATTACACCGGTGACATCCTAGAATATTTTTGAATCCCCTTGTATAAATTCCCGCTCCCGCTAGTGATTTCGCCCCTACATTACACAGTAACTATAGATATGGGGCATGTAACTATACTCACCAAGGCTTATGGTTTTGCCTAGATGGGATTTATTTCCTTACATGGAATTTAATGCAAAACTCATCCATTAGCACCCACAAACCAAACAAGTAATGGGAAGGGTATGTAAAAATAGAAAAAGAGGGAGAAGAGAAAGGCTTACTCTATAGCCATAGTAGTTTCTGTAGTTACCATAGAGAGCAACTTCCTTACGTTTTTTCTTCTGCGTCGTCGCCGATGTGTCCTGCTGTTCACCGCCTGTTCTTGCTCGTTGGTGGTGCTCCATGGAAATATGGAAAACCACTCAATGGGGTTTCCAAATTAGGGTTTTAGCCTGGAACAATTAACTACAAAAATAAAATTATTTATCCTTGCTTATACATTTGCTTTTATACCCATCAAACTAATTAATTTCCTCTTTTTCTCCTTTTTTTTTTAATTTCTCTGCTTCTTTTCCTTTTTCCTTCTTTTTTCTTTTCTTTTTTCTTCTCTCTTTTTTATTCATTTCTTTTTTGTCCAAATCATATTATTATTATTATTATTATTATTATTATTACCATAATTTAATTTCACGCTCAATTTTGGCTCTTCTTCATTATTTTTTTTCTTTTTGTTTTCTTTTGTTTATTTCTTATTTCTTTTTTAATTTCATTTTTTCTTTTTTTCTTTTTTTTATTATTTACTTTTTTTGCTCTTTTTATTTTTTATTTATATAACAAGAAAAGATAATTGTTACAAAAAATATTTGTTCACATTTTTTAATATAACTGGTATAATATACATTTTATCTTTTTTTTTTTTATTCAATTATTAAAATAAATTATACATTATAATTGTTTTCTCTTCTCTTTTATGCTTTTTATTTTTTTTTTTTGCTTTCTAAATTTTATTTATTATTATTATTATTTCAAAAAATAAATTTATTTTCATCTTTTCATAATCTTATTCTATAAACATCTTTGGCTCGTTTATTTTTTTATTTTTATTTATTTGTATTTTTATATATATTAATTATTATTGTCACACCTCCTTTTTCTGAAAGGATAGGGGAGTTTTTCCAATTAAAGTGACATTATTCGAAATTGGATTATTTATTTATTTCAGAGTCGCCACTTGGGATATTTGCTATGGTGTCACAAGTCACCGATTTTTTTAAATCCCAAATCGAGAAAATTTGACTCTATTTTAAAGTGTGCAAAACCACAAGACCGGGTAAGGAATTCTATTAACCTGGGAGAAGGTGTTGGGTACTCCCGAGTTCCGTAATTTTAGCACGATCACTCAACTATTAATAATTGTCTAAGTATCTGATTTATTGCATGTTTTAAGACTTATGTGCACTTTCACTTTCGAACCACTTTTAATAGAGTTTAAATGCTTTTAAGATTTATGGAGTTTATTTGAATAAGTCACGATGCCTCGCACTTATTGTTTTTGTACACATTGTGAATCGCGCAACGTGAAACACACACTCAATTCACAACATGTTTATTTTTATTATTATTTGAAGTTATGTCTAGTCACATGAAACGCACACTCGAATTGGGATTTATGTATTGTGACCATGCTACGGGAGTCGTACCCATAGCCACAATGATTTATTTAAACGCGCCTAAAGCAAACTATGAATGTTCATGAATTTTATTGTAGGGTCAAGAGTTTATGGAAATTAGTTGTGGAAGCAAGGAAGTAATCAACTTTGTTATTAAAGAAGAGAAGGGCCAATAACATATCATTATGGCGGAGGATTTATTTGAACTAACTATTCAATTATCAAATTAGCCAGAACTAAAAGACCATTCCATTCTAAACTTAATCTAGTTTTCTGATTTTTTCTAAGATAACCAAATGGCCAGACTACTAATTATCACACCTCCTTTTTGCACCCCGAGGAGATATAAGGGAGTTTTTCCAATTAAAGTGACATTATTCGAAATGAGATTATTTATTTAATCAGAGTCGCCACTTGGTATAGTTTATTTAGGGTCCCAAGTCACCGGTTTATTTTAAATCCCAAATCGAGGAAATTTTGACTTTACTTTATAAGTCTGCGAACCAGAAATTCTAAGTAAGGAATTCTGTTAACCCGAGAGAAGGTATTAGGCATTCCCGGGTTCCGTGGTTCTAGCACGGTCGCTTAAACTATTAATAATTGGCCTATTATCTAATTTATTACTTGTTTTAAACATATTGTGCATTTTTAGTTCTATAACCGCTTTTAATTATTTAAAACGCTTTTAGGAAGATTCAATTCTATGTAAAACACGTCTTCAACTATGCTACATGAAATGCAACCGCGGTTCGCGACACTTTCTATTTAACATTGTTGAGAATTGAAATTGGGTCACATAAAATGTACACTCGGATTTTGTAATTAAAAATCACAACTACGTTACGGGAACCGTACCCATAGCTATGATGAATCATTTAAATAACGCGCCCAAAGCAACTACAAAGATTCAATTTTTAATAGCAACATTTGTAAGGGCCATGGATGATTTAATTTATTTATGGCACATCTCAAACCTTTTTCTATAAGTGTTGGTTCTTGAATCTAATCTTATGAGGGCCATGGATTATAAATTTTGTTTAGCATGGCACGCCTCAATTTATTTCAAAGGGTTTTATCATTCAAAGTTGTTATAATCGGGTTATATGAAATACACCCCCGAATTTGAGAATTAGGTGTCATGACTATGTCACGAGAACCGTACTCATAGTCACGATAATTTATTTACGCGCCTAAAGCATAATACGATATTCAAATTATTTCCTAAACTATTTTGAGATTATTGTGAGGCTCAAGGCTTATGAATATGAAGTTATTGAAGTATTTTTTATAGAATAAATATGAAACAAAGGCCAACTTATTTTATAGTATTTAAGTCCAAATCCATGTAACTATTGTGACTTAATAAATCTAAGGCATTTAGAAAACCAAAAACATGGAGATAAACTGCTGCAACCTCAATCAATTCAGAAATATTCCCTTTTTTATGTTTTTTTCTTCTTTTGTGGGATTTTAGTGTTCTAAATTAGAGAGTGCTCTTTTTTTCTTTGGCTCTTGCGTGTGTGCAAGAATCTATAGGAGAAGAGTGAGTGAGATGCTAGAAGGAAGAGGGGTTTGGCGGCTTGGAAGGAATAGCGAAGAAGAGGGCACCGGTTGCTAGGTTTTCCTCAAGGGAGGGGATCTCATTGTTATCGTTAGGGTTAAGGGAATGGAAAATGAGATGGGAAAAGGGGAAGTGACTAGTTCGGCCAGGCGGGTCAGTGGGGATTGGCTGGGCGGACGGATTTAACATTTGGGCCGCCTCTTTGGCCCAATTTCATTAAATAGGAGGGCAACCAATTTCTTTTGGAAAATTTTCATAAAGCACTATCTTTTAGTAGTAATTAGCCATCTATAGATACCATTTGCTATATTACAGATTATAGATACCTTTTATGTGGTTATAAGATGTATTTGATGTATTTAAGCTATTGTATTCATGAATACAATAGCAAAAATAGGCGTGAATCAGGGAAGTCCAGCTAATCAGTTGTTGTATTCGAGTGTATTCGAATGTATTCATGGAGTGAAACATGGGATTATAACTGGACAGATTATTGTATTCGACTATATTCACGTCGTTGTAAGCACGTGATTTTTGCTTCACGGACAATCGCTCCAAAAGAAAATAAAAATAGTGGCGTAAGGCTTCGCTGTACAATTTTTCGATCTTTCCGTGACATGTGTTGTTAGTCGTTTATGAGTCTGTCCAGTTTGCATCTAGTCATTATCAAACAAAAATACAAAAAATATATATATATATATATGTGTGTCGTTAAAAGAAAATTCAAAATATAAATATGTGAGTCGTTCGTTCTAGGTTGTGATTTAACTCACTTAAATATTTTTTGTGATAATTATGTGGAAATGTTATAGTGTTGTTGATTTTAATTTTGCTATTTTTATTTATTATTATTAAAAGAAAAAAAAAAAAAAAAAAAAAGTAAGTAAAAGAATGAGGGAAAACCGGTTTGGGCCCAAAAGAAATGAAATAAAACAGGCCCAAACCAGCACTCAGACCCAGTCCAAGTCCAGGCCTGCCCAGGTGCCTCCTGAAACGACGCCGTTTCGGGCAAATAAATCCAAGCCGTCCGTCCAGGCCAATCCAACGGTTCAGAATCCCTTTCAACAACCCGTGTTCAAACCCGACCCAATAACTAATCCGACCCAACCCCTCACTTAAACCAAACGACCTCGTTTAATTACCAAACGACCCCGTCCCATTTCTCAACATCAGATCTAAGCCGTTGAGATCATCTGATCTAACGGCTCAGATCCGATCAACCTCACCATATATAAACCTTCCCTTACACCCCACGCCCCCTATCCGAACCCCACCCCTCACTCGTCTCCTTCCCTGAACCCTGAAACCCCCAAACCCTAGCAGCCGCCCTAGTCTCCTTCGCCATTAAAGCCGGCGGCACGAACGCCGGTGACCACCCCCTGAACACCCTAAGACCCCCTCACTCCCCTGAACACGAATCCACTAACCACGAACCTCGAATCATCTCCTATCGTCTCGAATCTGGATTTGAAGATTCGAGACAAAACTCGATCTACACCAAACCACCCCATCTTCATACCAGACACCCCCCTGACCTTCCTAGTGACCAAACCAAACTTGGTTTGGTCCGAATCTACCCACAACTCCCAAAAATCCAGATCTGGAAATCCAGACTTTTGAAACACATGCACCTGGGGAACCCGGCCAGTTTTGACATAGGTTTGAGGTCTAATAGACCTTAACCAAGGTGTTCTCATGTGAGAACACCCTGGTTAAAGTTTGTTCGGCCTCAAAAGTTCGAAGTCGAGTTTGATTTGGTTCTGTTTTGGTTTAAACGTTTTGGTAAGTTTTCCGTTCTTTTGTTTTATTTCCAAATAAGTTGTCAGCATATCTCTTTGTGTTTGTTTGTTATTTTGTTACTTTTTCCAGATTTCTTTCATCTCTGTTAAAGACCTTTTATTTGGTCGATTGTCTTCTGTTTGTTCTGAATACACTCTGTGATAAACATGATCGTCAGTTAGATTAATCGTCAAAGGAACTAATTCATATAGGCCCAGTAATTTAATAAAAGTTGTCTGATGCCCTTTGGGTCCCTAAACGTATTGTTTATGTGAGCGATTGATTATTATCTGTTATAATTAGTATAGTCGACTCGATAAATGTCGTCGATTAGTTTTCTATAACTAATGAAACGAACGAACTAATAATGTCGCATGACTAATGAGCCTGTATTGTGGTTTGAATTGGGCATTGCCTATGAATATTAGTTTGTAACTACCTTGTAAACAATTAAAAAAGCCAGGCTGGGGCAATTCTGAAATCGAATGGTTAAAGCCCAAAGTGCCCTGATACTGCAATGGGCAGGGCAGTGATAATCAAGGGCTAGCAAGGGTAGTCTGGGGTTTGAAAAGAACAAAAATGATTAGTTTAAATGAGCTGACAAGTAGGGTACTAATTTGGGATTAAATTAATGCCAATGGGGAACAAGACATAAGAGCATGGGAATTTAAAATGAATACTAAAAATGAACCCATAACTCTTGATTAAAGAAAGCCAGGCGTGGGGAACAAAAAGGGCTGGCATCAAAAGATGCTTAGGATGGGCTTAATAGGGATGGGCAGACTGCAAAGTGGAGGAGGCAGGCAGCTTAGCTGCACTAGGTCGATTAGCTTATAAATAAGTTGTTTTAGAACAGAAGGGGGGGCTGAAGTTTAAGGGTCTGAGGCTGGACTTTTAGTCTTCAGAAAAGGAGAAAACGAAAGGTTGGAATTTTAGTCTTGAGGCTGGAACTCTTAGTCTAAAGAGAGGTCTAGTGAGCTTAAAGAAAACTGAAAAGTATAAGGCAGTTTCCAATAAACATTGTAACCAAACACTGCCTGAAAGTTGTATAAGAGTGCATATTGGTCAAGCTGTCTTGGCCAAGTTCTATTGTTTGCATTGACTGAGCTGTTTGGGGTTGTTGAACTGGTGGTTTTGCTGCATTGAACACTCAGTTATTGCTGTTGTTTCATTATTCTTTCCTGGGATTGCTGGCTTGGTTTCGACTATCTGTTAGTCCTTGTATTCTGGGAGATATTGTTGGTTATCTGTGGCTGTGGAAAACACTTGGTCTAGTTGGTTATTGCTGTGTTGTTGCTGCGTGTCTGTGTTGCTGCTGTATTTACTGCATACTGCCCAGCTGATCATTTCCTTCTTCTTTTGTCTCTCTATACCAGGTACATGACTAATACTCTGTCAAATGTAATTGGAAAGTTGAGCATGAATACAAAAGAAAAGACCTGAAGAGTGACTTTTATACATAAATTGTTACATTAGACATCATGTACTGTATAATGATTTTCATTTCTGTTTTGACAATGGAAGTAGCCTGTATGCCCAGTATATATCAATGTGGATTAGTTGAATGTTAGTTTATATATGTATGTTGTTAGGTGGAAATATTCCCAATATAATAGGTTGTATCTTAGACTTAGTTTAACTGTGTAGTATATTCTTTAATGTAGGCCAAGCATGAAAACTATCCCCTACTAGTTAATTTCTTTCCCTTTAATAGGCGATCCCTTTATACCACGCCAATAGAACCCAGAACGAGTTCACGGCCTCAACCTCACAAGGGTCGAGCCCAGGTCGAAGACAGACTAGACAGGCCCGCATCGAACGAGCAGTGGCCCAGGTCTGGCCAACCGCGCGTGGGCTGGATTTGGGCCCATGATTATTCGTTTGGCCGACTGTGCACGCAACTTCGGTCCTGATTTTGAAGCATTTCCTAATTACATCACAAACAACTTGCAAGCATATAATTAATTAGGACTATCTACTGTTCTCGATTGATAGAGACGAACACGACAAGAAACGTAGTTGCTATAGGATATCCTTTAAAAAAATAAGAACGAGATGAGCCTCGACGAAAATAAACAAAACACGCAGATGCGGGGCCCTTGTTAAATGTATATTATTGAAGCATTTAGTTTCCGGGACGGGTTGTTTAGCAAATCTCACAACCCTCCTAAAATAACAATACGTTAGTCTCTTTAGGATGCGCTTTAATAAGCCTTGCCTTCTTAAAAACTCGGGTGCACATTTATGTGACCCAAATCCAAATCTCGACGGATTCGAAATGTATTTCTAATCACGGGTACATTGATTGTGACGTGATCCGAGAGGCATATCCATGACGTCGCTAATTCCTTTTAAAAGTAGAACGAGACGAGCCTCGTCAAAAAATGAAAAATGTACACAGCCACGGGGCCCTCCAACTGTATATATATTAAAACACTTAGAATTCGGGATAGGTCATTTAGCGAATGTTACGGCCCTCCCCAAAACAACCATACGTTAGTTGCTTTAGGCGCGTCTTAAATAATTTATTTTTCTTAATTCGGGTGCACATTTATGTGACCCAAATCCAAATCTCAGCCGAGTCGAGATATATCAATAACCACGGGTGCATTGATGTAGCGTGGTTCGAGATATGTTTTCACGACGTTGCAAGTCCTATAAAAATAACGGTGAACGATAAAAGCGGATAAAAGATAAAATTGGCACATAGGTTCATAATTGTATTAAAAATCAGATAAATAAGCCGAATATAACAGTTGAGCGACCGTGCTAGAACCACGGAACTCGGGAATGCCTAACACCTTCTCCCGGGTTAACAGAATTCCTTATCCGGATTTCTGGTACGCAGACTGTAATATAGAGTCATTATTTTCCTCGATTCGGGATTAAAATTGGTGACTTGGGACACCCTAAATCTCCCAAGTGGCGACTCTGAAATAAATAAACTAATCCCGTTCCGATTGTCCTTTAATTGGAAAAACTCCCTTGCGCCCTCTCGGGTGCGGAAAAAGGAGGTGTGACAGCTCTGGCGACTCTGCTGGGGACATAAAACCCAGAACCAATGGTTCAGGGTTAAGAAGTCGAGCTTAGAATAATTGTTATTATTTGGCTTTATTTATTATCTGATTATTACATGTTTTTGAGACTAATGTGCTAAATGTTGCTGTTACCGCTTTGATATTATTTGAACTGTATATAAACTGTGCCGAAACCTTTCTCTTCTCACCTCCGGGGATGTGCTCACTGGTTGAGACTCCTTATTCTGTTAGTGTCATACCCTAAATAAAAGAGGTTCGGAAAGTTTCTAAGCCGGCTGGCCTTTTGGTTCCCGGAAAGGAGCTCCTTCCTCAACTCGAGTTGTCCGCTCGGGTACACTGTCTAGAACACCGACCCAGGTTTTGAACATAGAATAACGTGACTTCATGCCGGATCCCTAGTAGGAACGCTTATTTGCATCACGTTGCATATGACTTAGGGGACTCAACACAGGGGTTGGGTCCGTCTAGGACTAGCAACCTGATATGAAAAGACCATTCTGGTGCATCCCACTGTTTTCCGTGCATTTATTTGTCTCATGCCCGCATGCTGACCGGTGTTTGAATATTTGGAATATTGTGAAAAAAAGGGAAATAACGGTTAGGAATTGATTGTTTATTGTTGAAAAAAAAAACAAATACTGTCAAAACTCTGCCAAAATTTTGAAAAGTCGTTGTTCTGCCTTTCATAATAAAAAATATATCAATAGAAATATAGAGTTGTCTTGTCATAAAAATAAAAAAAATCTTATTTTAAAATTTTTTTTATAATAAAAAAGAAAGTCTTGTGTGGTCTTTACTTTTATTATTTGTTACAAATATATGTATATATATATATATATATGAAAAATTCAAAAGTTTTGCTTTATTTCAAAATGTATATATCTTTATTTATGGCAAAAGTATTTATCTTGTTAAAGGTCTAGAAAAGTCCTTTCAGGCTCCCAGTTTTTCGAAAAAAAAAAAAAAAAAAAAAAAAATCCAAAATATTTTCCGTTATTGACTTCTTTAGAAAGTTTTATATATATATATATGAAAATTCAAAATTCACAAAAAATCGCATATATTTTTGTTTTTAGCAGGATAAGTGTCGTTTGTTAAAATCTTGTTAATAAATGTGCAGAATGAGCACGATTCCGAATGAACCCTTTTCAATCATGAATAAAATTCCCCTCCAATTGCGGCTCTGGTGGAATGATTTGGGCAAAGAGGGGCATGACGAAATCAAGAAGTATCTGAAAGGCCTCACGAGTTTGTTGGATATCAGGCCACGAGGAGATATCATAAGGGCACTAGTCCCCCACTGGGATCCTGCGCACAATGTCTTCCGCTTCTCAGATTTCGAACTTACCCCAACTTTAGAAGAAATAGCAGGGTATATCGGCAGCACTGAGACTCCTTTGAGGCACAAATATCTGATTGCTCCAAGAGCTGTAGCAGTACACCGGTTCCTGGACTCCTTAAAGATAGTCAGAACAGTTCATAACCCTGACTTGGCAAAAGGTTTTTGCAGCACGAGTTTCATATATCAAAGATATGGTCACATAGGAGGATTCGACAAGCCAGAAAACCAGTTGTGCAGCAAAGGTAATCGCCAGAAGTGGGAAGAACATAGACGAATTGCTTTCATGATAACTTTCTTAGGACTACTAATATTCCCAAGAAAAGATGGGAATATTGACATAAAGATAGCAGGGGTCGTCAGTACGTTGCTCACACAGAGTGATAGTACGTTGGCGCCCATGATAGTATCTGATATATTCCGGGCACTCACTTCTTGCAAAGCCGGAGGAAGCTTTTTCGAGGGTTGCAATTTGTTGTTGCAAATGTGGATGATCGAACACCTATGTCACCGAGCCCAGTTTCTGAGCCATGGATCCGCTGGAAAGACCTGCATAGAGGAGTTCTATACCAGAGTTGATGAAACCTACCTACCAGAAGGAGTTGTAGCATGGACCTCATATTTCCAAACCCTCAACGCCAGTCAAATACAGTGGGCGCTAGGATGGTTACCGATCGACGAAGTCATATACATGCCAGCAGCCAGGCCCCATTTTCTTTTAATGGGACTTAAGAGCATTCAACCATACGCGCCGCATCGGGTTTTAAGGCAACTTGGGAGGTATCAGATAGTGCCGAAAGACGAGGATCTGAGCATCCAGGTAATCGAGATCAGTCCCGACGGCCAGTTTCCTGAAGCAAGGGTTCGTCAAATTTGGAGCCAATGTCAATACTTAGAAGCAAATACTTGTGTAATGAATCGGGCAAAAGGGGAAGTTTCGCCCGGGTATCAAGCCTGGTACAAAAGGGAGACATCACCTGGAAGACCGACCAAAAGACCTCACCTGCAAGAATTTGCCAAATCTTCACAAGAACAGTGGGACTGGTTGGCCAAAGAGCAAGAATATCTTGTCAAAGCAGGCAAACTGAAGCAACAAATCCAGGATATGAAGTTTGAGTGCCAATTACAGTCTGCTGCCCACAAGGGAGAAAAGAACCAGTTAATCAGAGAAGGCGAGATCCTCAAAGCTCAGATCCGGAGAATGAAAAAAGAGGCTAATAGCCAGCTAAGAAGCCAGGCAGATAAAAGATTGATAGCAGGGTTAAAAGATCAGGTTGCGGAATGCCAGGAAGATTTGGAAAAAGCCAGGGCCAGCACAGCAAAATTGCGAACCAAGTGGGCAAAGGGTGCGATGGCTCGGAGGCAGCGCCTGCAACAAGTCATAAGGGAGTATGAACTGAGCATCGGGACATTAAGGGAAACGAATGCCTCTCTTCGAGAAAGGATCCTCAAGCAAACACGAAATGCCCAAGACGACAGAAGGCAATATTACGATGCAATGACCAGAATGGAAAGGCAAATGGAGATGTTCCAGGATCAGCTTGCCAACAATGCGCAAACACTGGGATTGAAGAACCAACAGATAAGGCATTTGTTCACAGAAAGGGACAACATCCGGGGAAGGATTGATGAAATAGGGCATTACATCTACATGAAATGCTTGGCATATGAGCGAACACCTCGGAAGACCCTCCTTGTTTCCATCATGGGTTGCGTCCGCCGGATTATGAACGAATTGAAGAGCTTGCAAAGAGACCTTACACCTAGAGCCGCAAAAAGGCCGGATGATGCCTCACGGCCCCTTAAATTGGAGAATTAGTTTTGGTCAAGTCCTGTTTATTTGGCTTTGGTTGTTTTTCCATATGTTGTTTTCTTTTTCGTTAAACCGAGTTTGAAACCGTCGAGTTTGTACTATTGCTATTCCTTGCTTGATGTAATTTGTAATAGCAAAACTTTGAGAATGAATTCAATGATTTCACAAAAATTGTGTGTTTTTACTTTAAGGCAGAACTACGCCTGGTCTGATTCACGCGGGGACGTGATACGTAGGCAATCCCCATAAGATTCGACCGCTTTTAATAAATAAAGAAAAGAAAATGTAAATAAAATAAAACGCGGGGTTTCGCAGAATACTCTAAAAAGAGACGAATGAACAAACCGGGATGACGCATGTGGTTTGAAGCAAAGCATGTAGAAACGGTTAACTGCCTAGGTGCATTGCATCCTCTATGTGTTATGATCAAATCTGTTAAGCTCTAACACTAACAAAGTTTGTTGTTGTCTGATAACCAGACAGTTAGTTGTTAAAGAATTCTGGCAACACATTCATACCAAACCAGATCCAAAGGACCGGTAGCAACAAGCATGACTACTTCAGAGAATAGTAATGAGGAAGAAAGGCCGATGAGCCAGTTGCTAAAAGAGGCAATGGAAAAGATTGAAAGGATGGGACTAGAGATGCATGCAATGCAGCTAGCCCTGGCCAAAACACAAAAGAGCCCTGAGACACTGGGACACATGCCGGAATACCCTCACTCTGGCCCCTCCACAAGCCGCCCAAATCCCCTCTATCATCAAGAAAGAAGCCCTCATGATTCCCAAGCTCCACCACCCCATCAACCTCTCCCAACACCCAATATTCCCATTTTTGTGGGACCTGCATCAGCCCCTTTGCAACGAACGACCAGTGAGCCATTGTTTCAGGCTCACGATACACAATTCTATCCCCCTGAACCTACATTCCATGCACCCGAACCACAGGCTTACAATCCCCATTTGGAAGTCCCGGCAGAGGTTGAGAAGCCGGTTAAGGCCCCTGAACAGGATGAAGTGTTGAGAAAGTTCAAAAGCCTGGAGCAATCCTTCAGGAACTTACACGGGCTGGGCAATCAAGTCAGCGTGGCATACAAAGATCTGTGCCCTTTCCCAGATGTCCAACTCCCGGCTGGGTTCAAGATGCCCAAGTTTGATTTATATGAAGGGCACGGTGATCCCATGGCACATTTGCGGGGATTCTGTAGCAAAATGAGAGGGGCAGGAGGCAAGGATGAGCTGTTGATAGCTTATTTCGGCCAAAGTCTGAGCGGATCTGCACTGGAATGGTATACCAGGCAGGATTTCAGCAGGTGGTACACGTGGGATGACCTGGCGCAGGCTTTTGCAGGTCATTTCCAATACAATCTGGAGATAGTCCCTGACCGTCTCACGTTATTGAGAACTGGGAAGAAACCCGGGGAAAGTTTTCGCGAGTTCGGGTTCCGCTGGAGAGAACAAGCAGCTAGAGTCGATCCTCCCATGAGAGAGGGAGAGATGGTGGACTATTTTTTGCAGACATTGGATCCAACCTACTTTGGTCACTTGGTGACAACGGTTGGAAAATCTTTCAACGAGGTGGTCAAAATAGGGGTCATGATAGAAGAAGGTTTGAGGTCGGACAAGATCTTAAACTATTCGGCACTTAAGGCCACAACCCAGGCTATTCAAAGCGGCACGGGAGGTGCGCTAAGAAGAAAGAAAGAAGAGGTTGCCACGATCGAGGCAGGCAGTTGGCCCAGGGCTGGCAGGCCACACTACAACCAACCCAGGCCTCACAGGTCAAACTATCCATACAACCCACCACAAAATTTCTATCCACCTCGAGAACCGCATTGTTCCGTACACCAAGCCCAGATATACACTCAGCCCCCGGTTCGCCCACAATGGCGCGCACCGGCTCCCCAGAACATATATGCACCACCACAAAACACTTACCCTCCACCAAGGGCATATAGAAATCCTTCAGGGGCAGGTTTCCGGGGAAATCCAGATGCCAGAAATGACAGGTTGCGGAAGCAAAGAACCTTCACCGAACTGGGAGAAACCTACACCGCTGTGTTCCACAAGCTGCGGCAATTGGGTTTGGTTAGTCCCGTCCATACTCGGGAACCAAATCCCCCGCCTCAGAATTTGGACCGTTCAATCAGTTGTGAATACTGTTCAGGGATGCTCGGGCACGATACCGAGAAGTGTTGGAAGTTAAGGCATGCCATACAGGATCTTATTGACACCAATAAGATCGAGGTCCAGACACCGGAGGCTCCTAACATCAACCAAAACCCGCTGCCAGCGCACCACGAAGCTCACATGATTGAGTTGGTGTGTGAGGGAGGTGAATTAAGAAAACCCTCACAAACAGTGATGATGATCCAAGCTGCCCCAAAAGAAGTCTTAACCAGGGGAGGAACAAATGTACAGTCGCAGGGAGAAGGTGTCAAGCCGGTAGTAATATGGGGGAAGAACCCGTCCGTCATAACAAGCAAACCCGAGCCAAGCAAATTGGTAATACCAGGGATCCTGCCCACACCGGCAGTCATGTTGAAAGGGGTATGTAGAGAACGGGTGACCATAAAGCCGGTGGTCCAACTGCCTGTGCTTGACAGCAGGGCTGTGCCCTGGAAATATGAAAAAGCAGTGGTAACGTACCAAGGAAAACAGGTGGAAGAAGTCAGTTGTGAAGCGCAAGGTTTGACTCGATCAGGTCGATGTTTTGCTCCGGCGGAGTTAAGAAAAACCAACCCAGTGGCAACCAAGAAGCCAGTGTCAGAAGAAGAGGCTGAAGACTTCCTGAGGAAGATGAAAGTACAAGACTATTCTGTGGTTGAGCAGCTGAGAAAAACACCTGCCCAGATCTCACTATTGTCATTACTCCTCCATTCCGAGGAACATCGTCGGGCCCTGTTAAAGATATTGAACGAGGCTCATGTACCCAGTGAGATTTCTGTAAACCACCTGGAAACCATTGCTAGCAAGATTTTCGAGGTGAACAGAGTGACATTCTCAGATGATGACCTGCCGGTGGAAGGTACGGAGCATAACAAAGCTCTATACCTAGCTGTCAAATGTGAAGACTCGGTGGTAACCCGAGTATTGGTGGATAACGGCTCAAGCGCCAATATTTGTCCATTGTCCACCCTGGACCAGTTAAAGATTGACCGTGGAAGAATCCGGGAGAATAGCATCTGTGTCCGAGGGTTTGACGGAAACGGAACAGCCACTGTGGGGGATGTTGTACTTGAACTAACCATTGGCCCGGTCCTGTTTACCATGGAATTCCAGGTATTGGACGCCACGGTATCTTACAACTTGCTGTTAGGACGACCCTGGATTCACGCAGCTAAAGCGGTGCCTTCCACCCTACATCAGACAGTGAAGTTCGAGTGGGAAAGACAAGAGGTCGTGTTGCACGGTGAGGATACAACATACACCATGGGCGGAATCATTGTGCCTTTCATAGAGACCAGTGATGACAAGGGTCCTTGGGTCTACCAGATTCTCGATACAGGGTCGGCCAACAAAATCTCTGAAGGAGAAATCATCCCGCACCCTAGGGTAGCTGCCGCAACAGTCATGATGGTATCGGAGATGCTGGGTAACGGATTTGTGCCGGGAAAAGGCCTGGGAGTTGAACTTCAAGGGATAGTCCAACCTGTTTCCCTTCCTAAGAATCTGGAAACCTTCGGGTTGGGGTTCAAACCAACCGCAGCAGACAGGAAGGAGGCGCGAAGAATGAAGAAGAAGGTCTGGTTTCTGCCTAAACCAGTGCCACGCCTCTCAAGGTCTTTTGTTAAAGCAAGTGCCAAGGGGTCAGCGATCCCAAAGATTCGAGGACCTTTGATCGGTGTAAATGAAGACCTGAATCAGAGTTTTGAGAGACTATTCGCAGATGTCAGTATGGTGGAAGCTGGAGAGGGTTCCAGCAGGGCAGAGATACAATTTGTGGGGCCTGAGGCCAAGACCAACAATTGGACGATTACTCCTCTCCCTGTCCGAGGGGAGTCTTGGTAGTAGGCTTTGATTAATGTTTTGTTTGTTTGTTTGTTTGATCGGATTATCCAAGGGTGTAATCCCAATTTTACTTTCGTTTTGTAAAAGTGTGAACCCTTTTTATCCTGCAAATTTAATAAAGTTCTTTTCTTTTGTCCCATTTTAATTTCTGGTTTTGTTTTCTTTCTGAACAGTTCTCTTTTTACTGGTCCTAATGACATGGCATGCACAACGGATCTTCGACCTAGTCTAATAAATCAATCTGAATCTGACTCAATGATGCAAGAGGTCGTTTGTGATAATGAATCCGAATGTGACGAAAGGGAAGCCTTCGAAGAAATAAATCGAGAACTATGCCAATTTGAAGAGAAACCCAAGCCTAACCTAAATGACACTGAGGCTGTGAACCTAGGAAACGCTGATAACATCCAAGAGACCAAAATTAGCATCCACATTGAGCCGAATGTCAAAGCAGAATTGATCGAAACTCTCAGGGAATTCAAAGATGTTTTTGCATGGTCATATGATGATATGCCTGGATTGAGCACCGATTTAGTGGTTCACAAATTGCCCACTGACCCGGCATACCCTCCGGTCAAGCAAAAACTAAGGAAATTTAAAACAGAAATGAGTGTAAAGATCAAAGAAGAGGTGATTAAGCAATTACAATCTAAGGTCATTCGGGTCACTCGGTATCCCGAGTGGCTGGCCAATGTGGTACCAGTCCCAAAGAAGGATGGAAAAATCAGGGTGTGCGTCGACTACCGCAATCTCAACAAAGCAAGTCCCAAGGACAATTTCCCGTTACCCAACATTCATATCCTGATCGATAATTGCGCTGGGCGCGAGATCGGATCCTTTGTGGATTGCTATGCGGGTTATCATCAGATCCTAATGGACGAAGAGGATGCTGAGAAGACAGCGTTTATTACGCCATGGGGAACCTACTGCTATCGGGTAATGCCGTTCGGGTTAAAGAACGCCGGGGCAACGTACATGCGAGCAATGACTGCGGTGTTTCATGACATGATACACAAGGAAATTGAGGTGTACGTCGATGATGTGATCATCAAATCTTGGCGTCAGGAGGACCATGTAGCAGACCTAAGGAGATTTTTCCAAAGACTCCGGAGGTATGATATCAAGCTTAACCCGGCCAAATGCGCATTCGGGGTTCCATCAGGGAAGTTGCTAGGATTCATCGTCAGTCGACGGGGGATTGAGTTGGACCCATCCAAAATTGAATCCATCCGAGATTTGCCACCGCCAAGGAACAAAACAGAGGTAATGAGCTTGCTGGGTAGACTCAATTATATCAGCAGGTTCATCGCTCAACTCACAGCAACTTGTGAGCCCATATTTCGGCTACTGAGAAAGGATGCTGCAGTAGGTTGGACGGCAGAGTGCCAGGAGGCTTTCGACCAAATCAAAGGGTATCTGTCTAATCCACCCGTATTGGTCCCGCCTAAGCCCGGGAAACCCCTAATCCTTTACCTGACGGTCTTGGAAAATTCATTTGGTTGTGTACTGGGGCAACATGATGACACAGGGAGGAAGGAGCAGGCCATCTACTATCTTAGCAAGAAATTCACAGTGCATGAGGTCAAGTACACTCAACTCGAGAAAACATGCTGCGCCCTGACTTGGGTAGCTCAGAAGTTGAAGCACTACCTGTCTTCATATACTACTTATCTCATATCCCGCTTGGACCCATTGAAGTATATCTTTCAGAAACCTATGCCCACGGGAGGTTGGCAAAATGGCAAATTCTGCTCACAGAATTTGATATCATCTACGTGACAAGGACGGCCATGAAAGCCCAGGCACTGGCAGACCATTTGGCAGAAAATCCCGTTGATGAAAAATACGAGCCCTTAAGAACGTATTTTCCTGACGAAGAGGTGATGCATACGAATGAGTTGGAATTACCCGAGGAATCAGGTTGGAAGCTTTTCTTCGATGGAGCTGCAAACGCAAAAGGGGTTGGAATAGGGGCAGTACTCATTTCTGAAACAGGACGGCATTATCCTGTTACGGCCCAACTGCGCTTCTACTGCACTAACAATATGGCCGAATATGAGGCTTGCATTCTGGGTCTGCGCTTGGCTGCTGACATGGATGTCCAAGACGTCTTGGTCTTGGGAGACTCGGACCTCTTGGTACATCAAATTCAGGGGGAATGGGAAACACGAGATCTAAAGCTCATACCATACCGACAATGCTTGCATGATCTGAGCAAGCAATTTCGATCGGTGAAGTTCAAACACATCCCGAGAGTTCACAATGAGGTTGCAGATGCCTTAGCCACCTTAGCATCAATGCTGCACCACCCTGACAAAATGTATGTTGATCCTCTGCATATCCAAGTCCGTGATCAGCACGCCTACTGCAATACCATAGAAGAAGAAGCAGATGGCGAACCCTGGTTTCATGATATCAAGGAATACCTCAGAATGGGGATATATCCAGAACATGCCTCGGGAGACCAAAAAAGAGCCCTTCGGCGTTTGTCGAATGGTTTCTTCCTCAGTGGAGGAGTGTTGTACAAAAGAACCCCGGATTTGGGATTGTTGAGATGCGTAGATGCCAGTCAAGCAATGACGGTTATGGAAGAGGTACATGCGGGAGTTTGCGGACCACACATGAGCGGATATGTATTGGCAAGAAAGATCCTTCGAACAGGGTGTTATTGGCTCACCATGGAACGCGACTGTATCACTTTTGTGAGGAAATGCCATCAGTGCCAGATACATGGAGATTTGATTCATTCTCCGCCAACAGAGTTACATACGATGTCAGCACCTTGGCCGTTTGTGGCCTGGGGCATGGATGTCATCGGGCCCATCGAGCCAGCAGCATCCAACGGTCACAGGTTCATTCTAGTGACCATTGATTACTTCACCAAATGGGTTGAGGCTAAAACCTTCAAGTCGGTAACCAAGAAGGCGGTGGTGGACTTTGTTCACTCCCATATCATCTGCAGATTTGGGATCCCAAAAGTGATCATTACGGATAACGGTGCGAATCTTAATAGCAGCCTGATGAGAGAGGTGTGCCAACAATTCAAGATTACACACCGCAATTCCACCCCATATCGTCCCAAGGCGAATGGAGCAGTCGAAGCAGCCAATAAGAATATCAAGAAGATACTACGAAAAATGGTGGAAGGGTCCAGACAGTGGCACGAGAAATTGCCCTTTGCTTTGTTGGGTTACCGCACTACCGTCCGGACTTCCATAGGCACAACTCCTTATTTGTTGGTGTATGGAACTGAGGCCGTGATACCAGCGGAGGTCGAAATTCCGTCCCTCCGAATTGTCGCTGAAGCCGGGATTGATGATGATGAATGGGTCAAAGCTCGATTGGAACAGTTGAGCCTGATAGATGAGAAAAGATTGGCAGCAGTGTGCCATGGTCAGCTGTACCAGAAGAGAATGGCAAGAACGTATAATAAAAAGGTGCGCCCCAGGAAGTTTGAAGTAGGGCAGCAGGTATTGAAGAAGATCCTCCCACATCAGGTCGAGGCGAAAGGCAAATTCGCCCCAAATTGGCAAGGGCCTTATATTGTGACCAGAGTCTTGGCCAATGGTGCCTTGTGTTTGACAGATGTCGAAGGTGGATGTGTCGACATGGCTATCAATTCAGATGCAGTCAAGAGATATTATGCGTAATTTCTTTAAATTATGGCAATTTTGGTTTATTTGTTTGTATTTGGCATTTGTTGAATAATGAGATGACGGAGGCAATTCTTTCTTCTATCCAAACACTTTTAACCTTCGCTTTCCCCTTTGAGCCTTGAGCAAATTCTTTCAATACCCCTCTTTTGGAATCACTAATGGGAAAGATATAAAAAAAAAAAGAAAAGAAAAGAAAGGAAAAGAAAAGAAAAAGAAAAAGAAAAGGAAAAGAAAATGAAAAGAAAGAAAAGAAAAATCAAGGAATATAAAACCGTGGGAACTACGTTTGACCTGATTCCTCAAAGAGGATACGTAGGCGCCTCACGGCTCGGTCATAGTATGCATCATAGCAAATATAGGATGCATAATGTACATAGTATGCATCATAGCAAATATAGGATGCATAATGTACATAGTATGCATCATAGCAAATATAGGATGCATAATGTACATAGTATGCATCATAGCAAATATAGGATGCATAATGTACATAGTGTGCACAATATAGCACAATGTGCGTAACGCACGTAACTCAACATAAGCATAAAAAATAAAATTCCCCAAGCAAGAAAACTGGGGCAGAGGTTATGTTTTAAGTTCCAACAAAGGTTAGATTCCAAAAGTTGTAGCACATCACCCTTCAAATTGTTTTCATTTTTGTAGCCTTTCTTCAATCCCACACCAAAACCAACGTCAACATCCAAAAGACCTCCCGATCAATGTTCGAGAGATGCCAAATCCGGAAAATAAGGCCGAGAATAATACACCAAGCCCCAGCAAAGAAGAGGATCGTAAGATTGGGAACGAATTGATTAGTCAAAGGAATCTCCAGAAAAGAGGGTCGTATCTACAACACCCCGATTCCTCGAAAGAAATAAAATGAGAGAGTCTCATCGGTGAAAACCTTCGCAGGCACCGAGAGGCGATGTAAGATGAGGGATATAAAATGAGAGAGTCTTATTGGTGAAAACCTTCACAGGCACCATAAGGCGCCGGGAGATGAGAGAAAAGAGAGAGTCTCATTAGTGAAAACCCCTCGAAGGGCACTATGAGGCGACGAGACAGATCAGCGAAGCTACCACATTTGCAACAAGATGAACATCCATTTATCATCCCCAGCAAGTCAGACCGTCGGACAAATTGATTGATACAAATAGACTGGGTCGGGAATCTATGGTGCACGTCATGATCACGGGGACCAATTGTGTCCTCCAGATAAGTTCTTTGGATTGTCTCCTCCCACAAAAATATTGGTTCAGAAAGTTTTTCTTTTTTCCATATCTTTATTTCTTTTCCTAAAATGTGTCTTGAAAGGATTTTTCAAAGCTTACTACCAGAAACCAAAGGAGAATTCATCCAAATGCCGGATGATACAAACAGTCGTAAAGGCCGGTCCCAGGCAATGCAGGGATTGTGCCCGGAAATTTTGGAAGAAGTAAGCTCCAAAAGGGAGTGGTTTCGGGAGTTAGAAGCAGACCCCCACATCATGTGTTTAAAGAGAAAGAAGAAAAGGGGATAAATTGAAAACCGATCCCCAGCAGGCGAGAGACCCCCAACAGGCAACTTTGCCCGCCAACCAATTATGGGGACAAAGAGCAAGAAAAGGGGAAGAAAGGAAGACCATCCGCCAGAAAGGCACCCTCTACCACCACGATTAAAACTGACTAAAACCTTTTGTCTTTTGCAGGAGAGCAAAGAATTGATGACGGCAACAAGATGCAATGCCATGGAAGTTACCAAAAACCGGGGCAGAAAATTTTCTGCCGATTGTCGAAAATTTTCTCGGAAGAACGGGGAAACAATTTCAATACATTTAAGTTCTAGGTCGCCCACCAGTATAATGCGGGAATACATTTAAGTTCTAGGTCGCCCACCAGTATAATGCGGGAATACTTTTAAGTTCTAGGTCGCCCACCAGTATAATGCGGGAATACATTTAAGTTCTAGGTCGCCCACCAGTATAATGCGGGAATACTTTTAAGTTCTAGGTCGCCCACCAGTATAATGCGGGAATACATTTAAGTTCTAGGTCGCCCACCAGTATAATGCGGGAATACTTTTAAGTTCTAGGTCGCCCACCAGTATAATGCGGGAATACTTTTAAGTTCTAGGTCGCCCACCAGTATAATGCGGGAATACTTTTAAGTTCTAGGTCGCCCACCAGTATAATGCGGGAATACATTTAAGTTCTAGGTCGCCCACCAGTATAATGCGGGAATACATTTAAGTTCTAGGTCGCCCACCAGTATAATGCGGGAATACATTTAAGTTCTAGGTCGCCCACCAGTATAATGCGGGAATACATTTAAGTTCTAGGTCGCCCACCAGTATAATGCGGGAATACTTTTAAGTTCTAGGTCGCCCACCAGTATAATGCGGGAATACATTTAAGTTCTAGGTCGCCCACCAGTATAATGCGGGAATACTTTTAAGTTCTAGGTCGCCCACCAGTATAATGCGGGAATACATTTAAGTTCTAGGTCGCCCACCAGTATAATGCGGGAATACATTTAAGTTCTAGGTCGCCCACCAGTATAATGCGGGAATACTTTTAAGTTCTAGGTCGCCCACCAGTATAATGCGGGAATACATTTAAGTTCTAGGTCGCCCACCAGTATAATGCGGGAATACATTTAAGTTCTAGGTCGCCCACCAGTATAATGCGGGAATACATTTAAGTTCTAGGTCGCCCACCAGTATAATGCGGGAATACTTTTAAGTTCTAGGTCGCCCACCAGTATAATGCGGGAATACATTTAAGTTCTAGGTCGCCCACCAGTATAATGCGGGAATACATTTAAGTTCTAGGTCGCCCACCAGTATAATGCGGGAATACTTTTAAGTTCTAGGTCGCCCACCAGTATAATGCGGGAATACATTTAAGTTCTAGGTCGCCCACCAGTATAATGCGGGAATACATTTAAGTTCTAGGTCGCCCACCAGTATAATGCGGGAATACTTTTAAGTTCTAGGTCGCCCACCAGTATAATGCGGGAATATCTTTAAGTTCTAGGTCGCCCACCAGTATAATGCGGGAATACTTTTAAGTTCTAGGTTGCCCACCAGTATAATGCGGGAATACATTTAAGTTCTAGGTCGCCCACCAGTATAATGCGGGAATACATTCAGCTCTAGATTTTGGAATCAGTCACCCCACCTGAAGACGGAAGGTTACGACAGAGATCCCCAAACGGGAAACAATAAAATCCTCAGCACCAAGAAGCAGACAACTGCAAAAGCAAGCGCACATTCAAAGGGAAGAAGGAACGCGTCTCAAAAGAGCAGTTTGGGAACGCTATGGCATGCCCAACATAACAATTCTGATGAAAAGCCATACCACTGAGGAAACCATTGAAAGATTTAAAGAAGAAAGTCGTATCCCCAGCGGGTCAAGCAAAGTGACGAAAACTGGCATTCAAACGTCAGCGAAGGATCAGCATCATCTCCAAGTTCACAAAATAAAGGCGTCGGAGGAAAGCATTAGCCGACAAGAAAGCAAGGCAACAAGAACAAGTTGAAGATGGATGAAATTTCAGGATCCTCAGTTTAACTTAGCTTCTTGTTTTCCTTTTAGAGCAATGTAATAGGGAGATCGGTTGAGCAGTAGCATCCTACAGCAGCATACAACAGCGCACAACAACAGCAAGCAATACAGTCACATGGTAGTCCCAGCTACCAAAATTTCCCGAACTACATTGACCTGATTCCTGTTCAGCCCAGGATATGTAGGAAACCTCTGAAGCAAAGGTTCGGTCAAATCTTTTTCAAAAAATGCTTCACACGGAGTATTCGGACGGGCAAAAATCGCTCGCTTATCTTTGCGCGAAAACCCTTCGTGTCTTCGTGCAAAGAGGGGCAGCTGTAAGCACGTGATTTTTGCTTTACGAGCAATCGCTCCAAAAGAAAATAAAAATAGTGACAAATGATTTCGCTGTACAATTTTTCGATCTTTCCGTGACATGTGTTGTTAGTCGTTTGTGAGTCTGTCCATTTTGCATCTAGTCCTTATCAAACAAAAATACAAAAAATATATGTATATATATATGTGTGTCGTTAAAAGAAAATTCAAAATATAAATATGTGAGTCGTTCGTTCTAGGTTGTGATTTAACTCACTTAAATATTTTTTGTGATAATTATGTGGAAATGTTATAGTGTTGTTGATTTTAATTTTGCTATTTTTATTTATTATTATTAAAAGAAAAAAAAAAAAAAAAAAAAAGTAAGTAAAAGAATGAGGGAAAACCGGTTTGGGCCCAAAAGAAATGAAATAAAACAGGCCCAAACCAGCACTCAGACCCAGTCCAAGTCCAGGCCTGCCCAGGTGCCTCCTGAAACGACGCCGTTTCGGGCAAATAAATCCAAGCCGTCCGTCCAGGCCAATCCAACGGTTCAGAATCCCTTTCAACAACCCGTGTTCAAACCCGACCCAATAACTAATCCGACCCAACCCCTCACTTAAACCAAACGACCTCGTTTAATTACCAAACGACCCCGTCCCATTTCTCAACATCAGATCTAAGCCGTTGAGATCATCTGATCTAACGGCTCAGATCCGATCAACCTCACCATATATAAACCTTCCCTTACACCCCACGCCCCCTATCCGAACCCCACCCCTCACTCGTCTCCTTCCCTGAACCCTGAAACCCCCAAACCCTAGCAGCCGCCCTAGTCTCCTTCGCCATTAAAGCCGGCGGCACGAACGCCGGTGACCACCCCCTGAACACCCTAAGACCCCCTCACTCCCCTGAACACGAATCCACTAACCACGAACCTCGAATCATCTCCTATCGTCTCGAATCTGGATTTGAAGATTCGAGACAAAACTCGATCTACACCAAACCACCCCATCTTCATACCAGACACCCCCCTGACCTTCCTAGTGACCAAACCAAACTTGGTTTGGTCCGAATCTACCCACAACTCCCAAAAATCCAGATCTGGAAATCCAGACTTTTGAAACACATGCACCTGGGGAACCCGGCCAGTTTTGACATAGGTTTGAGGTCTAATAGACCTTAACCAAGGTGTTCTCATGTGAGAACACCCTGGTTAAAGTTTGTTCGGCCTCAAAAGTTCGAAGTCGAGTTTGATTTGGTTCTGTTTTGGTTTAAACGTTTTGGTAAGTTTTCCGTTCTTTTGTTTTATTTCCAAATAAGTTGTCAGCATATCTCTTTGTGTTTGTTTGTTATTTTGTTACTTTTTCCAGATTTCTTTCATCTCTGTTAAAGACCTTTTATTTGGTCGATTGTCTTCTGTTTGTTCTGAATACACTCTGTGATAAACATGATCGTCAGTTAGATTAATCGTCAAAGGAACTAATTCATATAGGCCCAGTAATTTAATAAAAGTTGTCTGATGCCCTTTGGGTCCCTAAACGTATTGTTTATGTGAGCGATTGATTATTATCTGTTATAATTAGTATAGTCGACTCGATAAATGTCGTCGATTAGTTTTCTATAACTAATGAAACGAACGAACTAATAATGTCGCATGACTAATGAGCCTGTATTGTGGTTTGAATTGGGCATTGCCTATGAATATTAGTTTGTAACTACCTTGTAAACAATTAAAAAAGCCAGGCTGGGGCAATTCTGAAATCGAATGGTTAAAGCCCAAAGTGCCCTGATACTGCAATGGGCAGGGCAGTGATAATCAAGGGCTAGCAAGGGTAGTCTGGGGTTTGAAAAGAACAAAAATGATTAGTTTAAATGAGCTGACAAGTAGGGTACTAATTTGGGATTAAATTAATGCCAATGGGGAACAAGACATAAGAGCATGGGAATTTAAAATGAATACTAAAAATGAACCCATAACTCTTGATTAAAGAAAGCCAGGCGTGGGGAACAAAAAGGGCTGGCATCAAAAGATGCTTAGGATGGGCTTAATAGGGATGGGCAGACTGCAAAGTGGAGGAGGCAGGCAGCTTAGCTGCACTAGGTCGATTAGCTTATAAATAAGTTGTTTTAGAACAGAAGGGGGGGCTGAAGTTTAAGGGTCTGAGGCTGGACTTTTTAGTCTTCAGAAAAGGAGAAAACGAAAGGTTGGAATTTTAGTCTTGAGGCTGGAACTCTTAGTCTAAAGAGAGGTCTAGTGAGCTTAAAGAAAACTGAAAAGTATAAGGCAGTTTCCAATAAACATTGTAACCAAACACTGCCTGAAAGTTGTATAAGAGTGCATATTGGTCAAGCTGTCTTGGCCAAGTTCTATTGTTTGCATTGACTGAGCTGTTTGGGGTTGTTGAACTGGTGGTTTTGCTGCATTGAACACTCAGTTATTGCTGTTGTTTCATTATTCTTTCCTGGGATTGCTGGCTTGGTTTCGACTATCTGTTAGTCCTTGTATTCTGGGAGATATTGTTGGTTATCTGTGGCTGTGGAAAACACTTGGTCTAGTTGGTTATTGCTGTGTTGTTGCTGCGTGTCTGTGTTGCTGCTGTATTTACTGCATACTGCCCAGCTGATCATTTCCTTCTTCTTTTGTCTCTCTATACCAGGTACATGACTAATACTCTGTCAAATGTAATTGGAAAGTTGAGCATGAATACAAAAGAAAAGACCTGAAGAGTGACTTTTATACATAAATTGTTACATTAGACATCATGTACTGTATAATGATTTTCATTTCTGTTTTGACAATGGAAGTAGCCTGTATGCCCAGTATATATCAATGTGGATTAGTTGAATGTTAGTTTATATATGTATGTTGTTAGGTGGAAATATTCCCAATATAATAGGTTGTATCTTAGACTTAGTTTAACTGTGTAGTATATTCTTTAATGTAGGCCAAGCATGAAAACTATCCCCTACTAGTTAATTTCTTTCCCTTTAATAGGCGATCCCTTTATACCACGCCAATAGAACCCAGAACGAGTTCACGGCCTCAACCTCACAAGGGTCGAGCCCAGGTCGAAGACAGACTAGACAGGCCCGCATCGAACGAGCAGTGGCCCAGGTCTGGCCAACCGCGCGTGGGCTGGATTTGGGCCCATGATTATTCGTTTGGCCGACTGTGCACGCAACTTCGGTCCTGATTTTGAAGCATTTCCTAATTACATCACAAACAACTTGCAAGCATATAATTAATTAGGACTATCTACTGTTCTCGATTGATAGAGACGAACACGACAAGAAACGTAGTTGCTATAGGATATCCTTTAAAAAAATAAGAACGAGATGAGCCTCGACGAAAATAAACAAAACACGCAGATGCGGGGCCCTTGTTAAATGTATATTATTGAAGCATTTAGTTTCCGGGACGGGTTGTTTAGCAAATCTCACAACCCTCCTAAAATAACAATACGTTAGTCTCTTTAGGATGCGCTTTAATAAGCCTTGCCTTCTTAAAAACTCGGGTGCACATTTATGTGACCCAAATCCAAATCTCGACGGATTCGAAATGTATTTCTAATCACGGGTACATTGATTGTGACGTGATCCGAGAGGCATATCCATGACGTCGCTAATTCCTTTTAAAAGTAGAACGAGACGAGCCTCGTCAAAAAATGAAAAATGTACACAGCCACGGGGCCCTCCAACTGTATATATATTAAAACACTTAGAATTCGGGATAGGTCATTTAGCGAATGTTACGGCCCTCCCCAAAACAACCATACGTTAGTTGCTTTAGGCGCGTCTTAAATAATTTATTTTTCTTAATTCGGGTGCACATTTATGTGACCCAAATCCAAATCTCAGCCGAGTCGAGATATATCAATAACCACGGGTGCATTGATGTAGCGTGGTTCGAGATATGTTTTCACGACGTTGCAAGTCCTATAAAAATAACGGTGAACGATAAAAGCGGATAAAAGATAAAATTGGCACATAGGTTCATAATTGTATTAAAAATCAGATAAATAAGCCGAATATAACAGTTGAGCGACCGTGCTAGAACCACGGAACTCGGGAATGCCTAACACCTTCTCCCGGGTTAACAGAATTCCTTATCCGGATTTCTGGTACGCAGACTGTAATATAGAGTCATTATTTTCCTCGATTCGGGATTAAAATTGGTGACTTGGGACACCCTAAATCTCCCAAGTGGCGACTCTGAAATAAATAAACTAATCCCGTTCCGATTGTCCTTTAATTGGAAAAACTCCCTTGCGCCCTCTCGGGTGCGGAAAAAGGAGGTGTGACAGTCGTGAAATAGGGAATTACACTGTTTTTAAAAGGGAAAGTGAATCAATTAACATAATAGACTCCTAATATAACTTAACAAACTCAATTATAACACACAAATTTTGTATTTTCAGTTATAAAAAAGATTCTCAACCGAAAAATACCCCAAAAACATAGCAATCTTCAGAGAAATTATATAATACATCTGAAGACATAAATTATATTAATTAAAAAAACTTATGAATACATTCATGGTATATAGCGAGACGGTGAATACAATGAAATACATCGAATACAACGGGGATACATTGAAATACAATGAGAAAAAGATAGTGAATACAATAAAATACATAGAATACAACGAGATACATTGAATTACAATGAAAAAAAAAGACAATAAAATACATGAAAATACATTGACATATATTAACATAAAATCATCTTACAACATCCATATCTCAATTTTTTCAATTGGAAGGGACGATATTCACAAGGCTAGTGGAGCCAGCTTATACAACAGTGAGGAACGAGTTTAAGATGAGAATGGGAAGGAAAACGACAGTGACAAGCCTTGACATATATAAACAGGAAAATAAGACCCATCAGCAAGAACAAGATTAGAAGCAGAGACCAAAAGCTCATCGAGTTGAAACCCAACAAAGACTCTCCATAACTTTAGTTCGTCAAGCCAGATGTTTATTATGCTTAAAATGGACTGGAACTTGTAGTCACGACCCGGAATTCCCACCCTCGGGAGTCGTGATGGCGCCTACTCGTAGAAGCTAGGCAAACCACGAACTTAGAAATCTTTAACTCTTCTGTTTTAATCTTTTTTTACAACTTATATTAACAAGTGATAAACATCTAAATGACAGCAGAATATGAGATTTAAACGGAAGTCTTAAATAAATATAAAACCAAAATGTTTCGAAAGTCAACACATGCCTCTACCCAAAAACTGGTGTCACAATATCCATAGACTACTAAGAGTACTACATATAACATTTTGAAGGAAAGATAACATTTTTTGTCTCGGATACATGAGATAACAGAACATAATAAAAGATAGAGGAGACGTCGGGCCTGCGGATGCCTGCAAGGCTACCTCGGTGTCTCGATGGACTGAAGGCTGACTCCCCTACTGCTACTGATCAAGTGTCGCTCCGGTATCTGCACAGAGTGCAGAGTGTAGTATCAGCACAACCGACCCCATGTGCTGGTAAGTGTCTGGCCTAACCCCGGTGGGGTAGTGACGAGGCTAGAACCAGACTCCAAATAAACTTGTGCAGTTATATAAGATATGGAGGAAAATAAACAGGAATGATCAGTTTAAAATGGAAGGGGGTACATATTTCGGGGAAACATATCAAGACCAACATAAACTTAATAAAATATGAAAGGACAGCTCAATATCTACAACGATACAATAACAATATTGTTGCGGCGCGCAACCCGATCCCTTATCATTTAACATTGTTGCGGCGTGCAACCCAATCCAATATAATATCTGTTGCGGCGTGCAACCCGATCCGATATAATATCTATTGCGGCGTGCAACCCGATCCAATATAATATCTGTTGCGGCGTGCAACCCGTTCCAACTATACAATCACCAATAATCATAATTAACCGTCCCGGCAAGGGATCATGTCACGACCCAAACCGAAGGGCCGCGACGGGCACCCGGTGCTTTACTCAACCGAGTACCAACGTAACATATCTTTCTTATCATGTTATCATGAGTAAATGAGCCAGAAAACCCGTCATGAGATAACAAGAATAAAACATAAGGGAATACTCAACATATGAAGACCCAACATGATATACAAACTAATATATGTGACATACGGGCCTATAAGGCCGACATGACCATTAGTAAACTCGAAACATAGGCCGACAAGGCCATACAATTATCCATACACCTGACATATGTCTACAAGCCTCTAAGAGTACATAAAATCATAAAGGTCGGGACAGGGCCCCGCCATATCAATCAATACATATCCAAAGCATACTGACCAAATAGGCAACTCCGGAGCAAGTGGAGTGCACCAACACCTTCGCTGAGCTGATAGCCTACTAGGAGGACTGTCAACCTATCAATCGAGACCTGCGGGCATGAAATGCTGTCCCCAGGCAAAAGGGACGTCAGTACGAATAAAGTACCGAGTATGTTAGGCAGGAAAGCTTAAACAAGAACAATAATGTAAAGAGAGAGATAGAGGAGATACAACTTGTAATATTTGAGTGCCTCTGGGGGTTACTGATATGAAATGCATAATAAATATATATACATAAACTTTTTAAAATATTCGCCTCTGTGGGCATCATCATCATCATATCGTACCCAGCCTCAAAGAGGACTCGGTAAAAACGTACCCGGCCATCATAAGGCTCAGTAGAATCGTACCCGGCCACGTAGAGCTCGGTAAACCCAACTGATCAGTGGTTGCACAATAGGTGCCGTACCCGGCCGACTATAGCGCGGCTCGGTAGAGTAAAATAGATACATATATATAATGCATGCTCAACTCATGGAATCACCTTCTAAACCTTTTGGAGTGACTTAAGAGCACTATGGACATCCATACCCTCAATATGAACCTTAGTAGGATTCAAGGATCATACACACTTGCTTAGAATAATTTTATAAGGAAAGAACAACATGGACAACCTTAGTTGCTAGGAGTAGATCCGTTATGAAGTAGCGTATTCATTTCACTTTAGATCATGCCAAAAGAAAGAAGAAAGTGCCTTAACATACCTTAAACCCGTTGAGTCCCTAATCCCTTCCAAGCAACTCTTCAAACAAGTCAACTCAATCTATCATAGTATAAGGAGATTCAAAATCAGTGCTGAGCAAAGGCTAAGTCTATAACTTAAGCTAGTAGCTCGTTTACGTAAATTTGGGCAGCATCTCCCTTGTAACAAGGGCCTCCTCCAATACCATATACCAACAACAATTACCAGAGCAATCCATCAATACATAATTATCAATATCAAGACACCATATAACAACAACAAGTCACAACTACATTACGACGAGCGGCAAGCTCCGATTGGAATCCGTATACCCCTTATCAATCCTTATAGACTTCTTACTTCAACATAAAAGTATCATTAACATGATAATGAAGTCATTAATCAATGATTCCAGCCTTAAACCATATATTTATAACAACGAAAATAATCCACAACTTCAACTATCCTCAATTAGCAACTTTATTCACTAGTTCATGTCTAGCCCATCCATTTAACTTAATCAACATCAAGATAACCTTAGGCACAAGCAAGATCACAATATACATACCTTATACAGTAACTTCAAGTCAAAATCCAAGTTATATTCAGTTTACAACAACCCTTAATAGCAATACAACACCATAGAAGTGACTTAAGCTAATCCAAGTATTATCTTGTAGTTTATCATCCTAACAACTTAACCAACATACAAGCAAGATTAAGCACAATTAGTAGGTTGTTATACTCACCTTATACAGCAGCAACAACTTGGAATTTCATCCAAATACAGCCCACAACAATCCTCAATGACAACACAACCTCAAAGAGGTGTTGTTCTTCACTAGAACTAAGTTTTGATGTTGAAATATGGTGTAATCACTTTGGAATCACTTCAAACCCTTGTGATATATGTTTAGGAGGGTTAGGAGAAGTTTGGAGACGAACTTTAGTTGAAAAATGAGCAAAAATAGGCGTCCAAATCGTTTATAAATTGAAGTAGGTCAACCACCGCCTAAGTGGGTCCCATTGGGTGCTGCTTGCGCGGTCTCGCAAAAACATGAATATCTCTCTACTTCGATGTCGTATAGACGAACGGTTTAATGCATTAGAAACTAGACTCGTAGACCTTCAATTTTGTAGGTAGAATACCCCATGATTCCAAGTATATTGGGAGAAATTCTCAGATACATTTGACCTAAATTTCAGCAAATTTATGAATGTAACTTGTGATGACCTTTGCCAACTCTTGTTCCACAACTTGCTTGCCTTCAAAATGTAGAAAATGAATATCATACGACTAAAATAACTCATAGAATAACCTCCTTATCATGTTAATAACCCTAGTCTCACCCCAAAGTACATGTTATAACATTCGAAACTTGTCGACTTTCGACGAAACTTATTTTCTTCAATTGGTTTAGCTTCTAAGATTTCCAACCCTCTTGGTAATCGTTATTCATGATCTTAAATATTTGTAACCTCCAAGGTAACATTATTAACTTACTTTATTTGCTTCCAAATAGAATCTCATTTCCGAGCTTACATCAATGACTTACGATGTACTCTCACGTATGAAAACTTGGGGTGTAACATCATTCCCCCCTTTGGAACATTCGTCCTCGAATGTTGACTGATGCACTTATCAATTTCATAAACTATGGCTCTTACGAATACTTTAATGTTCATCTTGCCATCTAAGCAACAGTTTTGTGAATAAATCCAAACGCTTGGGCATTCCCCCCTTTTAGGCCTCTTTGTCACGCCATGACATGTGGTCGGAATTTTTCCAACATCGTAACATTTGCTACCTTATATCATGCAGTATGTACGACTGTGTCCTTATATGAGTGCCTAGCGACTCGTCTTCCCTTTTTCCTCCATCTTTTAGCCAATCTATAAGCCTCACCGTATGAACATATACAGAATTATGAAAAGCTGTCCCTCTAGGCATCTATAGGTGTATTGATGTCTTTCGCTTGGTACTTTATCGAACTTAAGACTATTGCTATCTCTTGTTTCATAGCCTTGCATATCTATCCTTATGGATTTACTACATCTAGGCAGGTTATACTATACCATAAAACTTACTTCGTTTTATAATTACCGAGGCTTGCTACCCAACTCCAGGTTACTCTCTCGCTGCTTATCCTATATGTATAAATCTAAGTCCTTTAGTGCTTCCTCATTATTATTCATCTAAGAATAACAAACAAATCTCATCTCGAACTTTGGAACTTGTACCCATCTATTATTTATTCACCTTAATGTTGATCTATAATTTATCACTGATAACTTGCAACCTCTTACGTGATACACTGTCACTAGGGCTCACATCTTATCGGGGAACATATGAAGTGATTTTCCTGATCCACCTAGGGATAATACTATACTTCAATAACCGTATTTCATTGCATCCCAGCGCGATTCATCTTATGGGGGTATTCTAATCCCGTGCAATTAATGAAATCTCTTTCTCGTTAAATCATTACTCAATCAAAGGCCTAAGAATCATCCTCTTATCTATCACAATTACACTCTTATTCTACCGCCAGGGCAGCATTCCATCTCTTCTAAATGCACCTAGTCTCAGACTCCTCTGTGTTCATTCAGGCTGTACCGAGCTTTTTATTACATATGGAAATCATCATCTCCCTTGTCTTGATGGGTTTAATCCCAAGGACATACATATTCTCGTCACCTTCTCACTCACCTTTTCATATCCTTACTCCTATCTACCTAAAACCTTGTTGCTCTACAATACTTTACCTTAGGACCTACACCGATATATTTATACTACTCGCAACATTTCTTTAACTTGCTAGCACCATAAATTTCCTTTAGTGCCTTCTCAGTTGCCCTTAAATGTAAGCAATTACTTTTGCTGGTCGTTCTATCACTTGTTGCATGGATAATTGGCTTGTCCTTTTGCCCACGAATACTATAATTTCCTGTACCTCATATGATCTCAAACATCACCTTTGATGGCTTTTTTTTACCATTCATTAGCCATGATAGGTGCCACTTTCTTATGGAGTGTATACAATATTGTAGTGAGACTGTTGTTACAGGATAATTTACTCTTTAGCTCACTATGCTTAGGTGGAAACCTTCTTCCTTATTTCCTCAGCTAGTCTTTCATTGTAGTACTTAGGGAGACCTTCTGGCTCTTGTAAAGTTGCGAGCTTGATATATCGTACACCCGAAGGTAATTTTCGTTATTCTTACTCGCCCATAATAATCCTTAGTTACATAAATTTATGCCTTTGTGCTCGTAGGGTTACTTCTAAGCTCAAATTTTTATTGTCTCCTTAGTGGCACTCTCTCTTATTTTCATAAACCTTAAAAATAGTACCTTTAACTACCTCAACTCCTATCTGAAATTTTTTCCAAATGATTGTGATCTCGTATCTTCGAGATTGAATTCACTATGCTGTGATTCACTACATTTATCTTGCATGATCTATTGATTTATCCGTGACCTCTTGTCTAGCCATAACTGGGCTCTTCCTGAATCAACTACTAATTACTCGTTGGTCCATTCTCATATATATATATATATATATATATATATATATATATATATATATATATATATATATATATATTCTGCATAATCCCTCTTGGTATATATCTTTGTCTTAACTTATCTCTCGCCACTAGCTCTTGATGTATCAAGTGTCCATTCACACTTATTTATCAATAACATCCTGGCCGAAAACTTTTACTGCCTCTCCCCGGTGTCGTACTTGTATAATGTTCTGGAGTCGCAACATATCTGCAGGAACTGAATAAATGCAACATCATCCCTTTCTTCTTTTTACCACATTCTTCCTTTACCATTCCATAGTTAACTGAACTGCTTAACTCCGACTTAATACCATATCACACCATATTCCCCCTTCAGGGGAGTACTAAGATTTAGTACTACGACGATCTACCTATAGTTGTTTTACCTCTTCATCTTTGGCGTCTTTTCACATTATCAATGAACCTTTATCACCTTATGGTAACCTTCTGTACCAGGGATAACTAAATTTCTTACGCACGAAGGTGACACCTACGGTAACTAGCACACTTAGTCCCTTAAGATTAACTATGCTCAGAGTGCTTGCTTTAGGTAAGCAACTTCCTAAATAACCTTTAAAGGTTATTCGTCTGTTGTCTATTCTATTATTGTTGGAGCACGATCTTTGAAATTCTCACGATGTCGACCATTATCAAATCCTCCGATCCATAATTCATGTTCGGTTTTATCTTGTTCACCAACTCATACTGATTTTTATTACTCTGGGGTATAACCTTTCCTCCTGGTAATCACGTTGAAGTCACCATCTCATTTCTCGAAATAAGAATATGACTTTATGGTTTATACTCTTTTATTGCCTTAAGGCTTGTCACCTCTTGTATTTTCCTTCACTTGACTATAGACTCTGTCATCGTGTCATATTTTGATTTACTGTTATCACCCATATATCACATCTTACTCATGATGCTTCATTTATTTACTTCTTATTCTCCGGATAATATTTTTTTGTCTATCACTTTATTCTGAAAACTTCAACAAAAAGTTCTTTCCCTATAAGCTCCCCTAGCTTCATCTCACTGGCTCTTGGGAATGCCTAACATTCTTTTTCTTTACTCGGGGCTAGAGTCATTCTAAGGTAATTATTTGTCCCTTCTAGGATCCCACTGCCTATCTTCTGAAATTTCTGAATATTCCAGTATTCGTATTTGATTGTACTACTCTAGAGTTCACCATCTGGGTGTCTTAGAAGGAGATCTATTACCACATTTGCACCATCTTTCGGAAACGTTAGTTAATGATAACAACCTATCCACAATTTTTGGGTTACTCTAACTCCAACTGGATCCTGATATCCCATCTTTCTCTTAAATAATATCTGTTAGCTCCCATAGAACATAACTGAGATGGGTGTGGCCAATTGTACTTACCTCTGTCATTGATGAAGGTACCAAAATGCTTATATTTCTCTGCCTGATTTGAAAATATTGATAATCTTCATTATCTGGGTGCCTCGTACCCCTCTTCACCTTACTTCTTTTACTTGTTAAAACTTGTATCTAGCTTCTGAATTCCTCATAGATTTTCACCATATTCGTGAATAGATATCCGTGCCTTAAGGCTCCTTATTAAGAAGCATACACATCTTAGTACACACATGATCTGTTGAAGACCTCATATTTACTCATCATAAGCATGATGTGAAATCGAGTTCCTCTGACTCAACTCTTCCACATCCACATGCAATCTCTTACCAACTGTCTTTGTGGATGTAGGTATCGTTGTATTACGACTAAAGTCGAATTTAGGAGTTTGAATTCTTACAACTGAGCTCTACTGCACGATCTAGAGTAAGAAGAAAGAGTGACAGACCTAAATGCCCTGTAGCCTCCTGCTTATAAGTGTGGTGCACAACACACCCATAAACAAGACTCTACTAGACACGGCTTGTAGACTCCCTAGGACAGAACTGCTCTGATACCACTTCTGTCACGACCCAAACCGAAGGGCCGCGACGGGCACCCGGTGCCTTACTCAACCGAGTACCAACGTAACATATCTTTCTTATCATGTTATCATGAGTAAATGAGCCAGAAAACCCGTCATGAGATAACAAGAATAAAACATAAGGGAATACTCAACATATGAAGACCCAACATGATATACAAACTAATATATGTGACATACGGGCCTATAAGGCCGACATGACCATTAGTAAACTCGAAACATAGGCCGACAAGGCCATACAAGTATCCATACACCTGACATCTGTCTACAAGCCTCTAAGAGTACATAAAATCATAAAGGTCGGGACAGGGCCCCGCCATACCAATCAATACATATCTAAAGCATACTGACTAAATAGGCAACTCCGGAGCAAGTGGAGTGTACCAACACCTTCGCTGAGCTGATAGCCTACTGGAGGACTGTCAACCTATCAATCGAGACCTGCGGGCATGAAATGCAGCGTCCCAGGCAAAAGGGACGTCAGTACGAATAAAGTACCGAGTATGTTAGGCAGGAAAGCTTAAACAAGAACATTAATGTAAAGAGAGAGATAGAGGAGATACAACTTGTAATATCTGAGTGCCTCTGGGGGTTACTGATATGAAATGCATAATACATATATATACATAAACTTTTTAAAACATTCGCCTCTGTGAGCATCATCATCATCATATCGTACCCAGCCTCAAAGAGGACTCGGTAAAAATGTACCCGGCCATCATAAGGCTCGGTAGAATCGTACCCGGCCACGTGGAGCTCGGTAAACCCAACTGATCAGTGGTTGCACAATAGGTGTCGTACCCGGCCGACAATAGCGCGGCTCGGTAGAGTAAAATAGATACATATATATAATGCATGCTCAACTCATGGAATCACCTTCTAAACCTTTTGGAGTGACTTAAGAGAACTATGGACATCCATACCCTCAATATGAACCTTAGTAGGATTCAAGGATCATACACACTTGCTTAGAATAATTTTATAAGGAAAGAACAACATGGACAACCTTAGTTGCTAGGAGTAGATCCGTTATGAAGTAGCGTATTCATTTCACTTTAGATCATGCCAAAAGAAAGAAGAAAGTGCCTTAACATACCTTAAACCCGTTGAGTCCCTAATCCCTTCCAAGCAACTCTTCAAACAAGTCAACTCAATCTATCATAGTATAAGGAGATTCAAAATCAGTGCTGAGCAAAGGCTAAGTCTATAACTTAAGCTAGTAGCTCGTTTACGTAAATTTGGGCAGCATCTCCCTTGTAACAAGGGCCTCCTCCAATACCATATACCAACAACAATTACCAGAGCAATCCATCAATACATAATTATCAATATCAAGACACCATATAACAACAACAAGTCACAACTACATTACGACGAGCGGCAAGCTCCGATTGGAATCCGTATACCCCTTATCAATCCTTATAGACTTCTTACTTCAACATAAAAGTATCATTAACATGATAATGAAGTCATTAATCAATGATTCCAGCCTTAAACCATATATTTATAACAACGAAAATAATCCACAACTTCAACTATCCTCAATTAGCAACTTTATTCACTAGTTCATGTCTAGCCCATCCATTTAACTTAATCAACATCAAGATAACCTTAGGCACAAGCAAGATCACAATATACATACCTTATACAGTAACTTCAAGTCAAAATCCAAGTTATATTCAGTTTACAACAACCCTTAATAGCAATACAACACCATAGAAGTGACTTAAGCTAATCCAAGTATTATCTTGTAGTTTATCATCCTAACAACTTAACCAACATACAAGCAAGATTAAGCACAATTAGTAGGCTGTTATACTCACCTTAGACAGCAGCAACAACTTGGAATTTCATCCAAATACAGCCCACAACAATCCTCAATGACAACACAACCTCAAAGAGGTGTTGTTCTTCACTAGAACTAAGTTTTGATGTTGAAATATGGTGTAATCACTTTGGAATCACTTCAAACCCTTGTGATATATGTTTAGGAGGGTTAGGAGAAGTTTGGAGACGAACTTTAGTTGAAAAATGAGCAAAAATAGGCGTCCAAATCGTTTATAAATTGAAGTAGGTCAACCACCGCCTAAGTGGGTCCCATTGGGTGCTGCTTGCGCGGTCTCGCGAAAATCCGAATATCTATCTACTCCGATGTCATATAGACGAACGGTTTAATGAGTTAGAAACTAGACTCGTAGACCTTAAATTTGGTAGGTAGAACATTCCATGATTCCAAGTATAATTGGAGAAATTCTCAGATACATTTGACCTAAATTTCAGCAAATTTATGAATGTAACTTGTGATGACCTTTGCCAACTCTTGTTCCACAACTTGCTTGCCTTCAAAATGTAGAAAATGAATATCATACGACTAAAATAACTCATAGAATAACCTCCTTATCATGTTAATAACCCTAGTCTCACCCCAAAGTACATGTTATAACATTCGAAACTTGTCGACTTTCGACGAAACTTATTTTCTTCAATTGGTTTAGCTTCTAAGATTTCCAACCCTCTTGGTACTCGTTATTCATGATCTTAAATATTTGTAACCTCCAAGGTAACATGATTAACTTACTTTATTTGCTTCCAAATATAATCTCATTTCCGAGCTTACATCAATGACTTACGACGTACTCTCACGTATGAAAACTTGGGGTGTAACATCATTCCCCCCTTTGGAACATTCGTCCTCGAATGTTGACTGATGCGCTTATCAGTTTCATAAACTATGGCTCTTACGAATACTTTAATGCTCATCTTTCCATCTAAGCAACTGTTTTGTGAATAAATCCAAACGCTTGGACATTCCCCCTTTTTGGCCTCTTTGTCACACCATGACATTTGGTTGGAATTCTTCCAACATCGTAACATCTGATACCTAATGTCATGCAGTATGTACGACTGTGTCCTTTTATGAGCGCCTAACGACTCGTATTCTCTTTTTCCTCCATCTTTTAGCCAATCTCTAAGCCTCACTTTATGAACATATACAAAATTATGACAAGCTGTCCCTCTAGGCCTCTATAGGTGTACTGATGTCTTTCGCTTGGTACTTTATCGGACTTAAGACTATTTTTATCTCTTGTTTCATAGCCTTGTATATCTATCCTTATGGATTTACTACATCTAGGTAGGTTATACTATACCATAAAACTTACTTCGGTTTAGTATTACCGAGGTTTGCTACCCAACTCCAGGTTACTCTCTCGCTGCTTATCCTATATGTATAAATCTAAGTCCTTTAGTGCTTCCTCATTATTATTCATCTAAGAATAACAAACAAATCTCATCTCGAACTTTGGAACTTGTACCCATCTATTGTTTATTCACCTTAATGTTGATCTATAATCTATCACTGATAACTTGCAACCTCTTACGTAATACACTGTCACTAGGGCTCACATCTTATCGGGGAACATATGAAGTGATTTTCCTGATCCACCTAGGGATAATACTATACTTCAATAACCGTATTTCATTGCATCCCAACGCGATTCATCTTATGGGGGTATTCTAATCCCGTGCAATTAATGAAATCCCTTTCTCGTTAAATCATTACTCAATCAAAGGCCTAAGAATCATCCTCTTATCTATCACAATTACACCCTTATTCTACCGCCAGGGCAACATTCCATCTCTTCTAAATGCACCTAGTCTTAGACTCCTCTGGGTTCATTCAGGCTGTACCGAGCTTTTTATTACATATGGAAATCATCAGCTCCCTTGTTTTGATGGGTTTAATCCCGAGGACATACATATTCTCGTCACCTTCTCACTCACCTTTTCATATCCTTACTCCTATCTACCTAAAACCTTGTTGCTCTACAATACTTTACCTTAGGACCTACACCGATCTATTTATACTACTCGCAACCTTCCTTTAACTTGCTAGCACCATAAATTTCCTTTCGTGCCTTCTCAGTTGTCCTTAAATGTAAGCAATTACTTTTGCTGGTCGTTCTATCACTTGTTGCATGAATACTTGGCTTGTCTTTTTGCCCACGAATACTATAATTTCCTGTACCTCATATGATCTCAAACATCACCTTTGATGGCTTTTTTTTACCATTCATTAGCCATGATAGGTGCCACTTTCTTATGGAGTGTATACAATATTGTAGTGAGACTGTTGTTACAGGATAATTTACTCTTTAGCTCACTATGCTTAGGTGGAAACCTTCTTCCTTATTTCCTCAGCTAGTCTTTCATTGTAGTACTTAGGGAGACCTTCTGGCTCTTGTAAAGTTGCGAGCTTGATATATCGTACACCCGAAGGTAATTTTCGTTATTCTTACTCGCCCATAATAATCCTTAGTTACATAAATTTATGCCTTTGTGCTCGTAGGGTTACTTCTAAGCTCAAATTTTTATTGTCTCCTTAGTGGCACTCTCTCTTATTTTCATAAACCTTAAAAATAGTACCTTTAACTACCTCAACTCCTATCTGAAATTTTTTCCAAATGATTGTGATCTCGTATCTTCGAGATTGAATTCACTATGCTGCGATTCACTACATTTATCTTGCATGATCTATTGATTTATCTGTGACCTCTTGTCTAGCCATAACTGGGCTCTTCCTGAATCAACTACTAATTACTCGTTGGTCCATTCTCATATATATATATATATTCTGCATAATCCCTCTTGGTATATATCCTTTGTCTTAACTTATCTCTTGCCACTAGCTCCTGATGTATCAAGTGTCCATTCACACTTATTTATCAATAACATCCTGGCCGAAAACTTTTACTGCCTCTCCCTGGTGTCGTACTTGTATAATGTTCTGGAGTCGCAACATATCTGCAGGAACTGAATAAATGCAACATCATCCCTTTCTTCTTTTTACCACATTCTTCCTTTACCATTCCATAGTTAACTGAACTGCTTAACTCCAACTTAATACCATATCACACCATATTCCCCCCTTCAGGGGAGTACTAAGATTTAGTACTACGACGATCTACCTATAGTTGTTTTACCTCTTCATCTTTGGCGTCTTTTCACATTATCAATGAACCTTAATCACCTTATGGTAACCTTCTGTACCAGGGATAACTAAATTTCTTACGCACGAAGGTGACACCTACGGTAACTAGCACACTTAGTCCCTTAAGATTAACTCTGCTCAGAGTGCTTGCTTTAGGTAAGCAACTTCCTAAATAACCTTTAAAGGTTATTCGTCTATTGTCTATTCTATTATTGTTGGAGCACGATCTTTGAAATTCTCACGATGTCGACCATTATCAAATCCTCCGGTCCATAATTCATGTTCGGTTTTATCTTGTTCACCAACTCATACTGATTTTTATTACTCTGGGGTATAACCTTTCCTCAAGCTAAGGTTAGACCGGACACTTACCTCGATGTCACGAATGCAATTCAAGCCTCAACTATCGCTTTACCTCTTGATTCTACCACCAACTTGCTCGTATCTAGCCACAAGTTACTTAATTATATTAATAAATGCTAAATGAATCAATTTGAATGCATGAAAATGGATTTTCCAAAGTTTTACCCAAAAGTCAAAATCGCCCCCAGGCCCACATGGTCAAAACCCGAGATTCGACCCAAAACCCGATCACCCATTTGAAAAACCTAGGTTCTACCCAAAACACCCGATTTCCCCATAAAAATCATTGATTTGAAGTTGAAATCATATTAAAAGAAGTTAATGATTGAAGAAAACTAGTTAAAAATGACTTACAATTTATTTGGAGAAGAAATGTTGTTTGAAAAACCGCCTCTTATGTTTTTGGGTTTTGAAAAATGAAAAATGACTGAAAATCCCGTCTATTTATACCCCTCTCAGACCCCCCATGCGGACCACACAAAATGGACTGCGGTCGCACAGGCCTTCCTGAGGTTACTGTTGTCCAGTGCCCTGTGCGGACCGCATAGAGTCGACTGTGGTCGCACAACAGCACCCTGTGCGGACCGCATAGAGTCGACTGTGGTCGCACAACAGCACCCTGTGCGGACCGCACAAAGTCGACTGCGGCTGCACAACCTCCACCACCGTACAAGGTCGACCGCAGACCGCACTGGTGGGTTCAGAGACCTGCAACTTCTGGTTTTAAGCCTAAAACATCCCAAAACCTACCCGAAACTCACCCGAGCCCTCAGAACTCCAAACAAAGTGTGCATACTAACTCAAAAACATCATATGGACATACTCGCGCGATCACATCATCAAAAAACATGTAAAATCATGAATTAAACCTCAAAACTTAACATTTTTATCAAGAACTCTCAAAGTCCATAACTCCTCAACCGGAAGTCCAATTCTCGTCAAATAAACGCCGTTTTCACCAAATTTTCTTAAATCATATATAGGACCTGTACCTGAACCAAAATACGGGCCCGATACCATCATGTTCTAAGCAAATTTCATTTCAATTTTCCTTAAACAGTTTCATAAAACAATTTCTTTTAAAAAAGTTCATTTCTCGGGCTTGGGACCTCGGAATTCGATTTCGGGCATACACCCAAGTCCCATATTTTCCTACTGACCCTCCGGGACCGTCAAATCACTGGTCCAGGTCCGTTTACCCAAAACATTGACCGAAGTCAAATGAACTCATTTTATAATTTTTTTTATCATTTTTCACAAAATTTCATATTTAAGCTTTCTGGCTACGTGCCCGGATTATGCACGCAAATCGAGGTGACTCTAAATGAGGTTTTCAAGGCCTCAGATGACCTTTTGGGTCATCACATTCTGCATCTCTAAAACAACCGTTCGTCCTCGAACGGACAGAAGAAGGAAGTACCTGAGTCGGGGAAAAGATGGGGATAATGGGTCCGCATATCGGACTCGGACTCCCAGGTCGATGCCTCAGGAGGCTGACCTCTCTACTGAATACGAACAGAAGGAAAACTCTTCGACCTCAACTGACGAACCTGCCAGTCTAGAATGGCTACCGGCTCTTCCTCATAAGGCAAGTCCTTGTCCAACTGGACAATGCTAAAATCTAACACGTGGGATGGATCGCTGTGATACTTCCGAAGCATGGACACATGAAACACTGGATACACGGGTGATAAGCTCGGCGGCAATGCAAGTCTATAAGCTACCTCTCCCACTCGATCAAGAATCTCAAACGGACCAATGAACCTATGGCTAAGCTTGCCCTTCTTCCCAAATCTCATCACGCCCTTCATAAGCGACACTCGGAGCAATACCCGCTCACCGACCATAAAAGCCACATCTCGAACCTTGCAGTCTGCATAACTCTTTTGCCTGGACTGAGCTGTACGAAGCCTATCCTGAATAATCCTGACCTTATCCAAGGCCTCCTGAACCAGATTTGTACCCAACAACCGAGCCTCTCCCGGCATAAACTATCCAACCGGAGACCGACACCGTCTACCATATAACGCCTCATAAGGAGCCATCTGGATACTCGACTGGTAGCTTTTATTGTAGCCAAACTCTGCTAAAGGCAAAAACTGATCCCACGAGCCTCCAAAATCAATGACACAAGCTCGAAGCATATCCTCCAAAATCTGAATAGTCCGCTCAGACTGCCCGTCCGTCTGAGGATGAAATGTTGTGCTCAACTCAACCTGCGTACCCAACCCTCGCTGAACTGCTCTCCAGAAACGCGAGGTAAACTACGTACCTCGGTCCGAAATGATATATACAGGCACACCATGAAGACGAACAATCTCCCAGATATAGATCTCAGCTAACCTCTCGGATGAATATGAGACTACCACAGGAATGAAATGCGTTGACTTGGTCAGCCTATCAACAATGACCCATAATGCGTCGAACTTCTTCCGAGTCTGCGGGAGTCCAACAACAAAATCTATAGTAACCAGCTCCCACTTCCACTCGAGAAGCTCAATCCACTAAAATAAACTACCAGGACTCTAATGCTCATACTTAACATGCTGACAATTCAAACACCGAGCCACATAGGCAACGATGTCCTTCTTCATTCTACGCTACCAATAATGTTGTCGCAAATCCTGATACATCTTCGCGGCGCCCGGATGAATAGAGTACCAGGAACTATGGGCCTCCTCTAAGATCAACTCTCGAAGTCCATCCACATTAAACACACAAACTCGACCCTGCAATCTCAAAACTCCATCATCATCTAAGGTAACCTGCTTGGTACCTTCGTGCTGCACCGTGTCTCTAAGGACACACAAATGGGGATCATCATACTGTCAATCATGGATACGCTCCAATAACAAAGAACGAGCGATTGTGCAAGCTATCTCACGGCTGGGCTCAGAGACATCCAACCTCACGAACTGATTGGCCAAAGTCTGAACATCCAAAGCAAGCGGTCTCTCACCGACCGGAATATAAGCAAGACTGCCCATACTAGTTGACTTCTTACTCAAGGCATTAGCCACTACATTGGCCTTTCCCGGATGATATAAGATGGTGATATCATATTCTTTTAACAACTCCAACCACCTCCTCTGCCTCAAATTCAACTCCTTTTGTTTGAACAAATACTGAAGACTTTTGTGATCTGTGAACACCTCATATGCCACGCCATATAGATAATGCCTCCAATTCATCAACGCGTGAACAATGGCTGCCAACTCCAAATCATAAACCGGATATTTTTTCTCATGAATCTTCAATTGCCGCAAAGCATAGGCAATGACCTTGCCACCTGCATCAACACTGCACCAAGTCCAATCCGAGATGCATCACAATAGACTGTATAAGGCCCTGGACTTGTGGGCAAAACCAACACGTGTACCGTAGTCAGAGCTGTCTTGAGCTTCTAAAAGCTCGCCTCACACTCATCCGACCATCTGAATTGGGCACCCTTCTAGGTCATCCTGGTCATCGGGGCTGCAATGGATGAAAACCCCTCTACAAACCGACGCTAGTAGCCTGCCAACCTCAAGAAACTCCGAATCTCTGTAGCTGATGCTGATTTGGGCCAGTTCTTGACTACCTCAATCTCATTCGGATCAACCTAAATACCCTCTGGTGACACAACATGACCCAAAAATGCAACTGAACTCAACCAGAACTCACACTTCGAGAACATAGCATATAACGGACTATCCCTCAGAGTCCGAAGAACCACTCTGAGATGTTGCTCGTGCTCCTCCTGGCTGTACGAATATATCAAAATATCATCAATGAAGACTATCACGAATGAGTCCAAATAAGGCCTAAACACTCGGTTCATCAAATCAATAAAAGTTGTTGGGGCATTTGTCAACCCGAATGACATCACCAAGAACTCATAATGCCCGTACCGAGTGCGGAAAGCTGTCTTAGGGACATCGGATGCCCTAATCCTCAGCTGATGGTAGCCAGATCTTAAATCAATCTTTAAAAATACATTGGCACCCTGAAGCTGATCAAACAGATCATCAATCCTCGGCAATGGATACTTATTCTTGATTGTAACCTTGTTCAACTACCGGCAATCAATACACATTCTCATCGACCCATCGTTCTTCTTAACAAACAATATCGGTGCACCCTAAGGCGAAACACTAGGCCTAATGAAACCCTTCTCAAGCAAGTCTTGCAACTGTTCCTTTAACTTTTTCAACTCAAGCGGGGCCATATGATATGGCGGGATAGAAATGGGCTGAGTGCCCGGAGCCAAATCAATGCAAAAATCAATATCCCTATCGGGTGGCATACCCGGCAAGTCTGAAGGGAATACCTCAGGAAACTCACGAACAACGGGCACAGAATCAATAGAGGGAACTTTAGCACTATAATCACGAACATATGCCAAATAGGCCAAACACCCCTTCTCGACCATGCGCCGAGCCTAACACATAAGAGATAACATTACGGGTAGAATGACTAGGAGTCCCTCTCCACTCTAAACGAGGCATACCTGGTAAAGCTAAGGTCACAATCTTGGCATGACAGTCCAATATAGCATGGTAAGGTGATAACTAGTCCATCCCCAATATAACATCGAAATCGACCATGTCTAAAAGCAACAAATCTACACGAGTTCAAGACCCCAATTACCACAATACAAGAACGATGGAACCGATCAACTATAATAGAATCACTCACTGATGTAGGCACATAAACGGGAACACTCAATGAATCACTAGGCATAACCAGATACGGTGCAAAATAAGATGACACATACGAGTAGGTGGACCCTGGATCAAATAACACTGAAGCATCTCTATCACACACCAGAATAGTACTTGTGATAACCGCATCTGAAGTCTCAGCCTCGGGCCTGGTTGGAAGAGCATAACATCAGGGTTGGGCCCTACCACCCTGGGCTCCATCTTTGGGACAACCTGCAGCTGGCTGGCCTCCACCTCTAGCGGCTTGAGCTCCACCTCTAAATCTTCTACCTCCACCTCTAGCACCTCTACCCCCACCTATAGCTGGCTGGGCAGGCTGTGGAACACCTGGTGCCTGAACCATAACACGGGGACCCTGCTATTGCGACTGAGTACCCCCCAATCTCAGACAAGCCCTCCTGATATGACCATACTCACCACACTCATAGCATCCACCTGAGTGTTGTGGCTGAGGAAACTGAGATTGGCCCTAGCGACCCGAATGACCACCCCGAAAACTTTGGAGCGGCGGTGCACTGATAGGAGCTGGTGGTGCACTGTAGAACTGTTGATCGGAATACTGCATCTGCGGACCACGGCTACCTGAAGCACCGTGAGAGACCTGAAGAGCTGACTGAAAGGGCCTAGGAGGATGGCCTCTACTATATGAATCTCTGCCTCCAGACGAGGCACCACTGAATCTACTTGAATGACGAGACCTCTTATTCGACCCATAACCACCTCTCTGCGACAAGACCATCTCCACTCTATGGGCAACATTGGCCACCTCCTGAAAAGTGATCTCACTCCCAGCCTCCCTAGCCATCTGAAGGCGAATAGGCTGAATAAGACCATCAATAAACCTCCTCACCCTCTCTCTCTCGGTAGGAAGTATGACAAGAGCATGGCGAGCTAAGTTGATGAACCTGGTCTCATACGCGGTAACCGTCATGGAACCCTGTTGGAGACGCTCAAACTGCCTCCGGTAGGCCTTTCTCCGAGTAATGGAGAGAAACTTCTCCAGAAATAACACTGTAAACTACTCCCAAGTCAAATATGGCGATTCGGCTGGCCTGGCTAAGCTATAATCTCTCCACCAAGTCTTGGCGGATCCAGACAAGCGAAATGTAGCAAAATCGACCCTATTGGTCTCAACAATACCCATGTTCCTGAGAACCTCCATGAGGCCCACTAATCGGACAAGAGCATCCTGAAGGACTGGGGTAGCAATAAACCCTTTTGGGACCTGAGCTGAGCCCGCCGGAGCTGCTAGGGCCGGAACCTCGTCATCAAAGTCAACCTAAGGCTCCGCTACTAGGGCTGTTGCTCGGGGCTGAGCTCTACCCCTAACTCGGCCTTTAGCACGACCTCGCCCTCGCCCTTTGCCCCTCATGGGAGCTGCTTCTAGGGGCTTGGGTTGCTGAGCGGTAGATGAGGAAGCGCGTGTTCTTGCCATCTGCGAAAGAACAGAGTAGAAATTTAACATTGTTGCAGTGTGCAACCCGATCCAGTATAATATCAGTTGTAGCGTGCAACCCGATCTAATATAATATCTATTGCGGTGTGCAACCCGATCTAATATAATATCTGTTGCGGCGTACAACCCATTCTAACTATACAATCACCAATAATCATAATTAACCGTCCCAACAAGGGATCAACAATAGACTACACTATCCCGGCAAGGGAACTCAGTAATACGAGTATTACCTCCTAGAAAGGGAGAATGAGTTATAACCAATCTTAACTCAACTCCTACTCATCTCAAATCCCACCACTTCTCAATCATAAGTAGATTCCACGATAACAAACTAAGTCTTTGCTTAATATCAAGGATTTACTCACTATTTCAACCATAGTAACATTCAAGGATAAAACAAATATCAATTTAAGACTCACGGTCATGCTTGACATCAACGTATAGATACTCATCACCATGCCTATACGTCATACTCAACAAGAAACAAATAGCAAATAGTACTCAACTCCTAATCCCTCAAGCTAAGGTTAGACCGGATACTTACCTCGATGTCACGAACGTAATTCAAGCCTCAACTATTGTTTTACCTCTTGATTCCACCACCAACTCGCTTGTATCTAGCCAAAGTTACTTAATTATATTAACAAATGCTAAATGAATCAATTTGAATGCATGAAAATGGATTTTCCAAAGTTTTACCCAAAAGTCAAAATCGCCCCCGGGCCCACATGGTCAAAACCCGAGATTCAAACCAAAACCCGATCACCCATTCCCCCACGAACTCAAATATATAATTTGTTTTGAAATCGAACCTCAAATCGAGGTCCAAATCCCCAATTTGAAAAACCTAGGTTCTACCCAAAACACCCAATTTCTCCCATGAAAATCATTGATTTGAAGTTGAAATCATGTTAAAAATGTTAATGATTGAAGAAAACTAGTTAAAAATGACTTACAATTGATTTGGAGAAGAAATGTTGTTTGAAAAATCGCCTCTTATGTTTTTGGGGTTTTTAAAAATGAAAAATGACTGAAAATCCCGTCTATTTATACCCCTTTCAGACCCCCCGTGCAGACAGCACAAAATGGACTGCGGTCGCACAAGCCTTCCTGAGGTTACTGTTGTCCAGTGCCCTGTGCGGACCGTATAGAGTCGACTGCGGTCGCACAACAACACCCTGTGCGGACCGCACAAAGTCGACTGCGGCTGCACAACCTCCACCACCGTACAAGGTCGACCGCACTGGTGGGTTCATAGACCTGCAACTTCTGGTTTTAAGCCTAAAACATCCCGAAACCTACCTGAAACTCACCCGAGCCCTCGGAACTCCAAACAAAGTGTGCATACTAACTCAAAAACATCATATGGACCTACTCGCGCGATCACATCATCAAAACAACATGTAAAATCATGAATTAAACCTCAAAACTTAACATTTTCATCAAGAACTCTCAAAGTCCACAACTCCTCAACCGGAAGTCCAATTCTTGTCAAATAAACTCTGTTTTTCACCAAATTTTACATAAACGTCTTAAATCATATATAAGACATGTACCGGGCGCCGGAACCAAAATATGGACCCGATACCATCAGGTTCTAAGCAAATTTCATTTCAATTTTCCTTAAACAGTTTCAGAAAATAATTTCTTTTAAAAAAATTCATTTCTCGGGTTTGGGACCTCGGAATTTGATTCTGGGCATACGTCCAAGACCCATATTTTACTACGAACCTTTCGGGACCGTCAGATCACGGGTCCGGGTCCGTTTACCCAAAACGTTAACCGAAATCAAATTAACTCATTTTATAACCAAATTTTATTATTTTTCACAGAATTTCATATTTAAGCTTTCCGACTACGTGCCCGAACTGTGCATACAAATCGAGGTGACTATAAATGAGGTTTTCAAGGCCTCAGAACACGGAATTTAATTTAAAGCAAGTGATGACCTTTTGGGTCATCATATTCGCCACCTCTAAAACAACTGTTTGCCCTCGAACGGACAGAAGAAGGAAGTACCTGAGTCGGGGAAAAGATGGGGATAACGGCTTCGCATATCGGACTCGGACTCTCAGGTCGATGCCTTAGGAGGCTGACCTTTCCACTAAACACGAACAAAAGGAAAACTCTTCGACCTCAACTGACGAACCTGCCAGTCTAGAATGGCTACCGGCTCTTCCTCATAAGACAAGTCCTTGTCCAACTGGACAGTGCTAAAATCTAACACGTGGGATGGATCGCTGTGATACTTCCAAAGCATGGACATATGAAACACTGGATACACGGCTGATAAGCTCGGCGGCAATGAAAGTCTATAAGCCACCTCTCCCACTTGATCAAGAATCCCAAACGGACCAATGAACCTAGGGCTAAACTTGCCCTTCTTCCCAAATCTCATCACGCCCTTCATAGGCGACACTCGGAGCAATACCCGCTCACCGACCATAAAAGCCACATCTCGAACCTTGCGATCTGCATAACTCTTTTGCCTGGACTGAGCTGTACGAAGCCGATCCTGAATAATCATGACCTTATCCAAGGCCTTCTGAACCAGATCTGTACCCAACAACCAAGCCTCTCCCGGCTCAAACCATCCAACCGGAGACCGACACCATCTACCATAAAACGCCTCATAAAGAGCCATCTGGATACTCGATTGGTAGCTGTTATTGTAGGTAAACTCTGCTAAAGGCAAAAAATGATCCCACGAGCCTCCAAAGTCAATGACACAAGCTCGAAGCATATCCTCCAAAATCTGAATAGTCCGCTCGGACTGCCCGTCCGTCTGAGGTAGAAATTTTGTGCTCAACTCAACCTGCGTACCCAACCCTTGCTGAATTTCTCTCCAAAAACGCGAGGTAAACTGCGTACCTCGGTTTGAAATGATAGGCACAGGCACACCATGAAGACAAATAATCTCCCGGATATAGATCTCAGCTAACCTCTCAGATGAATAGGAGACTACCACAGGAATGAAATGTGCTGACTTGGTCAGCCTATCAACAATGACCCATACTGCGTCAAACTTCTTCCGAGTCTACGGGAGTCCAATAATGAAATCCATAGTAACTCGCTCCCACTTCCACTCGGGAAGCTCAATCCTCTGAAATAAACCACCAGGACTCTGATGCTCATACTTAACCTGCTGACAATTCCAACACCGAGCCACATATGCAACGATGTCCTTCTTCATTCGTTACCAATAATGGTGTCGTAAATCCTGATACATCTTCGCGGTGCCCGGACGAATAGAGTACCGGGAACTATGGGCCTCCTCTAAGATCAACTCTTAGATTCCATCCATATTAGGGACACAAACGTGACCCTGCAATCTCAAAACTCCATCATCATCTATGGCAACCTGCTTGGCACCTCCGCGATGCACCGTGTCTTTAAGGATACACAAATGGGGATCATCATACTGCCGATCACGGATACGCTCCAATAATGAAGAACAAGCGACTGTGCAAGCTAGCACACGGCTGGGCTCATAGACATCTATCCTCATGAACTGATTGGCCAAAGTCTGAACATCCAAAACAAGTGGTCTCTCACCGACCGGAACATAAGCAAGACTGCCCATACTGGCTGACTTCCTACTCAAGGCATCGGCCACCATATTGGCCTTTACCGAATAATATAATATGGTGATATCATAATATTTTAACAACTCCAACCACCTCCCCTGCCTCAAATTCAACTCCTTTTGTTTTAACAAATACTGAAGACTCTTGTGATCTGTGAACACCTCATATGCCACGCCATACAGATAATGCCTTCAAATCTTCAACGCGTGAACAATGGATGCCAACTCCAAATCATGAACCGAATAGTTCTTCTCATGAATCTTCAACTGCCGCGAAGCATAGGCAATGACCTTGTCACCCTGCATCAACACTGCACCAAGTCCAATGCGAGATGCATCACAATAGACTGTATAAGGCCCTAAACCTGTGGGCAAAACTAACACTGGTGCCGTAGTCAGAGCTGTCTTGAGCTTCTGAAAGATCTCCTCATACTCATCAGACCATCTGAACTGGGCACCCTTCTAGGTCAACCTGGTCATCGGGGTTGTAATGGATGAAAACCCTTCAACGAACCAATGATAATAGTATGTCAACCCCAAGAAACTCCGAATCTCTGTAATTGATGTTGGTCTGGGCCAGTTCTTGACTGCCTCAATCTTCTTCGGATCAACCTAAATACCCTCTACTGACACAATATGACCCAGAAATGCAACTTAACTCAACAAGAACTCACACTTCGAGAACTTAGCATATAACGGACTATCCCTCAGAGTCCGAAGAACCACTCTGAGATGCTACTCGTGCTACTCCTAGATGCGGGAATATATCAAAATATCATTAATGAAGACTATCACGAATGAGTCCAAATAAGTCCTGAACACTCGGTTCATCAAATCCATAAAAGTTGCTGGGGCATTTGTCAACCCGAATGACATCACCAAGAACTCATAATGCCCGTACTGAGTGCGGAAAGCTATCTTAGGGACATCGGATGCCCTAATCCTCAGCTAATGGTAGCCTGATCTTAAATCAATCTTTTAAAATACGTTGGCACCCTGAAGCTGACCAAACAGATCATCAATCCTCGGCGATGGATACTTATTCTTGATTGTAACCTTGTTCAACTGCCGATCATCAATACACATTCTCATCGACCCATCCTTTTTCTTGACAAACAACACCGACACACCCCAAGGCAAAACACCGGGCCTAATTAAACCCTTCTCAAGCAAGTCTTACAACTGTTCCTTCAACTCTTTCTACTCAAGCGGGGCCATATGATACGGTGGGATAGAAATGGGTCGAGTTCCCGGAGCCAAATCAATGCAAAAATCAATATCCTTGTCGGGTGGCATACCCGGTAAGTTTGAAGGGAATACCTCAGGAAACTCACGAACAACGGGCACAAAATCAATAGAGGGAACCTCAGCACTAGAATCACGAGCATATGCCAAATAGGCCAAACACCCCTTCTCGACCATGCGCCGAGCCTAACACATAAGAGATAACATGACGGGTAGAATAACTAGGAGTCCCTCTCCACTCTAAATGAGGCATACCTGATAAAGCTAAGGTCACAGTCTTGGCATGACATTCCAAGATAGCGTGGTAAGGTGATAACTAGCCTATCCCCAATATAACATCGAAATCGACCATTTCTAAAAACAACAAATCTACACGAGTCTCAAGACCCCCAATTACCACAATACAAGAACCATGGACTCGATCAACTACAATAGAATCACCCACCGGTGTAGACATATAAACGGGAACACTCAATGAATCACTAGGCATAACTAGATACAATGCAAAATAAGATGACACATACGAGTAGGTGGACCCTGGATCAAATAACACTGAAGCATCTCTATCACAAACTAGAATAGTACCTGTGATAATCGCATCTAAAGCCTCAGCTTCGGGCCTGGTTGGAAGAGCATAACATCGGGGCTGGGCCCCACTACCCTGGGCTCCATCTCTAGGATGGCCTGCATCTAGCTTTCCTCTACCTCTAGCAGCCTAAGCTCCACCTCTAAATCCTCTACCTCCACCTCTAGCACCTCTACCCCCACCTATAACTGGCTGGGCGGGCTATGGAACACCTGGTGCCTGAACCATAACATGAGGACCCTGCTGCTGCAACTGAGGACCCACCAATCTCAGACAAGCCCTCCTGATATGACCATACTCACCACACTCATAGCATCCACCTGAGTGTTGTGGCTGAGGAAATGGAGACTGACTTGGCGACCGAATGACCACCCCAAAAACTCTAGAGCGGCGGTGCACTGATAGGAGCTAGTGGTGTACTGTAGTACTACTGATCGAAATACTGCATCTGCGAACCATGACTACCTGAAGCGCCGTGAGAGACCTAAAGAGTTGACTAAAAGGGCCTGGGAGGATGGCCTCTACCATATGAATCTCTGCCTCCAAACGAGGCACCACTAAATCTACCTGAATGACGGGGCCTCTTATCCGACCCATGACCACCTCCCTGCGACAGGACCATCTCCTCTCTACGGGCAACATTGGCCGCCTCCTGAAAAGTGATCTCACTCCCAGCCTCCCTAGCCATCTGAAGGCGAATCGGCTGAATAAGACCATCAATAAACCTCCTCACCCTCTCTCTCTCGGTAGGAAGTATGACAAGAACATGGGAGCTAAGTTGATGAACCTGGTCTCATATTGGGTAACCGTCATGGAACCTTGCTGGAGACGCTCAAACTGCCTCCAGTAGGCCTCTCTCCGAGTAATGGGGAGAAATTTCTCTAGAAACAACACTGTAAACTGCTCCCAAGTCAAAGATGGCTATCCGGCTGGCCTAGCCAAGCAATAATCTCTCCACCAAGTCTTGGCGGATCCAAACAAGTGAAATGTAGCAAAATCGACCCCATTAGTCTCAACAATACCCATGTTCCTGAGAATCTCGTGGCAGCTGTCTAGATAATCCTGGGGATCCTCAATAGGTGCACCGTTAAAAGTAGAAGTGAAGAGCTTGGTGAACCTATCCAGCATCCACAAAGCATCGACAAATATAGCTGCTACATCAACGGTCTGAGCTACCACACCCGGTTGAACTGCTCCAACTGGTTGAACCGCTGGAGTCTGAATCTGAGGAGCTACCTGCTCCGGAGTACGAGTAGCAGGAGTCTGGGCCCCTCCTCCAGCCTGAGAGATGGCTGGTGCTACAGGAAGCAAGTCCGCTCGGGTGACACTCTCTATGAGGCCCACTAATAGGACAAGAGCATCCTGAAGGACTGGGGTAGCAATAAACCCCTTTGGGACCTGAGCTGAGCCCACCGGAGCTGCTGGGGCCGTAACCTCATCATCAAAGTCAACCTGAGGCTCCGCTACTGGGGCTGCTGGTCGGGGCTGAGCTCTACCCCTGCCTCGGCCTCTGGCACGACCTCGCCCTCGCCCTCAGTGCCTTGTGGGAAGTTCTGTTGGGGGCTCGGGCTGCTGAGCGGTAGATGAGGAAGCACGTGTTCTCACCATCTGCGAAAGAATAGAGTAGAAATTCAATTAGCATTGAGAAACAAAACCGCACGACATGAAAGAACAAATGTTAAGTTTTTCCTAACTTTGTAGCCCTGGGGATAAATACAGATGTTTCCATACCGATCCCTTAGACTATACTGAGCTTATCCGTGAATTGTGAGACCTATGTTACCTAGAACTCTGATACCAACTTGTCACGCCCAAAATTCTCACCCTCGGGAGTCGTGATGGCGCCTACTCGTAGAAGCTAGGCAAGCCACAAACTTAGAAATCTTTAACTCTTTTGTTTTAATCTTATTTTTTACAACTTATATTAACAAGTGATAAACATCTAATGACAGCGGAATATGAGATTTAAGCGGAAGTCTTAAATAAATATAAAACCAAAATGTTTTGAAAGTCAACACATGCCTCTACCTAGAAACTGGTGTCACAATATTCACGGACTACTAAGAGTACTACATACAACAGTTTGAAGGAAAAATAGCATTGTTTGTCTCGGATACATGAGATAACAGAAAATAATAATACAGAGAGGAGACGTCGGGCCTGCGCACGCCTGCAAGGCTATCTCGGTGTCTCGGTGGACTGAAGGCTGGCTCCCCTACTACTGTTGATCAAGTGCCGCTCTGGTATCTGCACAGAGTGCAGAGTATAGTATCAACACAACCGACCCCATGTGCTACTAAGTACTTGGCCTAACCCCGGCGAGGTAGTGATGAGGCTAGGATCAGACTCCAGATAAACCTGTGCAGTTATATAATATATGGCAAAAAATAAACAGGAATGAGCAGTTTAAAATGGGAGGGGGTACATGCTTCGGGGAAACATATCAAGACCAACAGAAACTTAATAAAATATGAAAGGACAGCTCAATATCTATAACGATACAATAACAATACTGTTGCGACGTGTAACCCGATCCCTTATCATTTAATATTGTTGCGGCATGCAACCCGATCCACATATATATAGCTGTTGCGGCGTGCAACCCGATCCAATATAATATCTGTTGCGGCGTGCAACCCATTCCAACTATACAGTCACTAATAATCATAATTAACTGTCCTGGCAATGGATCAATAATACACTACACTATCCCGACAAGAGAACTTAGTAGTACAAGTATATACGTCCCGGAAAGGGAGAATCAGCTATAACCAATCTTAACTCAACTCCTACTCATCTCAAATCCCACCATTTCTCAATCATAAGTACATTCCACGATAACAAACTAAGTCTTTGCTCAATATCAAGGATTTACTCACTATTTCAACAATAGTAACATTCAAGAATACAACAAGTATCAATTTAAGACTCACAGTCATGTTTGACATCAACGTATAGATACTCGTCACCATGCATATAGGTCGTACTCAACAAGAAGCAAATAGCAAATAGGACTCAACTCTTAATACCTCAAGCTAAAGTTAGACCGGACACTTACCGCGATGTCACGAACGCAATTCAAGCCCCAACTATCGCTTTACCTCTTGATTCCACCACCAACTCGCTTGTATCTATCCACAAGTTACTTAATTATATTAATAAATGCTAAATAAATCAATTCGAATGCATGAAAATGGATTTTCCAAAGTTTTACCCAAAAGTCAAAATCGCCCCCGGGCCCACATGGTCAAAACCCGAGGTTCAAACCAAAACCCGATCATCCATTCCCCTACGAACTCAAATATATAATTTGTTTTGAAATCGGACCTCAAATCGAGGTCCAAATCCCCAATTTGAAAAACCTAGGTTCTACCCAAAACACCCAATTTCCCCATGAAAATTATTGATTTGATTTGAAGTTGAAATCATGTTAAAAGATGTTAATGATTGAAGAAAACTAGTTAAAAATGACTTACAATTGATTTGGAGAAGAAAGGTTGTTTGAAAAATTGCCTCTTATGTTTTTGGGGTTTTGAAAAATGAAAAATGACTGAAAATCCCGTCTATTTATATCCCTCTCAGACCCCCTGTGCGGACCGCACAAAATGGACTGCGGCCGCACAGGCTTTTCTGAGGTTACTGCGGTCCAGTGCCCTGTGCGGACCACACAAAGTCGACTACGGCCGCACAACAGTGCCCTGTGTGGACCGCACAAAGTGGATTGCGGCCGCACAGCCTCCACCGCGCACCGCACAAGGTCAACCGTGGACCGCACCGGTAGGTTCAGAGACCTGCAACTTCTGGTTTTAAGCCTAAAACATCTCGAAACCTACCCGAAACTCACCCGAGCCCTCAGAACTCCAAATCAAGTATGCATACTAACTCAAAAACATCATATGGACCTACTCGTGCGATCACATAATCAAAATAACATGTAAAATCATGAATTAAACCTCAAAACTTAACATTTTCATCAAGAACTCTCAAAGTCCATAAGTCCTCAATTGGAAGTCCAATTCACGTCAAATAAACTCTGTTTTTCACCAAATTTTACGAAAATATCTTAAATCATACTCCCTCTGTTTCAATTTATGTGAGCCCATTTGACTGGGCACGGAGTTTAAGAAAAGAGAGAAGACTTTTCAACTTGTGGTGTAAAATGAGGCACATATATTTTGTGTGGCTATAAATCATTGCATAGAGGTAAATTGTTTCCAAATAAGGAAAGGGGTCATTCTTTTTGGCACGGAACAAAAAGGAAATAGGTTCACATAAATTGAAACGGAGGGAGTATATAAGACCTGTACCGAGCACCATAACCAAAATACGGGCTCGATACCATCATGTTCTAAGCAAATTTCATTTCAATTTTCCTTAAACAATTTCAGAAAATAATTTCTTTTAAAAAAATTCATTTCTCGGGTTTGGGACCTCGGAATTCGATTTCGGGCATACGCCCAAGTCCCATATTTTCTTACGGACCTTCTGGGACCGTCAAATCATGGGTCCGGGTCTGTTTACCTAAAATGTTGACCGAAGTCAAATTAACTCATTTTATAACCAAATTTTATCATTTTCACAGAATTTCATATTTAAGGTTTCTAGCTACGCGCCCGGACTACGCACACAAATCGAGGTAACTCTAAATGAGATTTTCAAGGCCTCAGAACACAGAATTTAATTTAAAGCAAGTGATGACAAAGGTCATCACACTTGTAGGGTTGATTTTTAGGGTTGGAGGGTTTGATTTTGAATCCGAAAGTGAAAACGTACTGTAGAAATATGCCGTTGCAGCCATCGGATGCGGGAGCCAGAGCAATTTTTGATGTGGGTTTTGCGAAGGAGGAGGAGATCGGAAATTTTAGTGGGATGGGGAAGAGAATAGGATGTATCCAAGTAGAGAGAGAAAGAAAATAGTGTAACTGATTAGCGTATTTAGTGTCTTAGGGATAAGAGGTAACCAAAATTAAATATTTTGCTATAAACCTCAAAAGGTATCTATAAAATATAATTTTTTTAAATGGTATTTATTTAAAATAAATAAGGTGTTAACCTTTGTAGGAGGTAAAAATTCCATTTCTTTTCTTGTTATAAATTCTAAAGTGGCCACGGGAAACTTTCATAAATACAAGACCTATAAGAGTTAATTATATAAGCTACAACTAATTTAGATATTACATTGTCACGATCCTAACCCCGAACCCGATCGTGATGGCGCCTCTCGTGAAGACAAGGCCAGCTAGTCCAATACAATACACTTCTTTGAGCAGTTATTTACTATAAAGTAGTTTAAAGCATGATTTGATAGCAATAATTCGCGGAAATATAGATAACAATAGAAGAAACCATCCCGACACAGCCCAAACCGGGGGTCACAAGTCATGAGCAACTAAGAATCCAGACACAAGTCTACTGAACACCAAATCCGATATAATAGTTCTAAGAACATGAAAATGATAAGATAAGGGAGGCACGGAGCTGCGGACGCCAACAACTACCTCGTAGTCTCCGAATCACCGCTTGGACTAGGAGAATCAGCACTCAGGAGCGGACTTTGCGATGCCTGAATCTGCACACATGGTGTAGGGAGTAATGTGAGTACTTCGACTCAGTGAGTAATAATTATAAATAATGGCTGAAAGTATGAAAACACATAAAGGCACAAAGCAATTCCATATCAAGCAGTAAAATCACTTAAAGCAATAAATCAGTGAAGAATCAAATGATATTCCTTTTTAAAACAAGTAAAATAGGTAATTTAACAGGTAAATAACAAGTACAAATCCGCCCCTCGGGCACAGTATCAATCACTCAGAACAGTATCAGCCCCTCGGGCTCATTCTCAGTACAGTATCAGCCCCTCGGGCACAGTATCAATCACTCAGAACAGTATCAGCCCCTCGGGCTCATTCTCAGTACAGTATCAGCCCCTCGGGCTCAGTATCAGTCACTCAGAATAGTATCAGCCCCTCGGGCTCACTCTCAGTACAGTATCAGCCCCTCGGGCTCAGTATCAATCACTCAGAACAGTATCAACCCCTCGGGCTCACTCTCAGATTATAATGGGCACCCGCGCTCACTGTGGGTGTGCAGACTCCGAAGGGGCCCTTTACGGCCCAAGCGCTATATCAAGCCACCTCTGGCATCATCACTCGGCACTCGGCCTCACATCACTCGGCACTCGACCTCACATCACTCAAGCCACCTCGTGGCATATAAAGTATCTCAGGCCCTTGGCCTCATATCACTCATCATATCCTCAGATATGGCCCTCGGCCTCACTCAGTCCAAAAATCATCACAAGCCCCTTGAGGATTAGTAAAACAGTAGTTATCAGCCCAAAACATGATGTAGAAATATCATTTAAGTTTCAATTCTGAGTAAAAGTGGCTAAGTTTGTAAAACAGTAGATATCAACAGGACTGAGTTCAAATAATAAGTCAAGCAGTGAGGAAACAGTGATAAAAATCCTCGAAGGGCTCAAGTAGTTGGCACGAAGCCCAAATATGGTAATCAGCCCAAATCATGATGATAATAAATGAATTTCAGTCAAATACACGGTAAAATCATCAATCGGGACGGACCAAGTCACAATCTCAAGTAGTAAAAGACCCCACACTCATCATCTAACGCGTATCTTGCCTCAATATAGCACTACGATGTGTAATCCGGGGTTTCAAACCCCCAAGACATCATTTACAACCATTACTCACCTCGAACCGGCTAATTCTCTAGCTCGCGACGCCTTTTCCCCTCGAATTGGCCTCCACGCGCGTCGAATCTATCCAAAATCAGAACGAATACATCACAATATACCAAGGGAACAAAGCTTAAGCGAAAACATTCTAAAAATAACAAAATCCCGAAATTAGCAAAACCCGAGCCCCGGGACCACGTCTTGGAATCGGGTAAAATTTACATTCTCAGAATCCTCATACCCTCACGAGTCTAACCATACCAAAATTATCCAATTCTGATACCATTTGGTCCTTCAAATCATCATTTTACATTTTTGAAAGGTTTCAAAAATTTTCTTCCCAAATCCCATCCCAAATCACGAATTAAATGATGAATTCAGTGATAGATTCATGTATTCTAGCCAAATCTGAGTAAAATTACTTACCCCGATGAATTTCTTGAAAAACCTTCAAAAAAATCGCCAAAATCCGAGCTCTCTAGGTCAAAGTATTAAATAAAATCCAAAACCTCATATTTATAGGGTACTCCTCAGATTTCAGCCTCCGCGGGCCGCACCAAATCGACTGCGGTCCGCGCAAAAACAACCGCGGCCGCACAGGCCTTCCTCTGCAGTGACAGGATTTAGAATTTTGGTCATAACTTTTTCTACAGATGTCCAAATTGCAATATCTTTATCTTTCTAGAAACTAGGAACGAAGGGCTACAACTTTTGTTTTTGAATCACCTCAAAATGCCTTGTAGATCAAAAGATATGGGCTTCCGAAGTTAGACTAGCGGGAAGGTTCTTCACCGCGGCCACGCCCCCTTTTGTGCGGTCCGTGCGACACCTACCGCGGCCGCGCCCACTTTTGTGCGGTCCGCACAGCACTCACCGCGGGTGCACTTATTTTTGTGCGGACCGCGAGGGTGAGTTTCGGGGCCTGCAACCCATCTGGAACTGCTACATCTATGATTTTTGGCCTAAAACATCCCGGAACCTACCCGGGGCCCCCGAAACTTTAAACTAATAGTACCAACACATCCCATGACATCCTTCAAACTTGTTCAACACTTCGGAACGCTTGCCACAACATCAAATCACCATTTTTACATAGGATTCAAGCCTAAGAACTCTTAAATTATGCGTTCGCTCAAATAGTCTATCAAATCTCGTCTGAATGACCTGAAATTTTGCACACACATCCCAAATGACACAACGAAGCTGCTGCAACTCTCGGAATTCTATTCCGACCCTTATATCAAAATCTCGCCTATCAACCCGAAATTGTCAAAATATCAATTTCGCCAATTCAAGCCTAAATCTCCTCTACAACTCCAAAACCCATTTCGATCGCGCTCCTAAGTCACAAATCACCTCCCGAAGCTAACCGAACCATCATAACTCACTTCCGAGCCTTCTAACATATAATTCAACATCCGATTGACTTTTCCAACTTAAGCCTTCTTAAAAGAGACTAAGTGTCTCATTTCTTACCAAATTCTCTCCGAACTCGAATTAATCAACCCGATCACACAAAACACGAATAACGGAGTGTAAATAAGCTAAAATGGGGGAAACATAGCGATAACTCATGAGATGACTGGCCGGGTCGTCACATGCATATTGTGCAACTAACTTTTTTGCATCTTATTCCATTTATACCACAATCAAGATTATCGCTATAATAAAAAGCTAAAACTAAGGAGATTTCCGATATTAGTGTTAACAAAATTTCTAACCTAAAAACCTCCAACACGATTGGCTAACATTCTAATCCATTTTCATTGTTATTCCATCAGAAACCAATTTTAGATTGTACTCTAATATATAGTATGGTATACGTAATATATATAATTAATTTTCCTTTTTAGCTGATATTTGCAATCTCCTCATTCCATTAGGTGTTCATCGAGTAATTATAGCATTTTTGCATGGAGGAAAAAATACATATTAGATCTAGATGGCCATCAAACTTTTTTATACAATATATTTCATATCAAAAAGGTACCCTGTAATATCATATATGTATGAAAAAGTATACTTTTCAGATGTGTATACCCTGTAATATATCTATATATATACTAGTTTCTCTGCACGTGAGATGCACGTGTATTTTATATCATATTTTTACAAAATATATACTAAAATTAATTAATACTTATATAATTGAAAAACATTTGATTATATCATAAATTACATATTTAAATATGCCAAAAGCTAGCATTACTTTGTAACTTTAAGACATTTTTTATAAATAAAATAAAAAAGCACACTCTCCTACCAACTCGATCTCGATTTTTCTAGGCATAACGTTACCATTTAAGTTTTGGTATATTTTATTTGAGTTTGATGCTTCAATAGCTGACGTAAAAAGCAGGATATCTTGATCGACTTTTTTTCCCTATATTCTTCAGCCATAACATAATCAATTGCGCTTTGGCATAATTATCTTCTCAAGGTTGATTGTTCAATTTTAGTAGAATATTCAAGCCTCGCATTTTTATGTGAATGTACATGTCATGCACAAAATTAAGTTCATAATATAAACCTATAAATAATTATTACATTTATTCATCAATAAGTATTAAGAGCTCAAATCTACAAAATGGATCATTTTTTGTCTGCTGAATGAAAATTAGATAATTAAGTATGATAAAATTAAGAAAAAAGGGTCATATATCTCCTGTACTTTCATATAATTTTGATTTCTTATTATTATTATTTTTTAAAAGAATTTAGAGCTTGATATCTTCATTGAGTCGCCACCTAATTCGTCACATTAGTATATCAGAACAAGGAGCTCTCCTTCTCTCCCTATTTAACTAAATAGGACTTAGATAAAGGCAACAGAACTTTACATAAAATTGATTTCTAATACATATGCAATTTCATCTTTCTTAAATATATATAGAATTTTGTCTGCAAGAGCAAAAAGAAAATAATAGCAGAGTTATAAGTCATATGGCAATATCTTTCGTCGTACATCCATATTCTAAAGCTATTTATGTTATAAAAGATTTTACTATGAATTTTTTCTAGACTTCATTAGAGTTATTTTATAGTCTTATTTCACACGAAAAAACTTGTAGAAATATAGCTAAAGAATAAATAGTCATATGTCACCGACCCATCGCCATGTACTCACACTAAACCATAAATATTCTACCTAATTGTAATTTTTTCAATTTTTTTTGTCCATCCAATGTCACTTGGCTTTATTTTTTAACTGCATATATAATAATTTGAAACATAATTTGGTAAATTTCTGTAATATGCTAGTATTATATGAAGAATATGCACATAAATTCAAATTTATAATAAAGAATTACTATTTAAGAGTTGTGCCTATTGATGTGAAGAATTTAAAGTGTTAAAACTTAGAAACATATTTCTTCTGAATAGGTGCCGGATGGAAGGTTGCATTTTGTAGGCTTTAGTTTTTTTTATTTACATTTTAAAAAACTATTTATAGGTTAATTAAAGGATACTTTAGTAATTTAACTTTTGGCTTAAGGGCTTTCCACTTTTAATATATATATAGTGTACTAGTCTTTCGGTATGTGTGTTGCACGTGTATATTAAGTCATATAATATATGGTTGAATAAAATAATTTTGTTGTTAAAATAATAAAATAATATTAATATCAAATTATAATTAAAAGATGTGTTCCTAAGCAAACAATAAAACCATTTCCCCTGGAGCAATTAATCTACAAACGTAACTAATAGAAAATGTATATTAACGCTGGACTTGAACGTAACAAATTTAAAAGTATCATAAGCTTAGAGCCATGACTTATGATGCAATACTATTAGGTAGAAATTAAGCTACAAAAGAAATCATTAGAAAATATACACTAACTCTAGATTTGAAAGCAAAAAATTAAGTCTCATTAGCATCGCAATTCATGACTTGTAATGCAATAAAATTATCAAAATAAAGTTTTGGTATGTGCAGGAAAATATGTACATTATCAATTTAGGTGTTTTTTGAATGGTGTGTTTGATTGATTTATGATTTTTCATTTTTTTAAAGAATGTAATAGCCATTTTTAGCAAAATCTCATGATAAAGTAATTGTTGTGTGATCAAACATATATTTTGAAATTAAAAATTGCATAAATTACATTTACTTATCTATATAGTAAATTAAATGAACAATTCTCATGAGAACTTGTGTATTTTTACCTTACCTTTCATTTGTAATTATTATCTCTCTTCTCATGCTTTGTCCTTTTTCATACAATAACTCCATTCTTGAGTAACACATTTCCGTATGCACAATATTAACTAAATGAGTTAAAAAAAAATAAAAGAAACAATGATAAAGATCTCACGTCAAAAAGATTCATCGTCAAAAAGGTCTTAGTGAACGAAGGTAACAAGAACAGTCACTCTTGCTAGTCATTAATCTCCACAAGCTAGCGGTATAAAATAAGTGAAGTCGCAACCACGGCATGAAGGATTGGTATATGAAAACTTTTCACCTCCAAGACCTGGTCAACGGTCTGCCAAACTCAAGCATCACCTGAACATGAGTTCACAAAAATGATGAAGGAGGGAGAGAAGGGATCACACACAATTACACCAAGGACTCCACAGCAACATGGCGTAGCTGAAGGAAAGAACGGAACTGGAAAATGCTGCATGGATTGTGCTCATCGCCTATAGAATCACCAAGAAATTATGGGCAAAAGGAATGAATACTGCTCTCTACTTTGAGAACAGGTGTCGAACCAGGTCCCTCCCAAATCAAAAAAAAAAACTCACCAGGAACTGCCAATTGGAAGAAAATGTCTTGTTCCTGACAACAGAAAGGATCAGCTTGGGAAGCGCAATGCAAAAAGGCGAGTAAATGAATCCTTCTGGGGAACAACCCACAAAATAAGGCCACAAGGTCTCCAACAAAGGAAGCACTAAATGGCAGGAGATGCTGATGGGGTATTCAACAAGGCACTCTCCCTTGCCAAGAAAGAAACCGTGAGGACTAATATGATGAACCAATCCTGTCTCTGGGAAATATCTGAGGCTTCAAATCAGGAGGATGATAAAGTAAGCAAGATGAAGGAAACTGGCAAAAGACAACACAACATCATCCTCCCTATCTCACAAATAACCGGGTACGTCACTTGCTACTACTGAAGCTGAAGGAAGAAGTAAAGATGCAGCTCATGAACCTACACAAGCAGCAGAACACAAAGTGTGGGGAAATCAAATTAACCTCCATATTTCTCTCATCAACCAACTTCTGTCTCAAATTGGAAAACCAAAGTGCACCTGTCATGATACATACCTCATCTTTCGGGAGACAATGAAGCAAAACGAAATGACCTCATCAATACCTGGAGAGAAATTGCAAACACATTGAAGGGTGAGATCTTCTTCTGAGGGCCAATATGAAGAAGGGATTGATTGGTGGAAAGGATTGCAGAACAGAAGACCAAACTTCAGATATCTGCATCAAAGCCTCAAGTAGAGAATATTTTGGATAAATTAAGGTGAAGCGGAGACACAAGAAACTAATGAAGAACCTGATCCTCCATCTGTTGACTGTATAAGACACCGTCAAGTAAAGGTAACTAAAGTATTTTCTAACCAAGCCTAACTCACATCAATACCGTTGTAGGTAAACACGCATGATAATCATAGAAGCCAAAGGTACAGTTATGAACTGCAAGAGGGGAGCTGCTAAAACTTTGTTCAAAAGATTGCTCTGGCATCAGGTTCCTGCATTTCAGGTTAGTAGTAATGTGCTTAATTTTGCATGCCATTTCTAAACAAAAAAATATAAATATTTTGAAATTCAGCTGCCACTTCATCCTACTTTTCAACGTTTGTGTGTCATGCCTTGTTCGTCAAATCCTTTCATCCCCTCTGCACGGTAATACTTTCCCACAAACCTACCGCCGTTTTCAGAACTAGAACATGTTTCGCTCTCCACCCATCATTAGTTCTTCTTCCAATAAAACTTTCTTTCTCTCTCATGGCAAGTCACGAACCTCCATCTCTCGTGTATAGCTAGGATCCTCTTCCCATATATCTCTTTCTCTCTCTACTCGTCTACTAAGTACTCATCTAATGGCGATCGAACAATCTTCTCATTCCCTCGCCATTAACACTGTTCCCACTTCTTCATTATCCTTAAAATCATTCCCTGAGCATCATTATTTCGCACCTTCTACCACCTTACACATTTCTGGTTCCTCCTCCACCCCTACAGTTTTTCCATTTCTGATAAACCATGTTTACCACTTTTTTGAGAATCTCATGTCTAGTCAATCCTACGATCTCATCAAAGACCACACAGGAGGTCTTACTCCTCGAGTATTAGAAGCCTGTGAGGATGATCCTGACCAGTACCTGAACACCTCCATGTTGGACTTAGTGACTCTCAAGAAGTCACCAGAAAAGGAAGCAGCTCATAACATTATGGCTATATCTTCTAAGAGTGATGAATGAAGGAGCATATCTCTCTTCTGAGTATCAGGGGGAAGACATGCCATTCCTAGGAGATGTAAGAACCACAGCACTCCTCAAGTCCTTGGCTCATGAGATATTCTCAGAAAAACCTTCTGATGAACCTGATTCACTTCTATGCAAACTCACTCTTACACCTTCTGTTCATTCCAAGCTCTTGGAGTATTCTTCCAAATCACCCATCACCAGGTCCCTACAGAAAGAGAATTTTGAATCCTCATTGCAGAAAAGTAAGAGGAGTGTCAAGACAAGGAGAAAGAGGAAAATGAATCCAAAGGATTTCATCAAGAGTGTGTCAGTAAACCAGATAGACAAAGATGCTTCTAGGGAACCTGGTTCCTTAGTGCAACAGTCTATGACGATTAAGGAAACTGTTGAGGAACAAAAAGGGTCATCCGTGAAGTACATCAACAAGTCTAAATGGAGTAAAGCAGAGCTAGCCGTGTCTAAGGACAATACTGTAGGGGGCAGCAAGCTGGAAAGGAAAGTGTGCCGAAAGGACTAGCAAACAAAAAGGGGACTCTATTAAAGAACCTAGTTCAACAAAGTCCTTGACCTGTGATAGTGTTCTATGGCAGTAGAGATTAAGAACTCAAAAAGTGTTGTGGGGACAAACATTTGATACAGCAATTTCAGAGATGGCAGGCATGAGATAAATTCTGGAGATTGTGGAATTTCAACAATGGGAACACCTGTTTGAAGGGAGCATGCCTCTGGTGTACGAAGATGCAGTGCAAACCTTCTACACATCTCTCTTCACTGTTGAGGGGGATCACATCTGTGCGCTTGTAAATAGGGTGGATATCGTACTCGACGCTTCAACATTGGGAAAAATTCTTAGAATTCCGTGTGAAGGTGTGTCCTCAGTTAAGTACGTCTGTGGAATAAACTTTCGGAGAGCCATCATGAAAGAGCAAGTTATTCAACAGGGGGAACAGGTCCATAAGAAGGTATTGCTTCCTGAGTACCATCTTCTCTTTGAAATGGTTAATAAATTACTCTTACCCCGCCCTGAGAGACGTTCCATTGCTACAAAATCAGATTTGGTCCTGATGGAAGCGCTTGATGAGTTTATAACAATCAATTTGCCTGCAATCATGATAGATCATATGCAGAAGGTGGCAATCATGGGTTACCTTATGGCTTTCTCCTCAATCAAGTGTTCAGATTCTATAAAGTTCCCTTGGGAAATCCCAGAGTGGGCACACGCAAGCAGACCTTCTCCAAGACCACTCTAGAAGAATGTGAATGTATAGAAAAAGTTGGTGGAAATATCTCGACCATTTCTCAGCTGATAAACGCTCAAAATACAGCCTCTAAGGAAATAAAAAGGCAGAGGGCTCGAAATGCCATACTAGAAACTCAGCTTAGCCAAGCAGCTAAGGGACCTGATTCTGTACATGAGGAGGTTGCCTGACTGAGAAAGGAAAATAAGAGACTTAGAGCTCAACTACTTGAAGAACAATTGGCTGCAAATGCTAGACTGGACCTGGTTCTCAAAACCATTATTGTCTCTTCCTCCAAGCCACCTTCCTTTAGTGCTCCCTAGGATCCTCCCTAGTGTCAAACTATTTTTGCTCCAACTTCCTGTGGCTGCTGTTTTACTTGTGTTTACTTATTTCTGATGGCATGTTGAACTTAACCATTACTGCTCATGTATTGCTCAGTCCAATGTAAACATTAATAAAATACCTCCCCTTTCTTTGCGTGTACAATATTGTGCTCCTTCGGCTTCTCTTTTCTATCATGTTATGTGCACATATGTGGCATGAGCTAGCTGTGTTAGACTTCTTTATACTTATTATCTGCTTGTGCTCTTCGACACACTTGTTCTTTTTAATGATGCCAAAAGGGGAAAAAGAAGCGAATGTTATTGTTGGGGGGTAATATTATGCCTGTTATCAAAAAAGGGGGGTCTGAGATTGAGGGGGAACTAAAAATGACAAGGAGGGAGATATAAGATTAAGGGGGAACTGGTATCTCATCTGGTTAATTTTGATCCAAACAACTGCTTTCTATGCCTAAGTTTGTCATCATCAAAAAAGGGAAAATTAATGGGTTTTCAATGTCTTAGCCTTATGCTTCCTATGTTTTGATGATCTAACAAACTTATTGTGAAGAACCAGATAGAGAATCTATTCCACAAGATACATTTCATATGAACTATGTCAGCAAATGGACGAACGATCACAGAGAGAAACACAACAGGGACCTGGTGACCTGATCCCTTAGGGTTCTCTGACAGAAGTATAGGTCAAGTGCACAGCTGGAACATAGCAGAAGAAAGTGCCCATCGGGCAACTGTTACAGAAGAGGAACACAACCAGGACCTGGTCTGTTGGTGTGTCCTGACCGAAGTAGAAAGTCCACTATCCAGCTGGAACGCAACTGCCCAGAAGTGGCTGTGCAGACAGTGCATCAGTCACTTCTCACTGGGAAGAAGTACACCAAGATTTGACATCACTATCTATTGTTATATCTTTTGTGATAAAACAACCCGGTGCAAGACACACCATTACTTGTGCATTCAGTGATATTCTCTCAAGAAGAAAAAGCATTCATCCGGCATTGATGTCACTGGTGTGTCAAGAACAAGAAGATAACTCCACTAAGGATAGGTTTCTAAACAAGTCTTATGTACATCCATAGTTGAGTTGTAATCTTATTAATTGTTCTACATTGTAATTCCTAGTTTGCTTTCTCAGAAGTGATGTCTTAGGAATAAACCAAATTCGTAAACTTTAGAGTTTATGTTGTGACTAGAAATAGTCATAAGTTAAATCCTCTATAACTAGGAGAGTTAGAGAGTGGCTTGTGGTGGTACCATCATAAGTTAGTTTGAAGTCTTTGCAATAGGGTGTTTGCAAAATGGCTTGTAATAGGTAGATTACAAGTTAGTTGAGTTAAAAGCCTACAAGAGTAGGTTGTGGTTTTTTGATCCTCTTGTGTGGGATTTTTCCATGTAGAAAATCTCTTGCCTTCTTTACATTTAGTCTTTACTGCATTCTACATATCAGTCTCATAGAGGACCAGGTACTCTATAGTTTGGTGGACTCATATAAGCTATCACACAGTTTCAGATGACTAGGGAAATGATATTACTAACTTTTATGTCTTGATAATGGTATGAACTTCAGAAAGGGGGCAATGTGATTGAGCCAATAATACATCATAGGTATTACGACACTCTCCTATTTGATCGACTACTGATATTCAATTTTGCTTAGTGGAACAGGAGAATTATAGGAGTACCTTTCGTGGGATGATTGGGTATTAGAGGTGTGTTGTATATTCGAACGGTGGAGCTGGGATTGGATATGGTGATTCGCGTGCTGTATGGATTTGGAGGCTAGGAGTTCTCATAAACAGGTTAGGTTGTGTTAATCTGGACTGTAGCGCTAAGGCAATAGCGTTGTCTATGCTAGGATTGCCATGGATTGAGTGGCGAGATTCGACGGATTATGTTCCCAGTAGGGTGGTTTCATTTTGAAGACCCAGCGGATGGCTGGGGAGGGTTGTCTTTCTTATTGGCCTTTGTGATGGATGGAAATGCAGAGACTCCTACTATTGATTCAGTTCCGCTGGTGAGGGATTTCTTCCGGATGTGTCTCCTGCTGCCGGGCATGTTGTCGGACGGGGTTGTTGGTTTCGGTATTGATTTGGTGTCGGGAACCGTATCGTATGGCACCGGCGGAGTTAAAGGAGTTGAAGGAGCAGCTTAAGGAACTCCTTGATAAGGGGTTCATAAGTAGGCCAATATGGAGGTGTGTTCTACATCGAGTCGGCTTGGTTGACTCCGAGTTGTATCATTGGGGGATGTATTGATTCGATTGTTATTGTGCTTATTAGTGATCTGGGGAGATCTATAAGTTACCTTTCTATATTGCAAGGTGTTAGGATTTGTTGGTTATAGGCATATGTGGTGCGGTTTTATTGGGGTGTCTCAGTAGAATTCGAGCGAGAAGAGTATTGGGTATTGCTCGGCGGATGGCGTTTCGATTGTGTCCTTTCGGGTTTGTGTGATGTTATGTCAATTGCTTCTCAGTGGTTATGGTGATTTGCTTTTGGTTCTAGATATCAAATTGTGTGTGGTTGTCGATTTGAGCCTAGTGACTTGAGGTGTTTCATGTGGACCAGTATTTGGATGAGGTCGCGCATTGGAGCGAAGTTATGTGGAGATATGGTCTTTCTAGCTAGATTTGTGTGTTTTGTTTCTACGAGGTATGACGGGTTCTTACCATTTGGTGTGGTGGTACTGGTAAGCTTGCGGTACAGTTCTCTCATTTGAGTCATTTTCATGATTTGAGTACGTCAGATTGTTGCTTATTGGTGCGCGGATTGCATGAGTTGTGGCTTAGATTGTATTGATGTGTCATGTCACCAGAGTAGTTGTGTTGGAATTAGATGAGATTTTTGGGATATAGAATGAATACAAACGGATTCGGTTTCAGCGTGTTGGAAGGATAATATCGATGTTCGGCTCAGAAAAATTGCTATGGTCCTTGCTAAAGGAGAAATGGCTTCACGAATGATTGATATGAGGAGTAGTTATGACTCCCTATGTGTTTCATTTATCATTGGCAGTATACGGAAGTGTTGGGATGAGGCTTTATTTGATAAAAGGCTTATTATCGAAATTCAGATGTTTTGAGCAACTGCTGTGATTAGAAGTTATCGCTTCCAGTGTTTGAGTTATGTGGTATGTCACGCAATTGCACCTGAGGTTGCAGGTATGGGTTATTACAGCTTGTTCAGTCTTAGTCATAGTATAAATGTGAGATTCTAATCTTGTAGATGATTTCGGAAGTGGAAATGTAGTTCTAAGATTTATGGGCTAGGTTGGATTGCGAAATTTCAGTTACATTGTGTTATCAAACCTATATGAGATAGGGTGACGTGGGATCACCCCCGATATTTATATGGTAAGGTTATATAGCTACTTGTTGGCTTTTGGAATAACTATGGGCACGTTCGAGGACGAACATATGTTTAAGTGGGGGAGGATGTAACGACCCGACCGGTCGTTTTGAGCTTTTGCACTTCGCTCACTAGTTCTCGGGCATGACTAGCCCCGTATTATGCATTGTGACTTATGTAAATCGTTAGTTTTGGTTATCAGGTTAATCGGAATAGATATGGAAGGATGATTCTTACCTTGAAGCTTTAAATTTGAAAGGTTTGACTTAGTCTTGACTTTTTAGTATTTGATCTCGGATTTGGATTTTTATGATTTGGTTAGCTCCGTTAGGTGATGTGAGACTTAGGAGTGTGATCGAAATGTGTTTTGGAGGTTCGGAGTAGAATTAGGCTTGAATTGACGAAAGTTAGTTTTTGGTGATTTTCGGTCGGCAGTGGAAAATAGGATTTCTGGGTCGGAATGGAAATCCGACAGTTGGAACAGGTTCATAATGTCATTTTGGATATGTCTGCAAATTTCAGGTCAATCGAAGTTGTTTTTGGATAGTTTCGGCGTCGTTGGTGGAATTTAGGAATTTCAAAGTTTATAGGCTTGAATTTGATGTGATTTTGGTGTTTTGATGTTGTTTTTTGTGTTTTGAAGGCTCGACTAAGTTTGAATGATGTTATGGGACGTGTTGGTATATTTTTGAGATTTCTGAGGGCCTCGGGTGGATCTCGAAAGTTTAACGGATCAATTTAGACTAGAAGAAAGCTGCTGCATTTTTTCACAGCAGCATGAACAGTAACTCGGGTGAACAGTAACTTGGGTGAACAGTACTCGGGTGAACAGTAAAATGCGTTAGCAGTATTTAAATAAATCCTCCGCGACCATTAAACCCTTTTACACCATTTTTTGAATGGGAAAAGAGCTTTTGAGGCGATTTTGAAGAGATGAAATCATTGTTCTTTATTGAGGTAAGGATTTTAGACCCTAAAACTCGATTATTTGTGATTAAGGAATAAAATATCAGTGTTTAATTCATGAAAATCAGTAAAAAAAAAAAGGTGGAGCTAGGGCTTGAGATTATGAGACTTTCTAGGGATGATTTGAGGGGTCAAACGAACTCCGATTTTTGAGTTCTTTATATGTACGAACTCGTGAGATGATGAAGAACATTTTGGTTTAAAGTTTGTCTAGTTCCGGGATGCGGGCACGGGGGTCGGGTTTTGACTGATTTCGGATTTTGTGCTTAAAATTGATATTTTTCAATTGGAATTCATTCGTTTAGCATAATTTGATGATAAAAAATCTGAACTTGGTAGATTTGGAGCACTCGGAAGTTGGTTCGAGAGGCAAGCGTGTTGCAGAGTAGTTTTTCGGACTAGTTCGAGGTGAGTAATGATTTTAAATGTTGTCCTGAGTATATGAAACCCCGGAAATTCACAGCGTTCGGCTATGTTGAGGTGAGACACATGCTAGATGACGAGCATGGGGTCGTGCACCGTTGGGGATTGTGACTTAGTCCATTCCGTATGACTATTTTACTGCGTATTTGACAATTAATTATTTAATATTATTATATTTTGGGCCCAATACCATATGTGGGCTTCGTGCCAGCTGTTTGAACCCTTAGGAAATTTTTAAATGATATTTTCCTCAATGTTTGATTTCATACTGGTGCTCAGTCACGCTATATTTTCACTATTTTCAAAACTTAGTTATGTTACTCTGTTTTAAACACGTTAAATGATATTTTTAAAGATATTTTGAGTTGAGCTTCATATTTTACTATGGCCCGAGGGGCTTATGAGATTCTGACTGAGTAAGACCAAGGGCCTGTATTGTGAGGTTACTTTTGGGTCAGGTTGCACGCCGCAGCAGTGATACATTGATTAAGATAATGAGGCCGAGGGCCTGAGACTGTACGCCACGAGCTGGCTTGAGATTTATATGAGGCCGAGAGCCTGTTTATGATACCACGAGATGGCTTGATATTGCGTTTGGGCCATAGGGGGGCCCTCCCGGAGTCTGTACACCCCCAGTGAGCGCGGGTACCCATTGTGATATGAGATATAGCCCGAGGAGCTAGTATTGTTCTGTGATATTGCTCGAGGGAGGAGGGGCTGATTCTGTTGTTACTGTGCCCGAGGGGCAGTTATTGTGTGTTTACTTTTTGTTGTTTTTCCTGTATATTGTTTAATTGTTAAAGGATGTTATGAGATTTCACTGCTTAATTATATTTACTGATTTTTGCTATGCTTCTTTTAGCTTAATGTTGTGCCTTACGTGGTTTTATATTACTCAGTGTTCATTTATTTTTACTGCTCACTGAATTGGAGTACTCACTTTATTCCATGCACCCCTGTGTACAGATTCGGGCGCTACAGGTCCTGCTTCTGAGGGTTGATAGTTCCAGCAGGTCTTCGGAGATTTACTAGGTAGCTGCTTGGCGAATTTGCAACCCAGTGCATTCTCCCTCTATCTTAGTTCTTTTGATTTAGTTATGTAGTAGTGGATTGGACTTCAGACTTTTAGTATTATTTTAGATGCTCATGACTAGTGATACCCCGATATCGGGTTGTGTTGGCTTTATTTCCGCAAACTTATACTGTTATTTTTGGGGTTTTATTTCTATTAAAGACTTGGTATTTATTATTTTAACTGCTTAAAGTGAATTGGAAGTGTGTCGGTTGGCCTTGTCTTCACGAGAATCGTCATCACAACCGAGTTTGGGTTTAGGGTCGTGACATTTTTGCTTCAAACAAAGACGTGAGTATTATATTTATTATTCTTATTTCAAATTATTTTTTTCCTTGAACAAAGTTAGTAGTGGATATGTTGTAGTATCAATTTGTGAGGGAGAATCCAGCGCTAGTAAACACTGACTGGTGAATGTAGAAACTGTAATGAAAAAGGAGCATGATTTGCATATAACATACAATATATACTAAGCTCATTAATACAAACTTGTAAAGAATTAATGTGTTTTACCTTACATACAACATAAGCTCCTGCATTAGCTGCAGAGTTACAGGCGCTGCAATAATTCAAAATGAAGTCATTTATTTTTTGTTAAAAAAAAGGTTGGGAGAAATTTTATAAAAAATAACAAAGAAAATTTCGTCCTTTAATTTTTTTTTAAATTTATCTATATAAATTTTATTTTAGAAAATTTAGCAATTTTAGTCAAGAAGTATTTAACCTACTTAAAATCGTACTATAACTCTAAGAAATTTAACATACAAAGTTGTTACAAGCAAAAGACACGGGAAAAAAAGAGTTACAAACTACACTAATTTATACAAATTAATAAAGAAAAAGATATTTACACCAAACTAAAATTTTGAGTATAACACAATTTAACAATTTCAATATAAACCAGACTAAACTAAATTAAAAGATTATAAGTAATTTTGATAAAACACTAGAATAAGAATTCACTTTGTAGAAAAGTTTAAAAAATTCAAGTAAAATGGAGGAGTTTAATAAGAACCACATTCGCTGCTTTTACAGAGGTTCGAACATGGGACCCTGGCCTCAATTACTTTGAACCCACTTGACATTCTCTACAACTCTTAGTACTGTCAAGCGGGTTAAACAACAACAACAACAACAACATCCCAGTATAATCCCACAAGTGAGGTCTGGGGAGGGTAGTATGTACGCAGACCTTACCCCTACCCCGAGGGGCAGAGAGGCTGTTTCCAGGAGACCCTCAGCTCAAGAAAGCACCAAGTGACGATATATTAGTACTATTGATAGACTCATAATATAATAACATAAAATACATAACATACATAAAAGAAATTAAAATAGCAAAATAACAGCCATATAAGAGAATATAGGAAATACGAGAGAGATGGAAGGTAAACTAATATCCAGCGTATAAAGCCCTGCATCAGTAGCTAACCAGTAGTATCCTAAGCCTAACTCCTAACGGGCTAGTCTCACTCTAGTGCGCTGTATAGATATTCACAACTTCCCCCTAACCTTCAACCTTAATGTTCGACCTCCACAATTCCCTGTCTAGGGTCATGTCCTCAGTAATCCTAAGTCGCGTCATGTCATGTTTGATCACCTCTCCCCAATACTTCTTAGGTCTCCCTCTACCTCTCCCCGTACCCACCACCGCCAATCGCTCACACCTCCTCACAGGTGCATCAGTGCACCTCCTCTAAATGTGCCCGAACCATCTGAGTCGTGCTTCCCGCATCTTGTCCTCTATTGGGGCCACGCCCACCCTCTCTCGAATATCTTCATTCCTAATCTTATCCATCCTTGTATGCCCGCACATCCACCTCAACATCCTCATCTCTGCTACTTGCATCTTCTGGATGTGTAAGTTCTTAACCGGCCAACACTCGGTACCATACAACATGGCAGATCTAACTACTGCTCTATAAAACTTACCTTTTAGTAACGATGACACTTTCTTGTCACACAGGACTCTCGTCGCTAACTTCCACTTCATCCACCCCACTCCTATACGGTGTGTGACATCTTCGTCGATCTCCCCTATCCCCTGAATAACTGACCCAAGGTACTTGAAACTACCCCTCTTAGGTATGACTTGAGATTCAAGCCACACTTCTACTCCCTCGTCCGTCACCTCGTCCCCAAATTTGCACTCGAGGTATTCCGTCTTCATCCTGCTCAATCTGAACCCTTTAGACTCAAGGGTCTGTCTCCAAACCTCTAGTCTCTCATTGATGCTGCGTCGGGTCTCGTCAATTAGGACTATGTCATCAGCAAATAGCATGCACCATGGCACCTCCCCTTGAAAATTGTGCGTTATGGCATCCATCACCAGGGAAAATAGGAAAGGGCTGAACGCCGACCCTTGGTGCAACCCTGTAACAACCGGAAAATGCTCGGAGTCGCCTCCTACTATTCTAACCCGAGTCTTAGCTCCATCATACATGTCTTTAATCACCCTAATATATGCAACCGGGACCCCGTTAACCTCTAAGCATCTCCATAAGACCTTCCTAGGTACCCTGTCGTACGCTTTCTCTAGATCGATAAACACCATGTGAAGATCCTTCTTCTTATCCTTGTATTGTTCCACCATCCTCCTAATAAGGTGGATAGCTTTTGTGGTAGATCGCCCCGGCATGAACCCGAACTGGTTGTCTGAAATAGACATTGTCCTTCGCACTCTCATTTCAACCACTCTCTCCTAGACTTTCATGGTATGACTTAGTAATTTGATACCCCTACAGTTGTTACAGCTCTGGATATCACCTTTGTTCTTATACAACGGAACCATTGTACTCCACCTCCACTCTTCAGGCATCCTATTAGTCTTGAATATAACATTAAACAACCCAGTAAGCCATTCCAAGCCTGCTCTACCCACACCTCTCCAAAGTTCAACCGGAATTTCGTCTGGCCCGGTAGCTCTGCCCCTCCTTATCTTACGCATTGCCTTCATGACCTCATCGACCTCAATGTCCCTACAATAACTTAATTCATGGGGGGTTGTCCGCATTCCTCAATTCACCTAGTGTAATATCTTGATCCCCTTCTTCATTTAGAAGTCTATGAAAGTAGGACTGCCATCTCCTCTTAATCTGGTCCTCCCCCGTCAAAACTTTGCCGTCATCATCTTTTATGCACCTCACTTGGTCCAGATCCCGAGCCGCCCTCTCTCTCACCTTAGCAAGTCGGAATAACTTCTTCTCCTCGCCTTTGTTCCCTAGTTCCTCATACAGACGAGCAAAAGCTGCTGCCTTAGCCTCCGTTACTGCCATCTTCGCCTCCTTCCTAGCAACCATATATCTCTCTATGTTCGTTGTCTTGTCCTCCTCGCCAGTGCTCTCTTAAGATATTGTAATATTTACTAGTTTCATAATTTTCTGATGAAATTCTAAAGTAAAAATAATTAATTTTTGTAACGAAGTGGGTTCTATCTGACCCATATACAATCTCTTGTTCGTAAAAATAGTACGGTATAATCAGTTTTCGGACTGGTCATTCAAAAATAACCAGTGTTTACCAAGTCAATGAAAAATAGCCACTATTTTGCTGCAATAGAGATCGGTCTAGCATAATATACTGGAGTTCGGTGCACTTGTGTATGAACTCCAGCATATTATGTTGGACCAGTATACTTTGTTGGCTCCAGTATAATATACTGGAGCACCGATGCAACAAACTCCAGTATATTATGATGGACCGGTCTCTGTTGCAGCAAAATAATGGCTATTTTTCATTGACTTGGTAAACACTGGCTATTTTTGAATGACCAGTCCGAAAACTGGCTATACCGTGTTATTTTTAAGAGCCCGTTTGGACATTAAAAAATTTACTTTTTTTCAAAATCAGTGTTTGTTCATATTTCATTTTTTACTTGAAGATGCATTTTGGAAAAACTCCAAAAAACTTTTTCAAAATTTTCACTCAAATCACTCACAAAAAATAAAAAAGAACCCAAAATTATATTCATGTCGAAACACAACTCTAAAATTCAAATATCATTTTCACTTGAAAAAAATTTCACCCTATTTTGAAATTTTACAATTCTTATGTCCAAACGCCCACTAAGATAAAATACTATTATTTCGCATTTGAACAAGTTATGCCGGAATTAGTTTTATTAAGATTAGTTATATTGAAACTAATTATGTTGAGATTAATTATCCTGGTTTATTTCTTATTGATTGTTTTGATATATATTGTATTAATCTTAGGATTGTCAATTTTATTGTATTATGCTGAGATTACTATTCCATCATATGACAAGTATAAGTTATCCATGTACTATTTTAATCATGGGATAACTAATCTCAGGATAAGTAACCAAACAAGGGATAATGTGATACCAAATTTTTATCCTATAATTATTTTTACTTATCCATCATACCAAACGACCCCTTAGAGATCGTTTAGTTATCAGGTTGAGATAGACAAGAATATTGTTTACCCTCAAAATCGGATAACAATTGAATTTGTAAGCGGTTTTAAGGATACGTGGATTAAATTGACACAAACTGATAAATTAAATTGCAATTGAAATAAACGATGATAAAGTAAATTCAAACCACACGAATTGAACAGTTACAACCTTGGGGGTTAGCCACCCTTGAACAGTATGCACTTCGATCGGTGACAGGACACAGTTGAATAAGAGCTTAAAGAAAAAAATAACAATATATTGCTTCTAAGTGCGTGTAACAATGTCATTTACAAGTACTTAGACTCCCTTTATATAGTAGGGGAGTCCTATATTAGGTACAATTCTATAAAAGGTAAAAAAATCCCTTAATTAACTGATTGTTTATCCCACGTTGATATATGTTGAGATCTCCGCCGTGATTTCGGTTGGTCACGGATATCACGGCCTTCTGTTGGCCGAGCTTGACTACCTGACAACGTTATTCGAAGTTGAACAAGGCCAAGACCAATCCCTAATCACGACCCCGATATCATCGAGGGCGGATGTTACGGTCCGGACCCAGAATTAATAAGATCCCTACCTCGGTCTAGGCCCCATGTTACCATCTCTCGAGCTTGGCTTATCATGTTGGAGACCGGGATGTACTTCGAGATCGGTTTTACCCGTATACAAATATCCCATGGGTTGAGATGTCGAATTAGCTCTCTCACCTTCTATATGTAGTAACTAATTTTACCATTTTAGTACAAAATGATTCTCGACATTGCTTCTTTTCATTTTTTCTTGGGCGAAGGATTTATCATAAACAAACCTCTCTATCTTTTAGGAATAGGGTAAGGTCTGCATATATATTTTCTTTTCCAGACACCACTTATAAAAATTTACTAAGTTTGTTATTATTATAGTACAAATATTTCTTGAAACTAATTAATACCCATAGTCTTATAGACACTTGTTCAACTTTGACATCTTAATCGCTTCACTTTATAGGTTTTCAAGGGACACCTCTAATATATGTGATCTCTTTTGTTCCAAAGATAAATTTTTACCGACACATAAATATTATAATATATTTAGCAAATCATACGTTTTAAAAAAAATCTTAAATTTAAATGCTCAATTAAATAAAATCACATAAAATGAAATTGAAAGAGTAACACATTATTCTTTCAAGATTAAAATTTTCATTTGATCATAGAACCACCATTAACAAGGGCAGATATAGCTTCAACTTTAGAGACTCAACTAAATTCAGAACTTTTAATGGAGTGTGAATTTATATGTAAAATCTTATTTAAATCTTAATAAATATTAAATTTTAACTCATAATTCTAGTACTAATAATTTTAAAAGTTAAACTAATTAAATTTAAATTTTTGATCCACCTCTCACCGTTTACAAATAAAGAATATACAAAACCTATGGATTTAAAAAGCCAAAGCATAGACAAAAATAACATATCTTGAAAAAAGAGGATCAACCACCCATGGTTTGTTACTTTTACAAGACTTTACAAAATTCAGGTGGAAAAGTTGGGACTATACAAAAAATAATTAATCCACCCTTGGAACATTAATTTCTTTTTTTTTCCTCTAATTTTACATCCAATTATATATATATATATATATAATTGGGATTTATCATTAGTTAAAATTAATTATCGAAAAAGCATCTTGAGTTCTTCAAGTCTAGCTGAACGTACTTCTTCATCAGTCAAAGCTCCAGCTATCATCCTTTGCTTTCTTGCTTGTACTTGTTGCATTCTTTCTTCTACTGTGTCCTACACCCCATTTTCCATAAAGACAATCATTAATATTTATAAACTAAAATACAAAATTAACAAAATTCTTAATACAAAGTTGTAAAAAAAAATTAACCTTTATTCTTGTATTTATGGAAAAAGGTGAAGAAATAAGTCATATAGTTTAGGACTATGTTGCTCAAACTCTCAAATATTGTTGTTAGGTGCGTGTCAGATACTCCAAAAATAGAGCATTTTTGAGAATCCGACATAAATGCAACATTTTGGAGAGTCCGTGAAACATAAATTTTAGACAAAGCGATGCACTATGAAGAAATCCAGTTTTAATGCTAGGTCACATATATACATAGTCAATAAAAAGAATTTACGCTGAAAGATCACTCGAAGAATATTTACAGGTAAAACTTTTTAAAATGTGAGACTTGTAAATCTAAAGAATATAATATATTATATGCTACAATAAGCTTAGGATTCTTTCTTAATTCTATCAAGGGTTTAATCAAGAAAATTATTTGGAAGTGACAGTAATATTCTGTGTGAGACAGCTTTAGTAATGAGGAATCTTTACCTTAACAATGAACCTTCTAACACGAACTGTATTCTTTTGACCAATACGATGAATTCTCATTATTGCTTGCTCTTCTACTGCAGGATTCCACCATGGATCCTACAATGATTAAAAGTAAGAACATCAACTATCATATGGCAAGAAACTCAAAAGAGAAAAGGTTAGTCCGGTACACTAATCTCCCGTTACACACGGGATCTAGGGAAAGGTTGGACCACATGGGTCCATCGTAGGCAGCCTTAACCTGCATTCTGCAAGAGGCTAATTCCAAAGCAAGAAACTGAAAAGAGAAAAGGCCACTCGATACACTAAACTCCCGTTACGTGCGGGATTGAGGGAAGGGCTGGACCACAAGGTCTATCATACACAACCTTAACATGCATTTCTACAAGAGGCTATTTCAAAGGCAAGAAACTGAAAAGAGAACATTGAAAATATATACTCACTCCGTTTCAATTTATGTGAACCTATTTCTTTTTTGGTCCGTGCCAAAAAGAATGACCCCTTTCCTTATTTGGAAACAATTTAACTTTATGCAATGATTTATATACACACAAAATATATGCATTTTACACCAAAAGTTCAAAAGCCTTCTCTCTTTTCTTAAACTTCGTGCCCAGTCAAATGGGTTCACATAAATTGAAACGGAAGGAGTATTATATTTCTCGTGTCCTCCAAAAGTGCATGTGTACTGGATCCAGTGGCAAAACCATAATTTTATTTAGGGTGTTCAAACTTGAGTAAAAAAGAATCTACGATAAAGGGTGTTAAATATATGCTATATACCATTAAAATCAAAATCTAATAATTACCTATATATACAACGTAATTTTTCGACGAAGGGTGGTCAGTTGACCATCCATAGGACTATGTACCTTCTGGATCCTCCAAAAATTACTCATTTAGGAGGATCTGACATGAGTGCGATATTATTTTTGAAGGATCCAACCAACATATAATATATACATATATATGTATGAGAAAGAGATTACCATGAGGAAGACATTAGAAGCTGCTGTTAAATTCAAGCCCACACCTCCAGCTTTTAGTGACATTAACAAAATCTGAACACATTGAAATAAAATAAAAAAGGTTAGAACTTCAGAAGAGCTGAGCAAAAAATATTGAAGAAAACAGATTAGTATATTGGTACTATGTTGCTCGACTCTCCAAAAATATTGTCGCACCCACGTTAGATCCTCCAAAAAAATACTATCTTTGGATTATCCGACATGCACTCGACGATATTTTGGAGAGTCGGAACAACATAGATTGATACTACTTACTGTTTTCTCATTAGTCTCACTGAACTCTTTCAAGACCCTTTCTCTTTGTTTTTGCACCAATTTTCCATCAAACCTCAAATAACCAATTTTCTTTCTCTTTAGTGGAATCTCCAAAAGATCAAGAAATGTAGTCCATTGACTAAAAACGATGCTCTTTTCACCAGAACCTGATTTTCTTATAGATTCTAAACAATCCAACAGTTTTGAAACCTTAGATGACTCTTGCCAATTTTTCTCAACATCAATCCTAAACCGATTTTCGGATGGACACGTAAATAGCTCATTTTTCCTTATCATTTGTCTACAAATTGGACAAAGTCCACTTGCTGGTGTTCTCCAACTTGAAAGTAGACATTCTCTGCACATTCTGTGAGCACATGGTGTTAACACAGGATCATCTGCTGACTCAAGGCATATTGGACATTCTGTATTTTCGCCGTTACGAATTCCCTCAACAACTTCTTCTACATATGCTGGTGTAAGTGCTTTCTGTGTTGTAGAATCAGGATTTGTTTCCAAGAACCTTCTTGCTAGCTTGTCTAAGTCTGCAAATTCTTGTGTATCGCTTCGACTGAACGTTTACAAGCAGTAAATATGTAGTGTTAGATCCAAGAAGAAACTAACAAGATATGTTGCTCAAGTTTTAATAGATTGAAGAGTCATTTTAACCTCATAACAAGGAAAGGATGATTGCAACACTGCCTCAATCGAAGTAGTAATTCGAGAATATTAGCATAGTTGTGAAGAACTTTTCCTTGTGCCACAAACTGATCGAATTGAACCTGGTTTATTCACCAAAAACAAAAGTATAATGCATACATTCCATTAGTAACAACAATCATTTCGCGTTAAGGAATAGAAGAAACTCAAAGCAATTAAATGGTAAAATTTCAAGAACCAAACATTCAAGGGCCGTTTGGTTCAAGGGATTAGGTGGATTATCCCGGTATACATTTTGGGATTAAATGTATCCCTTTTTTTGTTAGAGCTAGTAGTTATCGATATCATTTTTATACCAAGATCTCGTTATAGCTTATCCCCCTATAGAAAGCAGGATAAGTTATCCAGGTTTTAATCCTGGTTATAGTTATCCTGATTTTGAACCAAACGATCCCTCAAGTTTTACATTAGAAGAATCTTATTCTTACTTTAGATCTCTTGAAGAGGGCATCATAGAAGTCACGTTCCGCTTCTGATTGTATACACTGAATGACTTGAATATCAGTTGGAGGAAGAACAAGAATTGGCCTGATTTCAAAAGAACACATATAAGTGCCCGGAAATATGCTAAGTCTGCATCAATTGAAAGAAGAGAAGGATAATGAAGATTTCGAAAAATAGAATTATCACCTTCCTTCTTTGTCCTTGGTATCCTTTGTTCTCCTCAACATAAGTGGCCTTAAAATGGCTTTGATCAATTTTAGTGCTCTTTGATCACCATTTTCATAAGGTCGCTGTATTAACTTGTTCCACCTATATTAGGGAAAACAGGACGACGAAATAGCTCAGTCATGATACTAAGAACTTCTTAATGGAGATAGAAGAAAGGCCAAGTACTTTGCAGTTTAATCAACACACAACAAGTTATACATTTGGCCTGTCGGCCAAAAATAATTACACTTGTTAGCCGAATATACAAAAGAATATGTATATTATATGTATATTCATCTAAACATACCATGCCCAGTTGCACCATGGCTCGACGTGCAAGAAACATAAAAGGCTGTAAAGGTCCTCCAAATTATTCTGCACCAATTAGTAGTTACTACATCAATACAGATCATAAAATATCAGGCAATTCTTATTTAGGAAACCGGATGAGATAGCAATCAGCATTCAGCAGTCATCTCAAATACAAAAAAAGTCCGTGAAGCAAAAGAACTTAAGTATATCAAGTGTAACCATGCAATTTTGCGACATACCTGAAGAGGAGTACCAGTAAGACACCACCTACAATGCGCTGACAAAGTAAAGGCGGCCTGTGCACCGAGAGTCTTCCATGATTTTATGGTGTGTGCCTCGTCCAGAACAACACGATACCAATCAACTTTATGAAATATGCTGTTCTCCCTATCCTGAAGGACAACTAAGCTTGCATTAGAATAACAATAATAGCGAGGAAGATGATGTGGAACTAATTTATGTATGTTAATACTTGAAAATGACATCCATTAATTACTACTTACAGCCTTGTAAGTTGCACTCAAGACACCATAAGTTGTTAGGACTACATCTTGTTCTGCTATCACTTTAGGGTCATTACTTCTGTCCCCACCATAATGAACGAAAACTGAAACACTACCAGGTTTTGAATGTGCTTCAAGTTCATCCTAGCATTCAAAGGAAAACAACAGGAATTTAGTGAAATGTGACCAAAAAAAATCCTCGTGAAATTCAGAGAAAATACTGTGCAGAACTCATGAGCGCAAATGTCATTACTGAAACGTGACCAGAAAAAAGTGATGAGCGCAAATGTCATTACTAAATTCCTGAAATTAATTATGGGCGCTAGCCCAAATATACAAAACATATAACACTAATTGTGCATATGATATGTATATTTATCTGAATATACAAAATATAAATTTTCCGGCTAGCATTCAATAGAAAAAATAGGAATTTTGTGAACATGGCAAATAAGTATCCTCATGAAATTCTGAAAAAAATAGTGTAGATCATCTCTGCATTTCATTACTCGTTTTATGAGAATTACCTTCCACTGGCCAAGTAATGCCATAGGACAGACAATGAGAGTGCTGCCCTTCGCCTTTCTTGAGACTTCTGTATCAGCATAAGTGATTCTTTTTGTTATACGTTCATCTTCATCTACATCTTCCAAGACACATTCCTGATCATCAGTGCTACCACCCCTGCCCATTTTTGCAAGTATTAAGGCAATTGTCATTACTGTTTTTCCGAGCCCCATCGCATCTGCCAATATCTGCAGAGATAAAATTGATTTAGACAAACAAAAGAATGATAAAGGAACTAAAAGTAAGAGAAACACAAAAGGTAGTAAATTAATCAGTAGAAAAAAAAGCTCACCCCTCCTCGCGCTGATTTTGATGCAGTTGGGAACTCTGTTGTTGCTTCCCCAGAGAAAATATTGACATAAATTTTCCTCCTGTTGGAGAAATTTGGTCAGTGATTTATGTTTAAAGATCAAATATTTGCAACATCTTATTCAGTGAGAGGTGTGCCTACTCTTCACATATCCGATATGCTGCCCAACACGGATGAAGAGTTTTAGATGTTTCCTCAACATCACTTCCTTTCTCTGATTCTGACATCCAGTAAAGAGCTTCCTTCTGGTAATGCCTTAGGCAGCACATAAGTGTATCGGGAGCGTCCATTTCCTATACGAAGTAAAAGGTATAAGCTTCGACATTATCTCATTTCAGTTTTACTAAAAAGAAGTATGTCTATTGGATTATACCTTCAGGTCATACATGTCTACAGAACCAACAAGTTTGTTAAACGATGCTTCAGAGATATCATGCTCATCCTTGTTTTGCTCTGAATACTGCTGGCAGCCGTTTCTTCGTTTTGCTATTGGTGATGCTGAAGCAGCCTCATTTGAATCACACTGTCAGCAATAAGCAGAACATCAGTAATATTCTAATCAGCATATTGTTGCACTGGTAAAAAAAGAAGAGGGAAAACTACACAGTATTGCCGCTCCATAAATAACAGCAGCTGGGCAGCTGGCAAAATGTACATTTTTTGTATATTAATGTACAATATACATATAATACAGATATTTTATACATTTTTTTGTATGTTTGGCTAGCAGATGCAATTATTCTTGGCCGATGGGCCAAATGTGTAACTTGCACTAAAAAACACTAAGTATCAACAAACAGTTGTTATTCTTGCTTCTTTATATTGAGAACATGGCAACTGAAATGAGGAAACAATAGTGAGATGACACAATTAAGAATCAACGTACATCTAAACTGAGCTGGCGTTTACGAGAATAAAGTTCATCCGGAGTGAACTCAGCCTGAAGAACATTAGCAAAAGAGAAGGCAGACATCAGTAAAAAACTAAACGGAGCTTTGAATTGTTTCCATTCATTGAACAATAAACTATATCTAACATACATTTTGAAATGGTTTGACTTTGAGTAACTTAAACAAAGTAAGTAGTGGATATGTTGTAGTATCAATTTGTGAGGGAGAATCCAGCTTCCAAGTTGACTTATCGCCACTAGTAAACACTGACTGGTGAATGTAGAAACTGTAAACAAAAGAGCATGATTTACATATAACATACAATATATTCTAAGCTCATTAATACAAACTTTTAAAGAACAGTATGTGTTTTACCTTACATACAACATAAGCTCCTGCATTAGCTGCAGAGTTACAGGCGCAGCAACACATCGGCCATGAACCTTTACCTTTGAAGAATTTACAAGTGGAATGAGACATTTTGCCCATTCCATTGGGAGACGCCCAATCTGTGAAGTTGTTTAAACAATAGATATGAGTTAGATTTTGTATTAGTATAATCTCAGCATCAAAAAAATCAAGATTTCTACATGAACCAATACATGACAAAATGTGGAAATACCAATTCCCTACTAGCAATGGTAGATAGTGTTTATGCAACAAGTTCAACCGAACCCAGTATTTTTTACACCAAGTATAGACACATATCTAAAAAATCATTAACTTTTCAACAAATGTTAAATCTAAATCCATAATTTCAAAAGAATTTAAGTTATATATACTATAAGTGTAAGGTATCTTTACACTATCAAATCAACTTTACATGTTATAGCAGATAACCAATCTTATTTTCAAGATTACAAATAACACATTTTAAGGAGGCTTACCTATATATCATACCCTGATAGTGTAAAACATTCTTTACATCAACAATGTATATAATTAACGCTCATTTCAAAATTGAGAGTTCAATGCCAAAAATCTTAGGAATTAAGTTATGAAGGTGTAAAATTTATTCACATTATCAATGAATTTTAACCTCTGATAGCACGTTAGTTACCTTTTTTACAAACATCAATTGTTTAACTGTAATTGCCTAATAATTGACCTAATTATGTAAAAAAAAAAAAAAATTAAACTCATAACTTATATTCCCTGCTAACACAGGCAGATTGAGTGTTTGTGCAATGGGTTCAAACAACCATAGGTGAGGTATGGGTACTGTATACGCATAACTTACGCCTACCAAGTGAAGGTAGAAAGGTTGTTTCCAATAGACTCTCAACCAAGAACGAGTTCAATCGAGCACAATATTTTGGACACCAAGTATAAATACATATGTGAAACACCATTAAAATATCAATAAGTGTTAAAAGGACCGATAATGAACCTATCAAATTTAAATTTTGAATAAGCTTTGGCCTACTAGAAAACAAAAAACCTTATAGCAAAGTGAATAACAAGACTAAGTTCTAAAACAACGATGATAATAATATGATTGAATTCAAGTTTACCTCCCCAAATCTTTTCGTCGAGAATCGAACAATGGAAGATGCAGCAGCAACAGCAGCTCTTGATCCACCCCATTGTGAACTACACTTACTATTCCCTTGTTGAGGAAAAGCAAAATGAACAATTTCATTATTTTCCAATTTTCTCCCTTTTGTAGTTGAAAGCCCAGTAACAATAGTTCTCCCAACTAATAACCAATCAGGATCTTCAGGAAAATCTCCATCTTCTATCACAATAGTACTAAGCATATTTTTCTTAATTCCCATTTTTTCCATATTTGCAGAAATAGCCACATTACTACTACTTTTCAGTCTGCTGTATTCTTGATTTGCACCATTAGCCACATTACTACCTTTCAGTGAATTGTATTCTTGTTTTGATAATGGCCTTGCTGACAATGGTTCAACACAAAGTACATCTTGTTGTTCTTCTTTAACTTTCATGATTTCAAGTTTCTTTTCTTCTTCTTTCGGCTTCTGTGTATCGATCCCTGGATTGTTTTCGGGCAACTTTAACCATTCATCAAAGCTCAAATCCCATTTTCCAACAGACCCTTTTGATTCATAACCATCAATAACCTTCTTTTCTTCCACTTTTAGTCCTTTTTCACTAATAACCATATCAGGTTCTTCTTTAACTTTTAGCCCATTAACCATTTCTTCACCATTAAAGCTCGTATCACATTTACCAACAGACCCTTTTGATTCATAACCATCAATAACCTTCTTTTCTTCCACTTTTAGCCCTTTTTCATCAATACCCACATCAGGTTCTTCTTTAACATTTAGCCCATGAACCTTTCCAAAACCCACTGATTCTTCAACATTTTCTTGTTTTACAGTAGCAGAAATCCTCACCCCAGTGCTAGTAACAGTCTTGTGAACCGCTGACAGCGGCGAAGAATCGAGCAAGTGGTTGATGGCTGCGTCTGGATTATTGTTTTGTTGAGAAAGCGCCTCAAGAATGGCCTTTTCTGTAATTTCAGAACCGATAATTGATTTGATCATCTTTACTTTCTTCTCGTTATCTGATTCTACCAAGTCAAGAGGCAGAACCCCTTCATCAACCTTTGCTTCCATTTCCACTGATTCTGTGCAAATAATAACAAGTAATATAGCTAGAAAAGAGGTGTAGAAAATCTTGAGATTTTTGGTTACAAAAAGCTGTGAATGAATTAGCGGATTAATGGAGATGAAATCTTTTTGATAGATTATAGAAAGGGTTGAGAAAGGTTTCTTTCTTTTTTGTAGATATTCAAAGTTTTGGCGGTAATAGATTTTACCTTTAGTTAAATTTCGCGGGTTTTTCTTTTTTGGCGCTGTTTAACTGTTTGTAAGGAGGGTAAATGCTTTTGGCGCGAAAGAGTGGAGGGTAAAAAGTTGCGGTTCTTATTGTGCAGCGATGTCGTTTTGTTACGCAGTTGCTCAGAAAAAAATTTAAAGATGAGTTTTTCAAAAACCAAAAAGTGGTTTTGATTACTTTTTCAAATATTTTTTTGCACACTCACAAAATTATAATATTTTTTCAAGTAAAATACACGTCAAAACACAATTTCAAATTCCGAAAAGTTTTTTAATAGCTTGTTGGATGGTTGTTATGTATCGTTTCATAATGTATCGTATCGTACAATATTGTATTGTACTATATCGTTTAATAAATAACAATGTTTGGCGTGAAAGGGTGAAGGGTCAAAACTAGTGTTTTTCTTGTAGTTTTATATATGGCTGAAAAGTTTCTTAAATACCTAAAGTCCCTTTGTAACGTAAATAGTCCATTTAGGGGTCGATTGACCGAAAACAAGTTATGTTGAGATTAATTTTATTGGAATTAGTTATTTTGATATTATTTTGTATTGACTGTTTTCTATGTTATAATAATTTTATGATTGTCAATTTTACCGTTTTATCTTAAGATAATTTATCATGGGATTACTATTTTTCTTGCAAGTATAAGTTATCGCAATACTATTTTAAATCCTAGAATAACTTATCCGAGGATAAGCAACCAAATAATGAATATGACGGTACTAAATTTTTATCGTAAAATTATTTTTACTTATACGTTATACCAAACGACTCCTTAGTTGACCCCTTAGTTTGATGAAATTCGGTAGTTATTGGATCACGACTCTCTATATATAGATATAGGAGCCTTACAAGACTTAGACAGCTTTAAGAAGACTCCCTGCCTAGACAGTCTTTTTGAATAGATCTATCATACTAGCAGTTCATCCGATGTTTGTCAATAATGCATTCTAGGCAGACATCCTAGGAACTAACTTTTTTAGGATTTTTGTGGGTTGTAATATGAAAACAATACTCCAAAATATTGCTTAGTAGGGGTCCTACAGTACCCCCAATAATGACTTAACTGTGTAATGTCTTTATATAGTAGTTATATAAATATTCTTTCAACAAAAAAAAAAAACTCACATGGCTTAGTTAAAACTTAAAAGTGAAATGAACAGTAACTCAGTGACGAGTCAATTTCTTAGAAGGTCACTGAACTAATGAAAATTGTTTATGAAAGTCACTTTACTTTATTTTGTAACCGAAAAGTCATCATACTTTGCATATTGTAACTCAAAAGTCACTCAACATATTTAGGGCATATTTTTCACATAAAAAATATTTTAAAAAGACACCCATTTAAACCGTGACTCAACTCGCTCTTTGACCCGACCCACTTTCTCTTATTTTTGTTACAAAAAACGTAAATATTATTTTGTTGTTTAATTATCTTGGTTTTCAAAATGCTGGTTTAAGCAAAGTATTAAATTAGTTTGACTATAAATAGTCTTCTAGTAACATTATCTTTACTACAAGCAATGCGCGTTCTTGTTCTAAAACATCAAGAATATTGTCTTTTAATATATTCTTATATTAATATTTCTCAATCAAAATTCAAGCATAAATAACTTTTTTCATTTTTCCTTCCTCCTTTTTATTTTCTTCCACTTCAATGCTGCTAATTTTCTTGTTTCACTTTCAAATTTAACTCCTCTAGTTTTTTAATATTATTTTCTTATTCTCTATTTAATACTTTGCTTAAACCAATGTATACGTTCAGTATAACTATATTGAGAACGAATATAATATCTACAACAAAGTAATATTTACGTTTTTTATAACAAAAACAAAAGAAAATAGGCCGGGTCATGGAACGGTCGAGTTTGATTTAAATGGGTTTTTTTATTTTTTAAATGGTTGGGCTGAAAAGAAATATGAAAAATAATGTTTAATAATGCCTTAAAAGTGTTGAGTGACTTTTGAGTTACAATGTGAAAAGTATAATGACTTTCGAGTTACAAAACAAAGTAAAGTGACTTTCATAGATAATTTCTATTAGTGTAGTGACAATATGAGTAATGGATTCCTCAATGACTAAAAGTTCGATCTCTTTACCCTATTCCCAATTTAATATTCCAGCCGTTTCAATTTATATGAACATATTTCCTTTTTAATTCGTACCACCGTTTCAATTTATATGAACATATTTCCTTTTTAATTCGTACCAAATAAGATGCCATCTTTTCATATTTGGATTAATATCTCTACGTAATAATTTATAGTCACATAATATATATATTTCATTTTACATAGTAAATACAAAAGTTTTCTTTTCTTAATTCTGTACTCAGTCAAATAGATTTACATAAATTCGTACCAAATAAGATGACATCTTTTCATATTTGGATTAATTTATCTCTACGCAATAATTTATAGTCACAAAATATATATATTTCATTTTACATAGTAAATACAAAAGTTTTCTTTTCTTAATTCTGTACTCAGTCAAATAAATTTACATAAATTATTGATATAATAGATAACTAAAATTATGAAGTCTAGAATAAAAAAGACATATTGAGTCCTTTGGGTGAGAGGCCTAGTATAAAAAATTCGAGTACAACAGAAAGCCTTTTTGCACAAAGTGACCAACATAAATGCAAATTATATGAAATTAAGGGGGCAAAATTACAATTAAGAGAAATGGAGGGTCGACCAACGAGACAACCCTATGAAAATCCCAGAAATTATGTCGGCCATATGTCTTGATAGCCATACAGCACTCACCATTCAGGCGAGAGTGGCATATTTAGCCAACCGACCCTTTTTAATTCTTCTATTTGCTCCCCCATTTCCTTTTATATTCAGCTATTCTCCCTTCAAATTTGCCTAGCTCTCGATGTGGGAGTATTGTATTTTTCTCCTTATGCAGCTAGTGGTGGCAAAATGGTTAAAAGAAAATAGTTATCCATCAAAAAATAAGTTACACAATGAATTTTTTAAAAACAGGTCAAATATGGATAAGAATCATATTATCTATTTTACTAATGAGTTTAACATTTACATTTGTAAAACCTCAAATCGGAGGTTCTTCAAGTTTGGGAGACTAGGAATTATCCCAAAAGTGATCGTATTCAAGAAGTCATGTCCATATTATCTGTTAATTAATTCTTTTTTTATCTGAATTTGTCCGTTTTTGTATTACCCGTTTTCGGCCCGACTCATATCCGATTTGACCCCTTCGTTTGCCACCCCTACATGATGCTAAGATCTACGTACCATCAAAATACAATGGATTAAGTTATGCGCATTTAGGATTACAGTATCGGGTTTATTTAAACTTTGTTTTTTATGAGGAATATAAATTTATGTGTTAAATTTACTAAATTACAACAATAGTGGTATGAATAAAGATATAATGAATTTAATATTAAGAACCCTTGAATATTAAACCCATAGAATTTATATTAGATTCCGCATATGACAAATAGTATAAACTTTCTTATACTATTAAATGTATTTTGACATGTTATAAAAAAAAATTATTTTTCTTTTTTAAAGATTACCAATTTTTATTTGTATACAAAAAATTATATTGTCAACACGTAGAACTTATATGAGTTAACTTATACTCACATAGAGCTAAGAACATCATGATAAAAGTGGGAGGGGAATGATAAGGTGTAACGACCCGACCAATCGTCTTGAGCTCTAGTGGGTCGTTCGGCGGTTTGAGGCGTCGAGTAGCTTCACTTATGTCACGACCCTGGTTCGCCCTCCGTGAACCATCGTGACGGCACCTAGTCTCTGCGACTAGGTAAGCCTAACTTTGCGGAAGATAACCAAACTCGCGGAAGTAAAACAATTTAAAAAAACAAAAATAAAGCAATAACAGTGTGTAAATGTGCCGCTCGACATACACCATGTTTAACTCTCAACACCAAACATAAATTCAAGACCCGAAAACTCATGAATCACAAGCTAAGAAAGAGATACTACATAGCTCTAACTCCGAAATTTCTAATAAAGAACAGAAAAGTACAGAAGGGCTAAATACTAAAGGCAGGAGTAGAAAGGAACTCCTTGGTCTGCGGGCGCGGCAGATGTACCTCGGAGTCTCTAAGCAGTCGCCTCCCTCAACGATAGTAGGCCTGATCAGCGGTACCTGGATCTGCACATGAAAAACATGCGCAGAAGAGGCATGAGTATACCACAACGGTACTCAATAAGTGCCAAGCCTAACCTCGGTTGGGTAGTGACGAGAAAGGTCAGGGCCCTAGTGAGGTTAAATACAATATAAGGGTTAATTGTGTTAAATAAAACAATATAGATAAGTGCAACAATAAGAAATAACATAGAATGATAGAACAACAACAACTAGAATAGAGACAACACAAGCCACAGATATATATGTTCGAAGGATCTCTCGGGATCCCGTCTCGTATTCCAACTATCAATGCACAGAGATCTACCGAAATCCCGATCCGTAATCCCAAATGTAAATACCCAATATTAGAGGAATCTACCGGGTGTATTCCCGTAGTTCCATATAACTGTGTAAGGGGATCTATCGGGAATCTAACCCGCAGTCCCAAAGTAAATGTGTAGGGGCATCTATCGGGAATCTAACCCGCGTCCCAAAGTAAACAGACAAGGGAGAGCTACCGGAATCCCACATTCGTAGCCCCAATGTAAATACACAGCGGCAGCAAGAAATATTCAGAGAAGGAAAATTTCATATTAAGGCAATAAATAATTCTAGCCTAGCATGCTGCACGGAGTTCAGGTAAACAGATTTGAACAATTAAAGCAATTAAATCACTTGGACCTGTTTTCTTAAGCTAACAACAGGTTTAATAGCACAAGTAATGAAATAACAGGATAAGGGACATACTGATAAGTACTTAAAGAAAACCAAATTTTTCAACAATTTGCACAAGTACACACTCGTCACCTCACGTACAAGGCATTTCAATTACCAAATATATCAATCCTAAGGGGAAGGTCCCCCACACAAGGTTAGACAAGCCACTTACCTCGAACCGGCTCAAAATCAACTTGAAACCACATTTTTGCCACGAGTATCCGACTCCAAATGGCAAAAATCTATTCAATTCAATTGCATATTGTAAATAACACCTCAAGTAACTAATTCTACGATTTAATTCAAAGCTAATACGCGAAATTAGGTAAAATGATCAAAATGCCCCTCAGGCCCACGTCTCGAAATCAGGTAAAATTTATATTTTTAGAATCCTCTCACTCTCACGAGTCTAACCATATCAAAATTATGTCAATCCGATGTCAAATACCCAATCTCTTAATCTAAGAACTTTCCCCCCAAATTCTACCAAAATTCCGAAATTAAATGATGGATTCAAGTGAAGATTCATGAAAATTAGTCTAAACCGAGTAAGAATCACTTACCCAAGTCGCCCAGGTGAAAATCCCTTTAAAAATCATGATCTCCCGAGCTCCCAAATCCATAATATGAGTTATGGTCTAAACCCTCGATTTTGGATTTTAAATTCTCTGTCCAGATGTTGTTCATTGCGATCGCAAGAAATGGCATGCGATCGCGAAGAGGAAAAATGAAGAGCTTCTGGAATGGCCTATGCGAACGCGACCAGATGCACGCGATCGCAGAAGAAGAAGAAGAGGGCTTACGCGTCCGCGGTCGAACCCACGTGAACGCGAAGAGGAAAATGGCCTCTGAGCCACCGACTCAATTTCTACTATGCGAACGCGAAGAATGCGATGCGAACGCGAAGAAGGAGGGAATAGACCTCCACGATCGCTAACCAACTAATGCGATCGCGTAGAACAAAATGGTCACCCTCCGGAATTACTCTACGCGAACGTAGAGGAAGGGCTACGATCGCAGAGAAAAAAACTAGATACCAGCAGTTCAGCAATTCAACAAGTTCCAAAAATGATCCATTGATCATCCGAAACACACCCGAGGCCCCCGGGACCTCAACCAAAGGCACCAACATATCCTAAAACCTCATTCAAACTTGTTCCAACCTTCGAAACGCTACAAACAACACCAAAACACCTACTTGTCATCGAATTCAAGTATAAAATTTCAAAAACTCTATAAAACACACTTTCGATCAAAAAGTCTATCAAACCTCGTCCGAATGACCTGAAATTTTGCACACACATCCCAAATGACATGACGAAGCTACTACAACTCTCGAAATTTCATTCCTACCCTCGGATCAAAATCTCACTACCGAACCGGAAACTTCCAAAATTCAATCTTCGGCATTTCAAGCCTAAATCAACTACGAACCTCCAAAACACTATCCGAACACGCTCCTAACGCCAAAATCACCCAACGGAGCTAACGAAACCATCAAATTTCCATTCTGAGGCCGTCTTCATACTATTCTGACTATGGTTAATTTTCCAACACTTAAACTTTTATTTAAGGATTAAGTGTTCCAAAACTTTCCGAAACTCAAAAACAAACATTCCGACGAATCAAATCAGCATAATTAAACTTGGGGAAAGCAGTTAATAGGGGATCGGGACGTTAATTCTTAAGACGATCGGCCGGTTCGTCACATCCTCCTACACTTAAACATTCGTTCGTCCTCGAATGAGCATAGAGACATACCTAAAGTAGTGAAAAGATGAGGGTAACGGCTGCGCATATCCTGCTCGATCTCCCAGGTCGCCTCCTCGACCAACTGGCCCCGCCACTGAATCTTTACCGAAGCAATATTCTTTGACCTCAGCTTTCTAATCTGCCTGTCCAATATTGCCACTGGCTCCTCAATATAAGATAGATCCTTGTCCAACTAGAATGAACTGAAATCCAACACATGCGACAGGTCGCCATGATACCTCTGGAGCATTGAAACATGAAATACCGGATGAACTCCTGCCAAGCTGGGAGGTAAGGCCAACTCATAAGCAACCTACCCAGCACGCCTCAATATCTCAAAAGGGCCAATAAACCTCGGACTTAGCTTCCCTTTCTTCCTGAACCTCATAGCGCCCTTCATAGGCGAGACCCGAAGCAGAACCCGCTCCCCAACCATATAGGAAACATCGCGAACCTTTCGGTCCGCGTAACTCTTCTGTTTGGACTGGGCTGTACGGAGTCTATCTTGAATCACCTTAACCTTCTCCAAAGCATCCTGAATCAAGTCTGTGCCCAAAAGTCTGGCCTCACGCGGCTCAAACCAACCCACCGGAGATCTGCACCGCCTATCATATAAAGCTTCATACGGTGCCATCTGAATGCTAGACTGATAGTGTTGTTGTAAGCAAACTCCGCCAATGGCAAGAACTGATCCCAAGACCCTCCAAACTCAATCACACATGCACGGAGCATATCCTCAAGAATCTAAATAGTGCGCTCGGACTGTCCGTTCATCTGAGGGTGAAATGTTATACTCAACACTACTCGAGTACCTAACTCATGCTGAACGGCCCTCCAGAACCGTGATGTGAATTGGGTACCTCTATCTGCAGACGAATAATCTCTCGGATATAAATCTCCGCCAACCACTCCGAAGAATAAGTAGTACACACAGGAATGAAATGAGCGAACTTGGTCAGCCGATCCACAATCACCCAAATAGAATCAAACTTCTTCAAAGTCTGTGGGAGACCAACTACAAAGTCCATGGTGATCCGCTCCCACTTCCACTCCGGAATCTCTATCCGCTGAAGCGACCCACTCGGTCTCTGGTGCTCATACTTCACCTGCTGACAGTTGAGACACTGAGCTACAAATACAACTATATCTTGCTTCATCCACCTCCACCAATAGTGTTGCCTCAAATCCTAATACATCTTCGCGACACCTGGATGAATGGAATATCGCGAACTGTGTGCCTCCTCCAGAATCAACTCCCGAAACCCCTCAATATTGGGTACACAAATCCGACCCTGCACCCTCAATACCCTATCATTACCAATAGTCACATCCCTAGCATCACCGTGCTGAACCTTGTCCTTGAGGACAAGCAAATGAGGGTCATCATACTGCCGCTCCCCGATACGATCAAATAAAGAAGACCGAGAAACCATGCAAGCTAGAACCCGACTGGGCTCCGAAAGATCCAATCTCACAAACTGGTTGGCTAAGGCTTGAATATCCATCGCCATAGGCCTCTCTGATGCTGGTAAATAAGCCAAACTCCCCAAACTCTCTACCCGGCAACTCAAAGTATCGGCCACCATATTAGCCTTGCCTGGGTAATACAAAATAGTGATATCATAGTCCTTTAGCAACTCCAACCACCTCCTCTGGCGCAAATTTAGGTCCTTTTGTTTGAACAAATGCTGCAAGCTCTGATGGTCAGTATAAATCTCCCAAGGCACACCGTATAAGTAATGGCGCCAAATCTTCAGGGCGTGAACAATGGCAGCTAACTCAAGGTCGTGAACAGGGTAGTTCTTCTCATGTATCTTTAACTGTCTGGACGCATAGGCCATCACCCTACCGTCCTGCATCAACACCGCTCCGAGGCCAACCCTCGAGGCGTCACGATAGACCGTATAAGACCCTGAACCTGTAGGTAGTATCAAAATTGGGGATGTAGTCAATGATGTTTTGAGCTTTTGAAAGCTCGTCTCACACTTCTCCATCCACTGAAACGGAACACCCTTCTGGGTCAATCTAGTCATGGGGTTGCAATGGATGAAAACCCCTCCACAAAATGACGGTAGTAGCCAGCCAAACCAAGGAAACTGCGGATCTCGGTAGTTGAGGATGGTCTGGGCCAACTTTGCATGGCCTCTATCTTCTTCGGATCCACTTGAATACCCTCAGTCGATACCACATGGCCTAAGAATGCCACTGAATCCAACCAAAACTTACATTTCGAGAATTTAGCATATAACTTCTTCTCTCTCAGAGTCTGAAGCACAGTCCTCAGGTGCTGCTCATGATCTTCCCGACCCCGGGAATACACCAGAATATCATCAATAAAGACAATGACAAACGAGTCAAGATACAGACGAAACACACTGTGCATCAAATGCATAAAGGCTGTTGGGGCTTTTGTCAGCCCAAATGACATAACAAGGAACTCGTAATGACCATACCGAGTCTTGAAAGCGGTCTTCGGGATATCTGGCTCACAAATCTTCAACTGATGGTAACCTGAGTGCAAGTCAATCTTAGAAAACACTTGTGCGCCCTAAAGCTGGTCAAACAGATCATCAATACGAGGCATAGGATAATGGTTCTTCACTGTAACCTTGTTTAACTGGTGATAATCAATACACATACGCATAGAACCATCCTTCTTCTTCACAAACAAAACAGGAGCACCCCAAGGTGATACACTAGGCCGAATAAAACCCTTATCAAGCAATTCTTGTAACTGATCCTTCAACTCAGGAGAAGCCATACGATACGCAGGAATAGAAATAGGCTGAGTGCCCGATAACATATCAATGCCAAAATCAATATCTCTATCAGGCGGCATGCTTGGAAGATTAGCTAGAAACACATTGGGAAAATCCCGTACTACTGGGGCTGAATCAACTGAAGGGGTATCAATACTGACATCTCTCACATAAGCTAAATACGCATCACACCCCTTCTCAACCATATGCTGAGCTTTAAGAAAAGAAATAACTCTACTGGAAGTGTGATCTAAAGTACCCCTCCACTCAACACGTGGTACACCTGGCATAACCAGCGTCACGGTTTTGGCGTGACAATCAAGAATAGCATAATAGGGTGACAACCAGTCCATGCCCAAGATAATATCAAAATTGACCATACTGAGTAACAATAGATCGGCTCTGGTCTCAAAACCACTAAAAACAACCAAACACGACCGATAAATGCGGTCCACAATGAGAGAATCTCCCATAGGAATAGAAACATAAACAAGGGAACTCAAAGAATCTCAAGGTACACCCAGATGCGGAGCAAAATAAGAAGACATATAAGAGTAAGTAGAGCCTGGATCGAATAGAACCGATGCATCTCTGTGGCAAATCAGTATAATACCTGTGATGACAGAATCAGAGGCAATAGCCTCGGTACGAGCAGGAAGGGCATAGTATCTGGCCTGGCCTTCCCCTTTAGCTGGCTGAGCAGGTGGGGTAGCATCTGGGGCTATAACCATAACCTGAGAACTCTGTGGGGCACGTTGTGGCTGGAAAGTTCGTGGAGGTGAATTCCTCCCAAGTCTAGGGCAATACCTCACCACATGGCGTATGTCACCACACTCAAAGCAACCTCGTGGCTGACGTGACAGTGGGAACTGTGTGGTACAGGTACTCTAAGACCCCTGAACACCTGAAACACTGTGTGAAATTTGAGATGCAAACTGAGCTGGCTGGCCCATAAAACCTCTACCATGCCGTACTCTTCCTCCAAATAAGGACTAGTGGGTCTCCCCAGTCTACGAGGTGTACTCACTCCCCTATACTCTCCCTCCTAACCTCATCTATGTTATTTCTCCCGGACCCACCTGTCTCCTACTCGGCGAGAGGTCCTCACCACCTATTGAACTGTGGACCATAGGCTGTGTCACCATGACACCTGGAACTTGACCAATAGAAACTAGCTGCTCTGGAGTGGGGGCGGCGGAAGTCTGGGTCCCTCCCCCGACCTGTGAAGTAGTTGGTACAACCTAAATCAATCCCGCCTGAATTAATGTACCAAACATGCTCAGGAACTTTGCTAATGTCTCCTGAAGTGCTAGAGTAGTAGTAGCAGTAGTCATGTCCGATGCCTGGGCTCTGGCTAGAACTATCGGTGGCTCCTTGGTGGTAGCTCGCGCGGGTGTTCTAGCTGCACCGCGTGCGTGTCCCCGGCCTCTACCCCGACCCAACCTCTGATGGCTCTCGCAGGGGGTGCGGGTGTCTGATCATCTCTAGTAGCACGTGTCCTCACCATCTATGAGAGAATGGAAGACAGAGATTTAGGATTTCGTGATGTCAAAAATCTCGCACGATAGGGAAATCAAATGAAGTGGAATTTTCCTAACGGTTACATAGCCTCTCGTAGATAAATACAGATGTCTCCGTACCGATCAGCGAGACTCTAATAAACCGGCTTGTGATTCATGACTCCTATGAACCTATGGCTCTGATACCAACTTGTCACGACCCTAGTTCGCCCTCCATGAACCATTGTGACGGCACCTAGTCTCTACGACTAGGTAAGCCTAAAACGAGAGATAACCAAACTTGCGGAAGTAAAATAATTTTAAAAAAATAGAAATAAAGCAATAACAGTGTGTAAATGTGCCGCTCGGCATACACCATGTTTAACTCTCAACACCAAACATAAATCCAAGACTCGAAAACCCATGAATCACAAGATAAAAAAGAGATACTACATAGCTCTAACTCTGGAATTTCTAATAAAGAATAGAAAAGTACATAAGGGCTAAATACTAAAGGCAAGAGTAGAAAGGGACTCCTTGGTCTGCGAATGCGGAAAATGTAATTCGGAGTCTCTAAGCAGTCGCCTCCCTCAACGATAGTAAGCCTGATCAGTGGTACCTGAATCTGCACATGAAAAACATGCGCAGAAGTGGCATGAGTACACCACAGCGGTACTCAGTAAGTGCCAAGCCTAACCTCAGTTGGGTAGTGACGAGGAAGGTCAGGGCCCTACCGAGGTTAAATACAATATAAAAGGTTAACTATGTGGCATAAAACAATATAAATAAGTGCAACAGTAAGAAATAACATAGAATTGATAGAACAACAACAACTAGAACAGAGACAACACAAGCCACAGAAAGAAATAAAGCTCCACACAAAGATAACAACCCGGGGGCACCTTCCAGTATACCGTCCTGTAGTCCCAATTACAACTATCCAGTGGATCTCCCAGGATACCATCCCATAGTCCATCATATATATGTCTGAAGGATCTCTCGGGATCCCATCCCGTAGTCCAACTATTAATGCACGAGGATCTACCAGAATCCCGATCCGTAGTCCCAAATATAAATACCAGTACTGGGAGAATCTACCGGGTGCATTCCCGTAGTTCTATATAACTGTGCAGGGGGATCTAACGAGAATCTAACCCGCAGTCCCAAAGTAAATGTGCAGGGAGATCTATAGGGAATCTAACCCATAGTCCCAAAGTAAATAGACAAGGGGGAGATACCGGAATCTCACATTCGTAGTCCCAATGTAATTACACAGTGGCAGTAAGAAATATTTAGAGAAGGGAAATTTCATATTAAGGCAACAAATAATTCTAGCCTAGCATGCTGCACGAAGTTCAGGTAAACAGATTTGAACAATTAAAGCAATTAAATCACTTAGACCTGTTTTCCTAAGCTAACAACAGGTTTAATAGCACAAGTAATAAAAAATCAGGATAAGGGACATACTGATAAGTACTTAAAGAAAATCGGATTTTTCAATAATTTGCACAAGTACGCACTCGTCACCTCATGTACAAGGCATTTCAATTACCAAATATATCAATCCTAAGGGGAAGGTCCCCCCCACAAGGTTAGACAAGCCACTTGCCTCGAACCAGCTCAAAATCAACTTGAAACCACACTTTTGCCACGAGTATCCGACTCCAAATGGCCAAAATCTATTCAATTCAATTGCATATTGTAAATAACACCTCAAGTAACTGATTCTACGATTTAATTCAAAGCTAATACGCAAAATTAGGTAAAATGACCAAAATGCCCCTCAGGCCCACATCTCAAAATCAGATAAAATTTATATTTTCAGAATCCTCTCACTCTCACGAGTCTAACCATATCAAAATTATCCCAGTCCGATGTCAAATACCCAATCTCTTAGTCTAAGAACTTTCCCCCCAAATTCTACCAAAATTCTGAAATTAAAGGATGGATTCAAGTGAAGATTCATGGAAATTAGTCTAAATTGAGTAAGAATCACTTACCCAAGTCGCCCAGGTGAAAATCCCTTCAAAAATCATGATCTCCCGAGCTCCCAAGTCCATAATATGAGTTATGGTCTAAACCCTCGATTTTGGATTTTAAATTCCCTGCCCAGATGTTGTTCATTGCGATTGCAAGAAATGGCATGCGATCGTGAAGAGGAAAAATGAAGAGCTCCTGGAATGGCCTATGCAAACACGACCAGATGCACGTGATCGCAGAAGAAGAAGAAGCGGGCTTACGCGTCCGCGGTCGAACCCACGTGAACGCGAAGAGGAAAATGGCCTCTGAGCCACCGGCTCAATTTCTACTATGCGAACACGAAGAAGAAGGGAATACACCTCTGTGATCACGAACCAACTAATGCGATCGCATAGAACAAAATGGTCACCCTCCGAAATTACTCTACGCGAACACGGAGGAAGGGCTGCGATCGCAGAGAAGGAAACTAGATACCACCAGTTCAGCAATTCAACAAGTTCCAAAAATGATCCATTGATCATCCGAAACACACCCGAGACCCCCAGGACCTCAACTAAAGCACATACATATCCTAAAACCTCATTCAAACTTGTTCCAACCTTCGAAATGCTACAAACAACACCAAAACACTTACTTTTCATCGAATTCAAGTATAAAATTTCAAAAACTCTATAAAACACACTTTCGATCAAAAAGACTATCAAACCTCGTCCAAATGACCTGAAATTTTGCACACACATATAAAATGACATGAAGAAACTATTGCAACTCTCAAAATTTCATTCCAACCCTCGAATAAAAATCTCACTACCGAACCGGAAACTTCCAAAATTCAATCTTCGGCATTTCAAGCCTAAATCAGCTACGGACCTCCAAAACACTATCCGAACACGCTCCTAACCCCAAAATCACCCAACGGAGCTAACGGAACCATCAGATTTCCATTCCGAGTCCGCCTTCATACTATTTTGACTACAGTCAATTTTCCAACACTTAAGCTCTCATTTAGGGACTAAGTGTCCCAAAACTCTCCGAAACTCAAAATCAATCATCCCGGTGAATCAAATTAGCAGAATTAAACTTGGGGAAAGCAGTTAATAGGGGATCGGGGCATTAGTTGTTAAGACGACTGGCCGGATCATCACAACTTAATATATTATTACTTGTACGTATGGTTGAAATTGGATTTCGGGAAGTTCAGAGTTGATTTTGAAAGAAATATCTAATGTCGGAAGCTTTAAGTTGGAAGAATTGACTAAGGTATGACTTTTGAGTAAACGAACTCGAAATTGGTAGCGATTCAGAATCGGATTGGTATTTCTAATATTGACTGCTCGAGAAAGATGATCTTCTAGGAGGTTTAGAGTTGGTAGCGACTCATTTGTTCAAGTGATACAGATATGGATTTGATTTGGGGAAATATTCGGGCAACGAAGTATGAGGAAGGGCATGGCTAGAGGTGTCTCCTGGTGGTTGAATTACTAGCATGTCAAGTATGAAAAGCGGAAGTCGAGAAGTTGCTTAAAGAGAGGGTTTAACCAAAGTGGTAGAGCGACAGAGTAGCATATGGGTTCTATGGTAGGATAGCCACACGCCTTGAGGAAATTTTAGAGCAATTTGGGGAATTCATAGTGGACAGTGACTAGGTCCACAAAATTTATTTGGATGCAACATGACTTCGAATTTGGAATATATTATTGGATTTTCAGTTGATGTAAATAGGGAAGAAGGAATCTTTGTGGGTTCCAGGGTTATGTAATTATAGCTTCAAGCTAAGCAGGGGAGTCCTACCGTCTACGATTGGATTGCGTGGTTGCCTACTTGTGAGGTTTCTAGTTATCGAGGTATTAGTGGGCTATTACGACTATGGAAAATGGTAATTTGAGTAAAGGATTTGAGGAATGTCTGCTATATTTGACCTTATCGATTTATGTTTAGGTTTTGGGAAAACTAAGAGTTTATGCTTCGTGTGGATGTGATGTACAAGAAAAGGAATTCAGTCAGTTGCTTATTTGAGAGGGTGTTCATGTGCTAGTAGAACCTTGGAGTTGATTATATTCGGGACCAAGTCAGATTGGGTGTACCAGTTGAAGATGCGAGTGTGCGCACAATGAGGGTATGCGATAGTTTGTGGGTTTTAAGACAATGCAGTCTCGTGAAATGGGGTCACTCAGGATGAGTGCGGATTGAGTTCGTTATACTTTGAATGGAGCTATTATTATTTCTAAGGTAAGTCCATAGTAAATTAGAAGAAGTTGTTTCGATTAGCAATGGTTGAATCGGCATGGTGATGGCAATGATCAATTCCTTCAGTGTGTTAAGTTATGCGAGTGATTTGTGGCGGTACATGCGAGGCTTGACAACTGCCATAATTTGAGTTATTTAGAGGCATTCGATTATTATGGCATGTTATGTATAGAAGGATCCCGGAATAGTTATGGTGGTTTAGATCATTACTTGAGGTTTACATTTTCTGGGGTTGTGGGAATTCGGTCGTGTATTGCAATGGTTCTCCTGAAATGAGTTAAGTGAAATGTTTCTATATGATGAAGTGTTTATTATATTAGCAGTTTAGGAGCTAATCAATGAAATTCTTGTACTCTCGTGTATTGCCATGTAAGGTGCAGTGAGCGACATGGGAATTAGAAGTTGAGGATCAAAGTTGCGATTCAGTGTTGACCATAATGTCACGAGATCAGATGAGCAGGAAAGAATTCAAATGTTTATAGTAAGCTGACATTGTCCTTAGCGTCACCTGAGGTTGGTGTCCTGTGTAAGAGGCTTTGTGTACTGGCTTGCATATTCTCTATTCGCTTTATCACATTGTATGGACGGTGGTATGGATGTGCAGACTTTGCTACATGGTGCGAAAGGTCGTGGGGGCGTATCCCACAGAAAGATTGTATAAGTATGACATGTAGTCACTTGATTGATTAAAGATTGAAACCAAGTATGGAAATTATGTTACTATCGCTAATATGAGAGTTTAGGCCTGGAAAGCGCTCTATTCATTTGGTTTTAAACTGTGGAAGTTTGTTCCGAATTGGATGGATGCTCTTATATGTCATGAATAGGGTTGTTATGGATCCTTGAAAGGTTATTAGCCCAGTGAGGTACGATCAGAATCGACTTTGAGGTCCGTGGATGGGTCTAAATGTGAATGTGTGCTCTATATCAGGTCGAGTGTGTTGTTCGGCATATCATTTCTTATGGAGGAGTCTTCGATCATTGGATGTTATTTCCATCATCAGCTATTCCATGTAATAGTCTATTGTGCCATGCGGGTTGTGAAACAACTTGATTATTCGCACATGTGTTGTGGTCCTGTGTAGTTTGCGGTATTATATGAGTAGGCTGGCTCTCGAAATGTAGGTAATTTATTGCACCTTGGTCATGCTTGAGTTTTGTAGCATATGACGCTATCTGTCTCCTTAGGGATGGTATTATACACTTGGCATGCTTGTGGTTGACATTCGAGTATTTCGTAGGTATGGGCATTCTGACTAGGTAGCATTCAGGTACATTGTTTAGATCGGGTGGCACGCCGCCACGGGTATGTTGTTTGGATTGGATGGCACGCCGCCACGGGTATCATGGTTTGATTGGGTTGCTCGCCGCAACGGTATCATGTGTGGATCAGGTTGCACGTCGCAACAGTGTGATGTTGAGTACTGTCCCCTTATATCTATTCTTGTGTGTTTTGTTTCTCATTTATGAGGAAGGTTTATAACATCATTTCGTCTGTTTAATTAGTTATGTGGGTTGAGTAGTTATTTCTAGAGTTCGTTTTACTTATGTATCACATTCGAGTTTGTAGCTTATTGGCGCATTGTGGCATCATTAGAGATCTTGGTCAATGTTTGAGGTGGCTTGTTGCCGAGCAGCTTGTACTGGGTGAGACGATATTTTTGGACCTAAAGTACGTGCATTTAGATTTATATAAGGTATATTAAAGAGCTAATATCGTTATTCAGTTTAGAATAAGGTATTGGTCCTTAACATGAGGAGAGACTCCATCTGCACTCAGACCTTATTTACCTTAGTTACTTACTGAGTTGGCGTACTCACGTTACTCCCTGCACCTTGTGTGCAAATCCAGGTGTCCGAGCGACAGAGTGATTCCCCAGCATTATCGGAGTTTTCCGGAGACTGCAAGGTAGCTGCACGGTGTTCGCAGCCTTGCTTTCCTCCTTCATATTCGTCGTTGTCTTTATTGATGATATTCTAGTGTATTCCCAGAGTCGAGAAGATCATGAGCAGCACTTGAGGACAGTGCTTCAGTCCTTGAGAGAAAAGAAGTTATATGCTAAGTTCTCGAAATGTGAGTTTTGGTTGGATTCCGTGGCATTCTTAGGCCACGTGGTGTCGAGTGAAGGTATTCAGGTGGATCCGAAGAAACTAGAGGCCGTGCAGAGTTGGCCCAGACCATCCTCAGCTACAGGGATCCACAGTTTCCTTGGTTTTGTGGGTTATTACCGTCGTTTTGTTGAAGGGTTTTCATCGTCCTCTATGACTAGAAAATATAATTATGTTATAGGGCTGATTTTGGCAGTTTTTATCTCGAAATCTATAAGGAATTGGGAGATAACCAAAGCATACAAGTTGTAGATCTTGGTGTCTAGTTTTCAAAAAGTTAAACCATTTGTTATTCATAGTTTGGTACAAAAATTTATGACCATTACACTAGAGGTTGTACGGAAAAGTTGGAGAAGGCTGTTGGAAAATTTTGTTCTCCGTAATCGCGGGAGCATGGCCGCGATTGCATAGAGTAAAAAAAATGTTAGAAAATTTTTGTGCTTCACTATCGCGAGAGTTTGGCCGCGATCATATAGGGTAAAGGAATAGGCAACAGATTTAAGTTCTGAAAATGGGACTTCGTCCCACTTTCAATTTTTTAACGATTTGGAGCTCGAGAAAGTGCGATTTTTGATAGAATTTCAAGGGAAAATATTGGGATAAGTGTTCCTTATCCTATATTGATTATATTTCATGATTCTATACTTAATTGCATCATGAATCCGTGGATTAATGGAAGAAAATCATATTTTTATAAAATCTTCCAAAAATGTAAATTGAAGATTTGAAAGGCAATTCGATGTCGAAATTTGATAATTTTTGTATGGTTGGACTCGTCTCAGAATGGGTGTTTGGAATTTGTGGATTTTTTTTCGAAATTTGAGATGTGGGTCCTATTGTTGGATTTTAAGATGAATTTCATATTTTTATTCGAAAGATTAGTAATTTCATATGGAATTAATTCCTACGATTCGGGTTGAGTATATTGAATTGTTTGTGACTATATTTGAAGCTTTCAGACACCAATTCACGAGGCAAAGGTTTATTGAAATCTTGAATTTGGTTGCGAAGCGAGGTAAGTCTCCTGTCTAACTCTGTGAGGGGAAAACTACCCCTAGGTGATGTAATTGTTAAGTGCTACTCATTATGGATGATACGTATGCACGGGGTGACAAGAGTCCGTACGTAGCTAAATTCATGTTATTGTCCGGGTAGACTTAAGTTCACACCAGGCTATACTTGTATTATAGGGGTTATCCTCGCTTGTCTAATTTCTTTATTTCGCATTACGACTTGAAACTAGATATGGGTAGAATGATAGACTTGCTATTGTAGAGATTTGACGAGTTTCATAATTAGCCACGGAATAACTGTGTTCCTCTTACGGATTTATCCCACACTATACGTTTTCATCGAAAGGTTTTCCTTGAAATTATAACTCACACATTTATTCGTGGGGGGTCAAAGACCCGTTAAAGTTTCTTATTCTAATGGAATCGGGTCGTTCTCCTCGACAGGATTATGTACCACACTCTCATGGGGAGCGGGCCGTTCGCCTCAACAGTATATGTCACTACCCATTTCCTGAACAAGCCGTGACCGGCACCCCATCACTAAATATGACCGAGACCAACTGTGCTTATCAAATCTATCATAACTTCAAACTCTATATGCCACAAGGCAATACCGTAACCAATTACTTTTAATTAATTTAAATATCTAAAATAAACCAACTCCAAAACTTTATTCGTAGTAATCACTGAAATACGACTAAGTTATTATCAAAAACATCTTAATCTTAACCCAATGACTGTATCTATAAAGCATCTACTGATAAACTGACGCACTGCTCAGGACATGAGGTTGTCTGGCTAGTCCTCCAAGTAAACAAAGAAATATAACTGCATAAATATGACTCAAAGGATTACTCCACGGACAAAAGCGGAGCTCACCAATAGCGCAGGAAGGGAGGGAAGTCCTAAATTGTAGCATGCTCGCCTGTAAAACCACTTCCTACGTTGTACTACAGACCAACGTAGGCTCCCAAAAGAGAATGTCAGTACCATCCATTGTACTCAGCGAGTCTCAATGACAGGGGACGAAACTTTAATACAGTATACATTACGAGCAAATAATCTAAATGCATAGAAAACATTAAGTTTCTAAGAACAATTCTAAAATAATTGCATAATAGCAGTTTATGAATATTTTCTTTTTCTTTCTTATGAAAAAAATACTTCACTGTATACTTCGGGAGTTCCAACTATCCTGACTTATTTTTGTCTTATTCACTGCGTGATCGGCACGGGTTCGATCCCAGACCGGTCGAAAAGGCCCAATCCACGAGGTGCCATTCGCTTCATAGTTCTCAATGCTCATGTATCATACCTTTATTGGCTAAGTAAATTCTCAGCAACGAGACTCTCGGCTCGTGTGCTCCCTACTTTGGCACAAATTGTTTCAGGAAGTCAACGCCTTGGTCAGGACCCTTAGCCTGGACGATGACCCCTTTTCAGAATAGAGGATACTCCCAAAAATCTTTTCTTTTTAAAACTTCTTCTTGTGAATTTTCAAGTCTAAATCTTTTCTGGAACATCCTATACATACTCATACTAGTATCCTAAAAGCATGACATAAGAATGAAATAAACATTCAAAAGTATTTCTAATGATTCTTGCTTCTTCATGAATTTTCAACATCAAAATTGCACATAAGAATAATACAAAAATTTGAAAATTTATGCACATAAAAATCTTCTAAACTTTAGCTAGAACAATTCTAAGTTGATAGGTATTCACTCGCTCCAATTAAGTACATATTAACTCTTTTAAGTAATTCATCAAACACCTTGTATGCGTGCTTTTGTGAGTTAAACCACTTTAGAAAAGAGTTATGTCAACTCACCTCAATTTCTCCTTTCAAGCAACAACGTAAGTTCCAATTCTTGTAATCAACTTAGCGGTCAAATACTACAACAATAAGTCACAATAAGCATCCAACTTTCCCAAAGTATTAATCTTTTCTCAACTCTAAGAACTTTAGGTTCAACACTTCTAAATTTCTAAGTTCTGGGGTAAGGTCTTGTTCTAATAATTCTTTACTATTTCTAACAACCTTAACTCGTTATAGCAACCCAATAAAAATGAAGAATTTATCTTGTAACACCAAAAACCTAACTCGTACTTAATGAGTGTTCCTGAGGTTTTGTAAAATTTTCCTATGAATTCACCCTATTAGGGTGTTAGATTGTAGTGTATAATAATCTTTATGAGATAGCAAATTCGTAAAAGAAAGTACCTTGATGATGGTTCTGGGAAAAGACAAAGTCCCCACAAGATTGAAAATAGGCGACTTTGTTTTGCCCATTTCAGTGCACGTTAATGAGGTCTTGGGTCTTTATGATTGGAGAATCTTATTTTTGATTCTTTAATTACCCCTCTTTTTTTTTTTTAAACCAATAGGAGAAGGAATAACGTATTCCTCACTCACTTGGGGTGCTAATACCATTTAGCAGTACATGCCATATAAACTTTGGCAAAATATAATTAATTTACATTGTATTTTTATTTGAAAGGATTATAAGAAAATACACATGACTTCATCCCATAATAAAAAATGGCCCATATTTTTAAGTTTTACCCGACCTAGCCCATATTGTACATATTTTGAAAGCACTAGCAAATTCAAAATCTGTGTTCTTACAACCATTGCTTCTAAAAGCTATGGAGTTAAATATGGGTTCTCACAACCATTGCTTTCAGCCTCTCTTCTTCTCACATCTTCTACATATGCTTCAAGGGACCGTGTATTTTTTGCTTCTCCTCTTGTGTCACCTGCTTGCAATGTAAGAAAATTGAAGAGTCGAAGTCTACCATTGAAGACCATTCAAAGCTTTGCTTTCGAAAATGGATTTTTTTTGAATTTGTTAGTTGTTTGTATTGGGTGTTATTCCAATTGATTAAAAATATCAAGAGGTGCTTAAAATTTAAATTTGAAATGATTTGGAGTAGATTTGAGCAAGATTTGAGTTAAATTTTAGAAAAGTCAGAAAAGACGTAAGGAAGAAGACGAAGTCAGTTTTTTGTATATTTATGTATAATCTTGTATAATAGTGTATATGACTGTAGAAACATACCTTATACACTATTATATACTTTTATGCACTTTTATACAAACGTCTGTAGACGAACTTCTTCCACGATTTTCAGTTGCAATTCTTGTTCAAAACCAATCTAAATATACATTAAATGACTTCAAAATTTATATACAACCTCCTTATACTATTTCTAACAAGTCTAAATAACACCCACTCTAAATTTCTCACAAAATCAAATTCGGAATTTAAACCCACATATTTTAGTTTGTTAAAAATCTAATTTTCACCATCCAAATGAATTTGGTGTGTTGAACTAATATTTAAAAGCTTGAGGAATCTTTTTTAAAAATTATTTAGTAATTTTGAAAACATATTGGAGTTGGATATTGAATTTTAGCCTATTATTTTTGGGCTAGTTGACTGTAAATTGAAATATGAGCTATAAAATTAAAATAGGAAGCTCAATTGTTCTAATGTAAAAAATTTCCTTTTTATTTTCCCTTTGTGATTTTTTTATCCATTCAACGTAATTAAATATTTGTAACCCATCCATGATATATATATATATATATATATATATATATATATATATATATTATATTTTATGCTCTAGTTCCCTTGCTAACTATTTCTCTTAAAATTAATTTCTATATTATTAGTATCATGATTTTTTTTGACGAACGTCACAATATAATAGATGCATTTATGGTTCGTGCCGTTCGACCCTCGGCAGTGCACAGATTATGATGGGATTGGGCCGTACGCCTCGACATTTATATAAAATACTCTCATGAATCGTGCATAATTTTTGACAAGAAGTCAGTGTATCTACGAGTCTTCCTAATCTGAATTATGGCGATCTATTCGGTGAGGCACTTATATATATATATATATATATATATATATATATATATATATATATATATATATAGAGAGAGAGAGAGAGAGAGAGAGAGAGAGAAAGCTCTGGTTGAGGAGGTAGTTGCTAATTGAGAGCTTGAGGCTATTGTAGAGAGGAAGATTGTATCACGTATTTATTCTTATTTATTTTATTTGTTTACTCCGCCTATATATGTTTACTTCTTATTATAACTGTCTTATTGGACCACTAGTAAGTGTTGATGTTGACCCCTCGTCACTACTTCTCTGGGGTTAGGCTAGATACTTACCGGGTACACTTTGATTTACATACTCATGCTACACTTACTGCACATTTTTGTGCAGGTACATATATGTCTGGTGGTCTTTTGGGCATAAAGGCGCGGATGTTACGGAGACTTATCATGAGCTGCATTTCATGTTACGATACTGTTTACCTTAAAAATGGTAATTACAATTAGATTTGATTTTATGGTTCAAAAAATATGTGATCTATTTTTATGTTAGTTGTTAGGCAATTGATGCTAAGTGAAAGCTTTGAAAAACAAGATAATAGCTTGAAAACGATGCGATAACCAAACCGAATGACTAATAATCGGGGCCTCGAGCTCGCGTATTTGTGGCCTCGAGGTCGAATCGGATGCCCTACCGAGGGTAGTCGATAGAGGATTAACAGTTATGATGACTTTGATGGAAGCTTGTTATGATCAATAATGAGCAATAAATGAAGAACAATAAATAGAACACAATAGATATAAGCAATAAATGGAAGTAATAGGATCAAGTGAATATGTTAGAGAGAAGAGAGAATGTTCTTGTATATTCAATATTGAGCATCAAATCATCTATAAAATGGCAAGGATCTCCTTTATATATAATGGGGAATCCCAACGTAGTACAAATGCATTTATTATAAAGATACATGGTTGGTACAACTATTTTATGCCACGGTACGGACTTGAGCCAGCTAAATAGACTAGGGCAACTTTAGCCACACACCTTGGGAACCTCCCATTTTTTCACTATAACTATCGGTCTGCACTGCCTCGTGGCTGGACGTCGATAAACCCTCAGGTGCTAATCTCGACCATAATCTTGAGCCTATGGAAACATGCTTATGAAGTGTCATAATGATCGAAAATTGGACCCTCCGATTTTACCGTATATAGATAGTATCCGCATTTCTTAGAGTGAAACGATAAGAAACGACTTTGACAAATTCCCGCGATGAAGTCATACTTATGACGTAAGCCTTTGTGATAACTGAGGCATCCTGTCGGTTCACCTTTCTAGAATCATTTAATGTACTGCCGATTCATATTCTCTAAAGTGATAATGTCGCCCCTGGTCCATTTCCCCAAATGCATTGATTGCACCTGTCGGTACATCTTTCAAAGATATTGATTGCGGCGTCGGGACCCCCGACTTCGACTTGAATAAGATTAGGGCTTCGAATTTTCAGAACGAAACTTAGCCTTTCAAACCCCATCAGTAGTCCTCAAGGGGGGACTTGCTTAGATGCTTGAGAATAAAGATGGCTTTTAGGCTTTCGAAGGCAGTCCCCGAGTGAGGGTTTACTCAAGCTCGGGCGACTTGAAAATTCGTTTCGAATTTAGAGTGAAGATAGCCTTAAGGCATTATAGATAGATCCGAATAAGGGTACACCTAGACTCGGATAGTCCCTAGGTTAAAGTAACCGAGAGAACATTTAACTTAATTTGAAGGCGAAAGATAGCCCTAAGGCTTTATCGGTAGTTTTTTAGTGAAAGTTGGCTCTAGCTTAGGTAGCTCAAGTGCCAAAGGATCGAGTAGATGTCTCGCATTTGCAATAGCAGAAATCCTCGAGGTAGGGTACCACCTCGAAGTCAGGCCCATATGAGTAGGTCTTTAGAGCTTATCTTCTTTTTGATAGAGGTCCTCGAGATCAGGTGCCATCTCGAGGTTTGTAATGATATTAATGGCTCTTTGGAGCTTATATTCTTCTTAGTGGAGGTCCTCGAGATCGGGTACCATCTCAAGGCTCGTAATGATATTAATGCCTCCTTATAGCATACATTCTTCTAGGTGGATGTCCTCGAGATCGGGTACCAACGCTAGGCTAGTAATGATATTAATGTCTCCTTAGAGCATACATTCTTCTTGGCGTAGGTCCTCGAGATCGGGTACTATCTCAAGGCTCGTAATGGTATTAATGGCTCCTTAGAGCATATATTCTTCTTGGTGGAGGTCCTCGAGATCGAGTACTATCTCGAAGCTCATAATGATATTAATGGCTCCTTAGAGCATACATTATTTTTGGTGGAGGTCCTCGAGATCGGGTACCATCTCGAGGCTCGTAATGATATTAATGGCTCCTTAGAGCATATACTCTTTGATCGAGGCTAACCATGTACTACTACAAAGTAGCAAGAGTGGTCGAAGCAGCTTTTTCATGAGAAGGTCGGGATCGATTTCCACAGGGAGCTAGATATTGGAATTGAGTTTCTATCTAAGTTGGAGTTGCGTAGTTGTTCCTAATTGCGCTTCTAAACATAGTTGGTTTTGATATTACTTCTAAATTTATACTAGTAGGATGCTAAATTAAGCTAAGTTAAGCTAAGAGTAAACTATTGATAGTTGTCTAAATAGTTAAAAGGCACTAGGAAAGTGACTTTCTCCTAGGTGGATACTTGACGGGTTCTCGAGTCTAAGGCTAGGTTGTCATATTTGGGGATTACGATATAACCATTACATGATACTTCTCACTCTATACCTCTCGGTAGTTTGAGTGATTTTGCACTAATTGACTTTTTCAAGACCAATTGGATATGATAATTTGTGCAAGCAATTGAGGTTCAAGTCGGGTATTGCTATCTCTAGGTTTAACCCTTTAATTGGGGCTATCAAACTCTTGAATACGCCCCAATTCCTTGTTGGACCAATTTCCTAGACTTAGGCTCTCTTACTCAAGAAGAGCCAAAGTCAACTAGGCATAAACTAGTGTTTGCAACCACTAATTCAACATTAAAAACATAAATTAGTCCAAATATCAAATACCCATAGACATTCAAGCCTTAAAACACACGATTCATCAATTACCCACACTAGGGTTGAGCCACAACCCTAGCTAATGGGTCTAGCTACTCATGATAATAGAAGAAAACAAAGAAATAGATGATGAAAAACCCATAATATTTAATTAATAACTAAAACCTGAAGATTCAATGATAAAACTATTGTAAAATTACACAAAATGGTAAAAGAACACTATTCACGAGCGCAGCTGTTGTCTAGAATACAACTGATTACCTAAAAATAGGAAAAGAAACTATTTATACTAGGCCGAAAATTCCGGACAAAAATACACCTGCGGGGCTAGTGCGGATCGCACAAAATCGAGTGTGGCCGTACTAAGGCTTCTTGGCTTAAACTTTTGCTCTCTGAACTTGGCCACCGCGGGTCGTACAAAATGCACCATGGCCACGGTGGTTTCTGTTGCGGTCCGCATAAAATGGACTGTGGACCGCATTGGAAATATTTCCCAAAATTAGCACTCTTTGAACTCCAGCGTTGCGGACCGCACAAAATCGAGTGTGGCCGCACTAAGGCTTCTTGGCTTAAACTTCTGCTCTTTGAACTTGGCCACCGCGGGCTGTACAAAATGCACCGTGGCCGCGGTGGCTTCTGTTGCGGTCCGCACAAAATGGACCGTGGACCGTATTGGAAATATTCCCCAAAATTAGCACTCTTTGAACTCCAGCGTTGCGGACCGCACAAAATCGAGTGCGACCACAATGAAGCCAATGCGGTCCGCATGAAATGCTTTGCGGCTGCATTGCTTGACTGTCTGAAATGTGTAACTCTCTAAACCTCCTCTTTGCGGACCACACAAAATGGAGTGCGGCCGCATTGGTCTTGATACACTGTGCTTGGACTTGTTCTTGGTACTTGTACATGTTTCACTCCTCTCTGAGCTGGTTTTGACGAATTGTCAACTTGTTGACCAAACCCTGCAATCAAGTACAACATGTAAGCCTTTGGGACTATTTTATACACATTTCTAATCAAAACTCAAGTAAGAAGGAGTGTAAATGCATAATAATCCCTAGTTATCAACTCCCCTAAACTTAAGTTTTTGCTTGTCCTCAAGCAAACAAAATAAGACCCACCCCTTAAGAGTAAATCCAAGAAAATTCAGCCGACCTAAAGTGACCTCATGCATCAATTGGGACTAACAATTGCCCGCAATTCAAATGAATCATTAACAACTTTCACTCTTTTAAACACCATGGCTTTAGTACGACACAAGAACATCAAGAGTTGACTCAACACATCAAAGAAACTCTTTCTATTACTTTGGTTATTGTGGAACCCAAACTCACGCATCCTCAATTTTCCCTAAGTAAACCTCACCTTTAGGATTGTAGCACTCAGAACGAGGTTAATGGTGTAGACATGTGATTTTTGACCCTCCCCAAGATTTTTTATATTTTAGCGCGTAAATATCTAATTTAGGCATAATGTAGATATTTTAAGTAATTTTGACTCTTTTACTTTATTTTATTACAAGAAAACAAAAGATCACAAAAATAAGTTCATTAATGTTTTGTAGTCATTTTCAATCTAAAAAAAATCTTAAAAGATATATATACAATAATAGTATCGTATTTTTATTTTAATATGATATTTGAAAATACCAAAAAATAGATTTGTTTTAATGGTTAGTTTTATTTTAATAATTATTTGAATAGTAGGAATAATTAACAAATGGGCCCGTATTTTAATCTCGTTCGCAGCGAAATAATAGGGCTCGGGCTCGAGCAACCTATTTTTAGGCCTAATTTTGGACCTAGCCCACAATTGCCAAGCCCATAATTCCTAGGCCCATACCCACTAACCTAAAAACCCTATAAAAAACTAACCTAGACCTATGTATATATAAACAAGCTAACACCTAACGAGGGGGGGGGGGTCTGAAACGAAAGCTGCGCACACGGATCTCTTTCTTCATCAACGAAGAAGCTTTCTTCGTTGAACAAGCTAAAATGAAGAAAGCAGCAAAAAAGCTTCGCATGAAAGAACAAAAGGAATGAAGAAGGCTAAAAAGAACGGAAAAAAGGCTGGAAAAGAAAAAGGTTGCGCAACCTTGACAAAAAAACAACCCCCCCCTCGACTCCATCGTCTCCGACGACCCCTGCGCGCAAAAACGACCTCCCACTCTCAAAAATTCCAGCAGTCACAGTCGTTATCTTCAACCTCGACGACCAACTCCAAACCCCTCAACAGTCCGCTGCCGGAAACACAACAACAGTCGCGTCAACTCCACCCTCAACCAGACGAATCCCATCCCAAATGACCTTCAGCCATTCCCTTCTTCTTCAATCTCTTAAACTGAACCCAGCTCGTCGGAATCAACCAGCATACCCCCCCTCGTCGCCGCTGGACAGAATACCGACGAACAGCATAGCCATTGCTGCTTCTTGTCCATAAATGACCACCCACTCGATCCTCACCTTAGAGACACTACCAGCCAGTCACTTCCATCAATAGCACACACACACACGAACCTAGACCCCGGCAGCAAGAAACAACTTCAAAAATGACGGGTTTTGGTTGAATATTGGAGTCATTTGCGAGTCCGTTCGAGTTCGCCATTGGCCATTGGTTCCTGTCCATGGTTCGTGGTAGTGTTTCTGTGGCCATACCAGTCAGTTGGTCGGAGTTCGACGAGCGAAAGGGTCGTCACTATGAGATTCAGCTCTTACGTTGATTTGAAAATTCTCTATCTATGTTTTAATCAATGTTTGGTGATTGTCATTTTGTTGCTTCGTTGTTTTGTTGAAACTTTTTTTTTGTTTAATTTAATTCATTTTGTTTAATATGAATTTGATATTAGGAACATAAATCAACTAATTAGCTTGTTTTTACAGTGATGAACACATAGATATGTTGGGTTAATAATTTTGGGCTAGATTTCATCGAGAGTATGAAGTGAACCACAGTAATGATTGAGAAATGAATGTTGGGAATGGATTTGATATAATTTTCAATGCATGAATTGATGTGTATATAATTTTCTTTAACAGTTGAATTGTTTAATGCTCTAGGCGCGTTGGTTATATAATTATCACGGCTATTGTTAAAATCCGAGGGTGAATTTCATGTGACCCGGTTCTAATTTCCAACAAGGTTAAATAGAGCGTGTCGTGAAACATGGATGCATTTCATGTGGTGTGGCTTGCGATATGTTTTAAATGACCTTGAATTAATTCTTTAAATAAGTAAAAGCGGTTTTCAAAAGTTAAAATTTGCACATAGGTTCAAATGTTCTAAAATCAGATTATTAAGCCGAATATAACAGTTGAACAACCGTGTTAGAACCACGAAACTCGGGAATGCCTATCACTTTCTCCCGGGTTAACAGAATTCCTTACTCGGATTTCTGGTTCGCGGACTGTTAAACAAAGTCAATCTTTTCCTTGATTCGGGATTCAATCGGTGACTTGGGACACCATAAATCTCTCAAGTAGCGACTCTGAATCTTTATAATAAATCACGTTTTGATTGTCCTTTAATTGGAAAAACTCCTATTTACGCCCCTTTCCGGAGGTGTAGAGTAAAAAAGGAGGTGTGACAGCTCTAGCGACTCTGCTGGGGATCGAACCCAGAATCTCTGGTTCAGAGTTCAATAATTCGAGCTTAGAATAATTGTTATAGTTGGCTTCATCCATTATCTGAATTTGTTACATGATTTGGGCCTAATGTGCTAATTGATTGCTTTTACCGCTTTGATATTCCGTGAATTGTATATAAATTGTTGCGAAATCCCTATTCTCTTTGAGTCTTCTAAATCATAAAGAAGTGTGCACTTTGTGTGACTTCTTTTCTGTTAGAGTCATATTTCAAATTTAGAACGAGGTTCGGACAAGTTACAAAGCCGGTGAAGCTTCTGTATTCCCGGTACGCTGCCCCTCGGCTCGAGCTGTCCGCTCGGGTAAGCTAGGTCTAGAACAATAAATCCAGGTTTTGAACCTAGAATAACTCAGCCTCATGCCGAATCCCTAGTAGACACGTTTGTTTGCATCATGTGCATTTGACTTTGGGGACTCAACACAGGGGTTGGATCCGTCTAGGACAGGTATACCCCAAAAAATAAAAGACCATCCTGATGCATCTTATGTGCTACGTGTTGCATTTCTTCAAGGGTAAAAAGATCATTCGACGAACCAATGTAATTGAGGGCGAATGAAAAAAAGAAGAGAAAATAGGAAAAAGAAAAGAGAAAAAAGAGAGGTTGAAATGTGAGGATGAAGGAGTAAGGCCCAATTATATTTTTGTTATATTTTATTAAGAAAAAAGGGCATGGAAACTTCAAAAAGATTTTGCACTCTTTATCATTTTTCAAAAATAAAATAAAAATCGAAAAAAAAAAGAGAAAAGAAAATCCAAAGAGATTTTACATGTTTCATCATTTTTCGAAAAAAAAAAGAAAAAGAAAAAATGTGTTTTCTATATGTCAGTTGTTTTTTTATTATTCTCGCCCGTATCCAATCTGCCCGAACTACGCAAACATGATTCTCGTCTTTTGGGGCGTGATACGTAGGCAACCCACATAGGGTCCGGTATTCCTAGTAAATCTTAGGTTATTGGCTTTGCGGGGTCTTAGCCAAATTTTGCACTTCTAGCCACTTTTGGCCAAATAAGTCATTTTGCAAAAATAGCCTCAATCATGTCTTGCATGTGTCTTAGGGAATGTTATTGTCTCACCTAGTATTGGTTTGAGTTTTCTCATACAGGTATGGATTTATTTACCGGAGTTTGAGCATGACAGATACCCCGTGACCATCCAGTCAGGATCGTTCAGTCGAGAGTTGCTTAAGGAGATTTTTATATTTGTTATTTTTATTTTATTTTTATGTTTTTTTATGTCGTCTTTTACTTTCTAGTTTTGTACAGTAATGTCAAGTATTTTGTTATTGTATTTTCTGCTTTATATTTGAAAAATGTGTTGTAACTAAAAAATCCAAAAAAGAGATGTTGCATTTATATTTCCGTTATAAATTCTCTTTAGAACACTAATTTTAGAAATGGAAAAAAATTTTGAGGTTGTTTTTCCTTTAGACAATTAATATCTAGGACTTAAAATGAATTATTTTTATGTTCCCTTTAGTATATCAGGACCAAAATTCAAAAAAAAAAGAATTTTATTTCAGTACTTCTTTAGAAACTTTCTTTAAGGTGTTAATTCCAAAATCCAAAAAGATTTTCTTTTGAGGTGTTTCTTTGGGAAATTAGTGAAAAATGAAAAAAAAATCTTTTGTTTCCATTAGAACTTTAGGATATTGTATATAGAAAAAAATACTTTATCTTTCGTTTATCATTAGAATTTCTTTTTTAGGTAATCAAAATTGAAATCCAAAAATATTCTGTTTTATCTTTTTCATTGCTTGCCTCGAAATCTTGCGTCAGGATATCAAATGAAGATTCGAAGTGTTTTTCTGTGGTTTATTCCTTAGATTTCCTTTAAAAAAAAGAATCAAAAAATATTTTTCTCTTTTAAGGTTTTTCCTTGATAATTTCTCATAGAGTACCTGGTTTTTTTTTTTAAAAAAAAAAGAAAGAAAAAAACAAAGAAAAGAAAAGAAAAATGGAAATGTTAGTCTGTTTACTTTGTTCCCGATCTTCCAGAATTACGCAAAGATCTGATTCATGCGGCATCATGATACGTAGGCAACCTACATAGGGTTCGATCGACTCATTCTTTTATTATTATTAAGAATTGAAATAAAAAGAAAAAAACAAACAAAAGAGAAGAAAAAAAAGATGAAATCATGGGATGAGAGGGAGGAAAAAAGCGATAATCAGAAAGAGAAAAAGAGAAAAATGAGCGAGCTAAGAAGTGCGAGAAAAGAAAAGAAAAGAGAAGGTTCAAATGGACAAATTGGGATGATGTCAAATGACTTTATGACCCTCGAAGTCATTCTAGAATCATTAATTGTTGCTAGGTGCATTGCACACAACGTGATATTTTTGCTGTTAAATGCCTTAACGCTAAATGTGATAGCTTCATTTTTTTATATTCATAGCAGAAGGGTGGCCCATCATTATCACAAGTTTAGGTTCCCACTGCTGTTAATATCTCCCCACAACCTTTTCACACTCCACCCCTCAAAAGCACATTATATCCCGCCCCTTTGACCACTCATGCTCTTGTAGCTCCTCCCCCAGCTATTTTTCCTTGATCCTCTAACGAGATTGTGTTCAAAGTCCCTGATGCCCAACACTATGCACCAGAACCAACTTTCAAAGTCTCAGATTCATACTCTCTCGCTCCTCATTTTGAGCCTCCCGGTTAAACTGAAAAGCTTGCTAAGACAGTGGAGCAAGATGAGATATCCAGGAAGGTGAAAATCTTGGAGTAGTCTTTAAGAAACATGCAAGGGATAGGGAGCCAGATGAGCGTGTCTTACAAAGACTTGTGTTTGTTTTTTGACGTCTAACTGCCTGCTGGGTTTAAGATGCCAAAATTTGATTTGTATGACGGGAACGGAGATCCCGTGGTCCACTTGAGAGGTTACTGCAGTAAGATGAGAGGCGTTAGTGGGAAAGACAAATTATTGATGGCATATTTTAGTCAAAGTCTGAATGGGGCAGCTCTGGAGTGGTACACCCACCAAGATGCTAGCAGGTGGTACACGTGGGATGATATGGCTCAGGCCTTTGCCAGGCACTTTCAGTACAATATAGAAATTGTCCTAGATCGCATGTCCCTCGCTAACATAGAAAAGAGGCCTAATGAAAGCTTTAGGGAATACAGGCTCAGATGGAGAGAGAAAGTTGCTAGAGTCCATCCTCCCATGGAAGAAAAAGAGATGGTTAAGTACTTTCTTCAAGCTCAAGAACCAACTTACTTTGGGCATTTGATCACGACTGTGGGTAGGTCTTTTAATGATGTGGTAAAAATGGGAGAAATGGTAGAAGATGGGTTGAAGTCTAGCAAGATCATTAGTTATTCTGCTTTAAAAGCCACAACACAAGCAATTCAGAACGACACAGGAAGCTTGTTGGGTCAGAAAGAACATGATGATTTTGCCATGGTTGTTTCAGAGTCACGACATGGACCAAAGGGTCCGCCTCACCAATATACCCAGCCTCAATTCCAACCCCAAACCTGTCCCTGAGCTCCACACAATCCACCTCAGTATTATCCTCCGAACAATGTCCGGTCATATGTCCAACCACCAGGTCACTCCCTATGGTGAGCGCCAGTACCACATAATGCATTCTTGCCTTCACAACATTTTCGAACACCCAACAACCCTAGAAAACAGAGGTAGGGAAGGGAACAAAGGCAAAGAAATAGTTTCACGCCAATTGGGGAGTCCTACACAAGCTTGTTTGAAAAGTTAAAGCATTCTGGCCTAATTAAGCCTCTCCTCGGCTATACTCCAGACCCATATGCAAAAGGCTTTGATCCTACTATACGATGCATGTACCACTCTAATGTCCAAGGGCATAGCATTGAAGATTGTCATTCTTTTAAAAGAGAAATAGAAAGAATGATTCAAGAAAGGGTAATTGTGATCAAGGATAGTGAAAGGGAGCATGCGAATCCTCTTGGGAACTTGCGGACTGAAGTTAATGATATTGAAGTTGTTAATAGTTTTGGCAATATTGATGGGGAACCTAGTGGCTAAGATGTCGTGCTTGGTAATTGGAAAGACGCTTCATCTCTTGGCTAGCTGGAGAGGAGTCTTGGTGGTTTATTGTGTTGTCATTTCTGTTGTCCGGGTTATTTTCAGGGTTGTAATCCAGATATTGTCTTGTGATTCAAACCCTTCTATCCTTTTATTTTGCCTAGTTTATTTTTTGTAGTAACTCGTTTAGTATTGTCTAGGTTTGTTCCAGGGTTGTAACTCAGTTTAGTTTGCTTGTTTTGTTGTTCAAACCCTTTCATCATCTGTCTAATGCAATTTTCTGTTTTTTGTTATTCTTAGTCATTTTTGTTTAGTTCTCTTTTTCCTTTTATAGTCTTTTTCCTGTTGACTCTAGTGAAATGACATGCACTCGTAATTCTCAGCTTGGTTTTGAAAGTCAGTTTAGTCACGAAGCAATAAAACAACGTTGAAGATGTGGGGACATTGGAGGGAAATAAGTGAAGACATTTTGAGATCACTTCAAGCCCGAATTGTGTGAAACTGGGGCAGGTGGAACATAAAATACACTATTGAAATGCATCATGCTGCATCGGGTGAAGATAATGGCAAGTTTGCCCCAAATTGACAGGGGTTGTTCATGGTAATGAGAGTGAGAGTGTTGTCCAATGGTGCTTTGTATTTAACAGATGTAGAAGGCGAATATGTGGATATGGTTATCAAGTCTGGCGCAATCAAAAGATGTTACAAATGTTTTCCTTGGTTAGTTTAATTATGTTGTTTGTACTTAGCATGTTTTGAAGATTGGAATGACAAAGGCATTTTGATTTGTTATCTAAACACCTTATCCTTCATTACCCATTTGAGCCTTGTTTATTTTCTTTCATACCCCTCTATCGGAATCAGTAGCAAAGATCAGAAACACAAGCGTGAAAGATAAGTAAAAGAAAAGAACGAAAAGGGAGAGAAGAAAAAATGAAGATTGAAAAAAAGAAGAAAAAAAGGGAAAAAGAGAGGAAAAGGAAGAAAGAAAAAACAACAAAACAACGAAAAGAGAAAAAGGAAGAAAGAAAATAAAAGAAAAGAGAAAAAGAAAAGAAAAATCACAATAATAGAGCAATTCCTATGTCATGAACTACGTTTGACCTGATTTCTTTTAAGGATACGTAGGCAGCCTCACGGTTCTTCCCCATAAAAACAAAAATCCAAAAGTCCCCAAGCAAGAAACTGGGGCAAAAGTTGTGTTTGTTGCAAGAAATCTGATTCCGAAAGTTGTAATTTTGAACCCATGAGAATTGGTTTGAGCCTTTGATACCCTTTCTTTCTAACCCTATCCAAAAAACCCACATTACGGTCCAAACAAAAACCTTCTGATCAGTCTTCGAGAGATGCCAAGTCAAGCAAGGAGAGGTAATTCATATCAGGGGCAACACTCTGGTCCAAGCAGAAAAATAATGAAAATAAGGGAGTCTTATTGGTAAAAACCCTCACGGGCACCGTAAGGCGACGAGAGCTGAAAGAAGTCAAAAATGAGAGAGTCTTATTGGTGAAAACCCTCGCGGTCATCGTAAGGCGACGGTAGTTGAGAGAAAGAACAAATGAGAGAGGCTTGATGGTGAAAACTCTTCGGGCACTACAAGTCGAATAAGGATTGTAAGTCAGATTGGATAATTGGAGAATTGAATCCCAATTTCACGGTTTAGGGGGTATAACAGGAGTTGGACATCAGACTTGCTCAACAAAATAGGCCACAGGTGCATGTCATGATCATTATAGTTGGTATCCACATCTGATAGGTTTCTACTTTGTAGTTTTCTTGTTAGGAATCATCTCTTTCCTTTGTCCTTTACTTTGTTCCTTTTGCCTTGTTTACTTCCTCTTCCTGAGTCTGTTTGGTCAAAATAAGTGAGAAATGACTTCAAAATTTGCCACCAGCTTTCAAATTGCACAAAACGGGAGCTGGCCAGCACATCAATATGGCATAAGTTAGGAAAGAACAACAAGCGCACTGAGTTGGTAACGATCAACATGCTTTGGGGTCCATGAGAAACACAAAGGTTTGGTATATTTCAATTCGTGAATAGTGCAACAGATAGAGGATGTTGGGTGAATGGGTCAAAAGTGTTCTTTGTGATGAGATCAACAAAGAAAGTGTTCAACTAGTGACAAGCGAGGTCTTCCAAGCAGAAATCAAAATTATCGTGAACAGTAGACTTCAAGGCCAATGCCAGTGATTTAAGTTAAGAAAGAACAGCATAAGCACTGAGTGGGTGGCAATTGATGTGCTTTCGGATTCATGTGAAACATAAAGGTTTGGTAGATGTCAGTTCATGAGCAATGCAATAGATAGAGGGTATTGGGTCTGGACGAAGAAGAGGTATTTTCTGTGATAAGGGTGACAAAGAAATTGGTTAGTCAATAAGCAAGCAATGTGTTTCAAGGTGAAATCAAAGTTATCATGGCAAGTGAAGGAGCAGCCGCCGCAAAGTCAAGGCCACAAACCAACCACCATGTTTAAACTCACAAGTTTTCTTTGTCTGAAATAGGGACGGAAGCTATGTTCATATCAAAGCTTGGAAGGTTGAAATTTTCAGGTGTAATGCCCCAATTCTGCTTATGCAAAGGCTATTGAGAAGATCACACATTACCACTAGGAGACGCATTTCCTATTTGGTTCATTTAAGTTCATTCCTAGGAGACGCACTTCCTAGTTTAAGTCATTAATGTTCTACCCCTAGGAGACGCACTTCCTAGTCTGGTTAGTTCAGGTTATATTTTTGTTTTAGAAGACGCACTTCCTAAATTGAGATTTCACCCTTAGGAGATGCACTTCCTAGTCTGGGTAGTTCAGGTTATATTTTTGTTTTAGGAGACGCGCTTCCTAAATTGAGATTTCACCCCCTAGGAGATGCACTTCCTAGTTTGGGTAGTTCAGGTTGTATTGTTGTTTTAGGAGACACACTTCCTAAATTGAGATTTTCTCTTAGGAAACGCACTTCCTAGTCTGGTTCATTTAAGTTCATTCGTGGGAGACACACTTTTTAGTTTGAGTCATTGAAGTTTCACCTCTAGGAGACACACTTCCTACATTGAGCTTTCCCCTAGGAGACGCAATTCCTGGTTCCACGCACTAAAGTTATACCCTTAGGAGACGCACTTCCTAGTCTGGGTTTTTTAGGATACACTTTCAGGAAACGCACTTCCTAGTTTGGATCGTATGAGTTTTAGTCACTGAAGTTCTCACCCCTAGGAGACGCACTTCCTAGTCTCGGTTATTTAAATTCATTCCTAGGAGACACACTTCCTAGTTTAAGTCATTAATGTTCCACCCTTAGGAGACACGCTTCCTAGTCTGAGTTTTTTAGGATACACTTTCAGGAGACGCACTTCCTAGTTTGGATCGTTTGAGTTTTAGTCACTGAAGTTCTCACCCCTAGGAGACGCACTTCCTAGTCTCGGTCATTTAAATTCACTAGGAGACGCACTTCCTAGTTTAAGTCATTAATGTTCCACCCCTAGGAGACGCATTTCCTAGTCTTGGTATTTCAAGTTATATTTTGGTTTACAATATTGCTAACAACTTACAAATTTCCCAGTTACCAAACTGGGCTAGAAAATTTTCTTTGTTTTGTCTATTTTGAAATCAAGTACCCGCTTGGAGAACAGGGAGAAGGCATTCAAGTCAGCAGTCAAGAGCCCGCCTGGAGAGCAGGGAATACTTTCAAGCCCAGCAGTCAGGAGCTCGCCTGGAGAACAAGGGAGTATAATTTAAATTTTAGCTTTCAAATTCTTTGTTTTGTCTATCTTGAAGTCAGGAGCCCGCCTGGAGAGCAGGGAATACTATCAAGACAGCAGTCAGGAGCTCGCCTGGAAAGCAGGGAATACTTTCAAGCTCAGTAGTCAGGAGCCCGCCTGGAGAACAAGGGAGTATAATTTAAATTTTAGCTTTTAAATTCTTTGTTTTATCTATCTTGAAGTCGGGAGCCTGCCTTGAAAGTAAGGAATGCTTTCAAGTTGAAGTCAGGAGCCCGCCTGGAGAACAGAGAATACTTTCAAGACAACAGTCATGAGTCCGCCTGGAAAGCAGGGAATACTTTCAAATCAGCAATCAGGAGCCCGCCTGGAGAACAAGGGAGTACAATTTAAATTTTAGCTTTCAAATTCTTTGTTTTGTCTATCTTGAAGTCAGGAGCCCTCCCGGAGAACAGGGAGCACTTTCAAGTTGAAGTTAGGAGCCCGCCTGGAAAGCAGGGAATACTTTCAAGTCAGTAATCAGGAGCCCGCTTGGAGAACAAGGGAGTACAATTCAAGTTTTAGCTTTCAAGTTCTTATTGATATCTGGTAATGTGATCCATTTTACACTTACATCTGTGCCCAGCCACCGAACCGGGGCAGAAAATTTTCTTTGTTTTGTCTATTTTGTTGAAGTCAGAAGCTCGCCTGTAGAGCAGGGAATACATTTCAAGTTAGCAGTCAGGGGCCCCGCCTGGAGAATAGGGTAAGTTTTTACTTTAGTCAAACTTAGTTTATAGTTTTCCTAGTCTATTCTTTAGTTTAATTTCATCATTGCATCAATAGTACAAGTGGTTTACAATTTTGCTAACAACTCACAAATCTTCCTAGTGCAAACTGGGGCAGAAAAATTTCTTTTTTGTCTATTTTGTTGTAATCAGGCACCCACCTGGAGAACAAGGGGAAACAACTCAAGTTTCTAGGGAAAGCAGTGTCGAAGGAAGACAACTCGAGTTTCAAGGGAAAGCAGTTTCGAAGGAAGACATTTCAAGTTTCAGGGGGGAAATGGTTCAAGGTGCAAAGGAAAATAGTGTCAAGTAACAAGAGAAGACGGTTCGAGTTCAACAGTCAGGCGTCCACCTGAAGAAAAGGAAAAACATCTCAGATTGTAATTCAAGTCAGCAACCAAAGAATCTCGCAGCAAGAATGTGAGTCAACAGTCCGAGGTGATCAATAGAAGTTAGTCACAATAAAGAAAAGAGAGAAAGGCAAGAAGTGAATCCAAATGCAGAAGTTGATGAAAGATGTGAACTACTTAAGACGTGGTGGAAGTCACGAGCACTACATGTCCGGTCCTGACCCAAAAGCTGTAGAAGAATGAGTTGGCACATGCAACTAGTAAGCATCAAGGTTCAAATCTAAAGTCTGCATGAAGAACCATTCAAGACTCAATATCAAGCTTCAGAAGACTTATAGATAGGAATTTTGTAACTTGTAGTTGATAGGCTTAGCTAGTCTTTTTCATGTTTTGATTTTGATGTAATAGCAGTACTGCGGACCGGGACCTCGGCGGAACGACACCTCGACCGGATCTCCACCTCGACAAACTCTGTCATCTCACTCATTTCTGAACTACACGTGGCATGATTCCTTTATAGCCAAGGATATGTAGGCATCCCAGATACCAGGGCTTGGTCACATTCCCTTTCTCTCTCAGTTTTAGTCTCTCCAAATAAGGGTCGGGTCAAAAAACCCTGTCTAGTCAGTCTTTGTCTGAAAACTCTGTACGTTTCCAGTCAAATACACTCATATCTCTCAAAAAAAATCACAAGTCCAACTCTAAGTACCATATGCTTGCCCCTTATGTGAGTCACCACTATTGTAAGCTTCATTCAAATCAAGATCATATATGGCTTTTATGGAGACATAGTGAAGGCTTTTGGTTTAGGGTAGGAAATGTTTGGTCTAAGTAGGTTCCATCTTCCCTTTAGCACTTCTTTTGCTTTATTTTGGCACACATTCACTTGACTTTTTAAGTCATTTCACTTCTTTTCAAGGGGTTAAAGAGATACACTGTCACTCTTTTTTGTTCATTTCAAATCTTTTTCTCCTTTCTCAACTTTCCACACCTTTCATTCTTTACTTTTATTGAATCCCTTCATTCTTTTCTACATTGAACATTCTTTTTATCTTTTTGATTTTCTTTATTTTTCATTGCCTTTACTTTTCTTCATTTTGTAAATTTTATCACTTTGTTTCAATTCTTGTGTCTCCCCCCAAACTTATGCTTTTTCCATGTGCTAAGAAAAGATTGGGTGCCAAGAGAGTGTATTTTTAGAACGGGTAAAGGCTTGTATTGTGGTTCTTGAAAGAAAAAGGTCTATGTCTCAAAAGGGTTGACTAGAGATTTTATCATTGATAGGCTATGGAAGTGTTCAAGATAACATTCGGATCAAGGAGAGCCTATAATCACGTCTCAAGTTAAATTACACTTAGGATTTCGCCTAGACAGACATTCAGGGCAAGTTCTAGACCAATGGTTCGGGACTTGGACTTGCAATTCAAATTCTCACCACACAAGCTATGTGATTGCTAAATACACAGAGTCGGGGGCCCACAACAACCTTAGATAAGATTTGAGCACACAATGGTCCCGAAAACCAATTGATGATTATCGGCCAACACAAGAGTCTCAAGGTCACAACTTTCACCATCCTATACACAACTATTTATTTTTTAGCATAGGATCAAAGGCAAATGTGTTAGGCCCAAGTGAAGATTTGCTTGAGGCACCCTTACCAACTAACTACTAAAAAGAAAAAAGGAAAAAGACTCAAACCCTTAAGAAGGTTGTCATACCATCCATCATCGGGAAGAACCACCCGGTTCACACAAATTCCACCTTTGGAAAGAATCGTGGCATTAAGAAAACCAAAGGCTTATTACAAAAACTCAAAACAAGAAGCTACGAGCATAAAATAAGAAGCTAAGAAAGGAAAAATGCGGAAAGTAAAATGAATATATACAAGAGGGGATTTATATACAATAGGGAGAATGAATATATACATAAGAGTGTAACTTTATATACAGATCCAAAGTAAAAAAAATACGAAAAATGCAATGAAATGATAAAATTATATACATACCAATAATAAAAAGAAAGAAAGCCTAAAATACTTTCATATATACAGTCATCCAAATATCCAAATAGGGTTACCCCCTCAAATGAAAGCTGGCATTGTCTTCAATGCCAATTAACCAAAATAAGCACAAAAATAGAGAAGAGGGAAAAAGAGACTCCCTATGGGCCCTCCGTCTGAATGGGATCCTGAGTCTGGGTCCCTAGGTCCTCTGTCTGCTCAGGAACCTGTGACTGGCTCCCTGTGATCTGTGGCTCTGCTGAGACCTGGGCCTGGACTTGGACTGAGTCCTGGACGGAGTCCTAGGGCTGGCTGGAGGAACCTCCATGCGGGTCCTCCAACTGTATGACTGCATCGTCAGAACGGGGAATCACCTTTTTCCTCTTGGGAGGCCTCTCTAACTCTGGATAGAGCTGGACTGCTGGCGTCAGGTCATGCAACAATAGGTCCAAAGGCAAGTGATCTGCCTTCAACCTATCTACCTCTACCTTTAGCTCCTTCACCGACTCCTTTGATGTCCGAGCCTTTCTCATTTTCTTCGCCTCCTTAGCAAGTTCCTTTAGTACATTTCCATGTGAATCAACAACGCCCATAATTAATTTCTGGTTCTCTAGGAGCTTCTTCTGGTTGTCCAAAAGCTCCTTGAGAGTGTCCTTAATGGACTGTGGGACCTGTGGAGGAGAAGGTGCTGATTGGGCTGCCACCGTAGTAGATAGTAAAGAGAGCTTGGAAGTAGTTGTCTGCATCCAGTTGTTGATGCTGGGGAGGGCCAGGCTCAGGCAGTAGGCAGTCAATGGGTATGCGGTGGAGGAAGGTATCTCTGGAGCTACAGAAATAGATGGACCTGGGGCCATGTCTGCTGAGGTGGAAGGAGGCTGAGGAGGAGCCACTACCACTACTGGCTCTTCAGACTGGCCAGTTGAAGCAGTGGCTTTGCCCTTGAAGTGCTTGTCCTTAGGGTTGTCATCACCCTGTAGGCTATACCATGAGAACAGTGCCTTCGCCTTCACTTTTATATAAACTTTCGTTTTCCACATCTAAGTCCTCCAACTACATGGTCAGGAATTTGGGGAAGGGATAAGATTTGTCACCTTCGTTCACCACTCGTGTAATAACCCTAGACATCACATTCCCGATGTTAATCTGGTACCCCGCCATGATTGATGCTACCAATATAGCCCTATGAATAGGAAGTGAGTTGTTGTAGGTGGTGGGGTCTAGCCTGTTACACACAAATATCTTCCACCCTTTAGCTGCAAAATTTAGTGTCCTTCTCAGGATCTTCACTCCCGCAGTCAACCAATTTGGGGTGGTACCTGGGATTGCCAAGTACTCCGCCAACCAAGTATGAGCTTCTTCACCCAATGCCATCTTCTCCAAATACGAGGACTCATCCTCCATCATGAAGCCTAGGTAATCATTTATGGTTTTGCCGTCAAATTTCACCTTCAAATTCCACACTTTGGTGACTGTGGTGCCCTTTTTGATGTGGGCCACATTTGTGTAGAACTCCTTCACCAAGTGCTCATTGGACTCCTCAACGTGGCCTACGAAATAATTCCATCCAGTTCTCTCTCTCTGAACTGCCTCAACACATTGGGGTTGTGAGGCAAAAGGTCTCGGGTGATGAATTTATGCTCAGGTATCAATTTTCTCTCGGGCCACCACTATCTGAACTTGTGGTAGGAAAACTCACTCACAAACCGGTCCTGCCATGCCTCCGGATTTCTAGTCCTCTCTACCCCACCTACTTGGGGCTCACCCCCTTCTACTTCTTCCCTTTCTTCTGCTATGGGACCCTCTCCTAATAGTGAAACTATAAGAGAGTTGGAGTATTCATTTTCACTGCCGAAAGCTGAGCTCTCAAATGACTCAGAAGATATACGCACTGATGCTTGGGCAGTATGAGAGTCTGGAGGTGTATCCCTCAACCTGTTCCTCTCCGGCCAGTCAGGAACATACTCTGGCATGGAGTCTGATGATGCCTCCCGGGAAGGTGCATACTCACTCCCCGATTGGTCAATGGCTCTGTCAGCAACCTTTACGATCCTCCTTTGTTCTTTATGTTTTGTCGGACTTGCGGGGTCAATCTTATCATTCCTTGCTAAGGCTGTATTGTGGTCCGGGCCTAAATGGGCCAAACGGGCCAAATGAGTGGAACCAGCCCACTGCGGTCCTAAGCCCACATGGTCTCGGGCTAAATGGGTCAGGCCCGCGGGCCTAAACGGGCTTTTTTATTCCGGGCTTTTTTTTATCTAAGGCAAATATAATTTTTATATATATATATATATATATATATATATATACTATACTATATTAAATATACACACAAAATAAATTGCAAAGAAATATTCAAGGGAATGTCTTATAATTTTTATTATTACGACATTAACAAAAAATGGCAATATCTTTCTTAGTCTTCCTTCCCCCAATGGAATGAGCATAACAAGGTACTAATACCACCATTAAAAGGAAAACAAACTAAGGAAGATGTGCCAAAATACAAGTTACATATTAGTCTATATATTATCTCTAATAAATCTCATAAATCCTTCAAGGTTCGGAGGAATTTCCGTTGGTGGTGGTGGAAAAGAAGCTTGTTCATCACCACTTCCGGGCGAAACAACATCCTGCACAAGTTCCGCTAGCATTTTTTCATAAGCTTCGTCTATCTCCGGTTGTGATTCTGCAAGTCCAAAATTTCTTCTTTCCGAACGGATCCAATCTCTGAAGAGTACTGATTTTTCCAAGCTCTTCCTTATAGACGCTCTATGATCACCGATTTGAAGTCTCGCTTGACTGAAAGCGCTCTCCGATGCCGCTGTTGAAGCTTGAACACTTAAAATATCTCGAGCCATACTTGAAAGAACCAGATAGTGTTTTTGTTTGACCTTCCACCATTCCAAAACATCGAAGAAGTCGTTGGGATTCTCCGATTCAAGTCCCTGCGACAAATAAACTTGAAGCTCATTTAGTTGTGAACTATCACCAATATTATCACCTTGAGAACCCCTGAACTCCGTCCAAGAACTAAGGGCTTTTAGGCCCGCAGTTCTTTTAGATGATTGCGAACTAGACGAAGTAGGAGTTGGAACATTTGGTCTAGCATGATCTAAGGCAAGTTGATAAGCATTATAAATTGTTTGAGCATTTATTTTAATTGAGGCTTTTGCATCTCCAAGTGTAGCAAATTCCTCAGCTGAAAGTGATAAAGTGTTATAAATTTTTGAATACCAAAAGTGAGGACCTCCTAATTTTATTGTAGGATTTAATACTGCAGCAACACCAAAAATATGGGGGATAGGGAAAAATATTTTTTAAACTTAGCTTTCATAGAATCAACAGCAAGTTGATAAATTACCCCACCCTCTGAAAATTGAGTAAACAAATCTGCAAGTGCTGCAATATAAACTAAACAGTTAGAAATAATAGGATAATATTGCCTAGATAATTTATTTTTAGCAACATGAAATTGTTCTAAAAAATTTACAAGCATTTTAACATTAGTCCAATCTTGATTTGTAAGGTGCTCATCATCATCATCATCATCATCATCACCTGCACGAGCATTATATATTGCGCTTATTGAGTTTCTATATTCATATGCAACAACTAAACTTTCATGCATGTAATTCTATCTAGTCGGACGAGGTTTAGGAACCTTTCTTTCTCTAAGGCCAAATTCTTCACATTTTCTTAAAATAATCTCTAAGTCTACCTCTACGGTTTGAATAAAAAAGTCAACTAAGAGCCATTTTAACCTTTTCAATTTCTACATTTAAAACTTTCATACCATCGGCGACGATTAAATGGTAAATATGACAAATACATCTAACATAAAAAATATTACTAAATGCAGGATTTAGTGTAGTTGTAAGCAAGCCTATAACATTAGTGTTACTAGAAGCATTATCCATTGAAACCGGCATTATTTTATCTCTAATGCAAAAATATCTACAAATATCTGCAACTGTATTAGCAATAAACTTACCTGTGTGGCATGAATTAATTATTCTATAAGCAATAATGTGCTTTTGCATTATCCAGTCCTCATCTATCCAATGACTTGTAACAGTTAGATAATTATAGTCATTACCACTTCTACCAATATTAGTAGTAAGAGCAATGTGACAATCTATATGAGTAAATAAATAGCGCAAATATTGTTTATATTCATGTTTATATTTATAAATATCACTCTTTACGGTTGCGCGAGGTCATCCTTTATAAGTAGGATTAAAAATTCTTCTAATATAGTGCACAAAATGAGGGTTAGAAGGAAAACTATATGGTAAGCACATAACAGTAACCATTTTTGCCAATTCTTCACGATCTTTATTTGGATCATAATATAAAATGCCACCGGTAACAGTGTTAATTTCCGGTTGAACTAGATCTGAACCTGTACTAGGGTTAACCGTAGTATCTACACTTGTCCCCTCTTGCGCAGCTTTCATTTGAAAATATCTAGTTTTATCTCTAGGGTGTGTCTTTATGTGTCTAGTCAAACTACCCGTACTGCTATGAACCAACAAAGACCCACAAGTTTTACACTTAGCCTTATTTTGTTCTCTTAGTTGCGTAAAAAAGTGCCAAACAAGAGATGTTTTGGGCCATTTAGAAGGTTGTCTATTAAAAGTAGGGGTTACTAAATGAGGGTCAGGCGGGGTATCAGTTGGGTTATTAACAGGACTAGTAGGTGTATCATCTAAATTCGGTTGCGTTTCATCTAAATCATAATTTTCCTCATCATTTTCAATGATAGTTTGATTAGGATAAAAAGCATTCATAACTTTGTCATTTAATTGTTGACCTGGTGAAACATCATGGCAAAATTGACTATCGGAAAATTGAAAACAAGTGTTATCACTATCAAGAATAATAGTTGGAGTAGGACGGGTAACAGGTCTGGGTCAGGGAGCCGGGGGAAGAGTAGTAGCTTGGCGACAAGATTCACCAATTTTAGATTTTTCCCTTACCCTTACCACCAAATATTTTTTTCAAAGATAAGTCCATATTAATTATAATTATACTAAATAAAACAAACAAAACTATAATATTAAAACTTAAGAGTTGGAACGAGTTTACCGAATTGACGAACAACTTCTTGAAAATTTAATATCGTTGAAGACTTGAATACTTCAATTCACCAACTTCACAATTTTTCACGAAATTGCAATAATAAAGTAAGCAATTATAGAAGAAAATTAGAGAGAGATTGATGAATTTGTGAGTAAAAATAAAAGAATGAGGGGGTATTTATAGTTGAGAATAGGGAAAAAGTGTAATTATAAAAAGTTTGGGGTTAAAACAAAGTTTGGGGGGCAAATGGCTATTTTTTAAAGTTCCAAACGGCTCAAAATTGAAGGCCAACAGCTAGATTTTAAAAATCTGACCGTTTTTTTTTTAAAAATAGCCGTTGGGGCCCGTTTGGCTCGGTTGAACCGGCCCAGGCCCGCCTGTCAGTCCCGGGCTCACGGGCTATTTGGTCAGGACCGACCCGCTATGGGCTTTTACACCACTAGAGACCAGCCCGTTTGAACGGACCCATTTGGCCCGTTTGGCACACGGGTCTGGGCCAATTCTGGGCTAGGCCCGACCCACAATACACCCTTATTCCTTGTTCCCTACCCCGGGATGACTCTCCTCTTCCTGATTGTTTACCACCTTTACCTCGTGATTTCACCATTGTCTGCAAGCAACATTCAGTTCTGTTTTGTTAGTATCAATAGAATCAATAAAGTTCACAATTGCAGGAAAAATAATGTAGACAGTCAAAAGTTGCAGACCGCGGAACACACAAAATGACGTGCGGCCGCAAAGAGGCTACCGCGGACCGCACAACATCCATTGCGGTCCGCACAGAGGTGGGATTCAGACTACCCACTCTATGAATCTATGCACCGCGGATCGCACAAACTGCATTGCGATCCGCATTGAGGCATCGCGTACCACACAAAATCCATTGCGGTTGCGATCCTTAAATGTCAGCATTCAGAACTTAGTCCACAACGGTCTGTACAAAATAGCATTGCGGACCGCCCAGAGGTATCGCGGATCGCAAAAAATCCACCGCGGTCCGCACTGAGTGCCCAACAACAATACCAACCTAGGGTTCATGTTGTTTCACATTTTTAGTCCAAATTTTTACCTATTAATGATTCTCTAGGTGTTGCCTCAGTGTTCTAACTAAGTAGTCCTAATTAAACTGGAATTTAACTAACCTATGCTACAGGATTGAAACGTGAAGGTGAAAAAGAAGGAACTAAGAAAAACAAAAATTCAAAGAAAATAACAAAATCAAACAACTTAGAAGGAATTAATGTTACCAGAAATGAGATGCACTGATGATTAATCAAGAATGAGTAGTTGAATTCGTGCAATTTAGAGAGTGAACAGTGATTTTTTAGGCTTCTGAGATTAAAAGGATTGAAAAGTTCAAATGGAGGGCCTCAAGTCCTATTTATAGAAAAAGGTCCTGGGCCCCAGCTCACCTACCCACCGTGGACCGCACAAAATTGCACCGCGGTTTGCGGTGCTTAGAAACATGAAGCAATGGGAGATTGGCCACTACGGACCGCAAGAAATCCAGTGCAGCCGCAGTGGTCCACCGCGGGATACACAAAATGTAATGCGGCCGCGGTGGAAAACTTCAGAGACTATCTACTTTTGTCAAATCAATTCTGCGGTCAACATTGATTTTTTGCCCTCGTACAAAGGCCTTTGCGGCCGCACAAAATGAGTGCGGTATGCATTGCAAACTTCAGAGAGTGATCATTTTTCAACTTGTTCTTGCTTTGCATCAACACAATCCTACATCATCTCACAACCAGTCGGTCCAAAAATTAAATCCTACACTACAAAGAAAAACAAAAAGAAAGATACATGGGTTGCCACCCAAGAAGATCCTGATTTAACATCACGGCACGAAGCAGGTTACCATCAAATCACTTGAGATGAATAAGTGCCACCACGTGGCTGTCATCAATCTTGCCCAAGTAGTGCTTGACCTTGTGCTCATTCACTCTGAAAACCTCCCATTTTGTTCTTCAAGTCAAGTGCACCAAACAGAGTCACAAACACCACTTCAAAAAGTCCACTCCATTTTGATTTAAGCTTTCCCGGAAACAAACGTAACCGAGAATTGAACAAGAGCACCAAATCACCCACTTTGAACTCCTTGCCACGAGCATAATTATCATGAAGGTACTTCATCTTGTCCTTGTACAAGGACGAACTGGAATATGCATGGAATCGGAATTCATCTAGTTCATTAAGCTGCCCCACACGAAGATTTGCTGCCACATCCCATTCAAGATTCAGCTTCCTCAAAGCCCACATAGCCTTGTGCTCCAACTCAACCGGTATATGGCAAGCTTTTCCAAACACCAACCGATATGAAGACATACCAATCGGAGTCTTGTAAGTAGTCCTATAAGCCCATAGAGCATCATCCAACTTCTTTGACCAATCGATCCTATTTGCATTGACCGTCTTTGACAATATACTCTTGATTTCCCTGTTTGAGACTTCAACTTGGCCACTCGCTTGAGGATGATAAGGAGTATAAACTTTGTGGTTGACACCATACTTTGCAAGCAAAGTGTCAAAAGCTCTATTACAAAAATGAGACCCCCCATCACTTATGATTGCATGAGGAGTGCCAAACCTTGTAAAAATGCTCTTCTTGAGAAACGCAACAACACTCTGGGCTCCATTGTTGGGTAAATCCACAGCTTCAACCCACTTTGAAATATAATCAACCACCACAAGAATGCATGTGTTCCCATACGAGCTAACAAACAGGCCCATAAAATCAATACCCCATATATTAAAAATATCAACTTCAAGGATGGTATTGAGAGGCATCTCATCTTTCTTCGAAATTCCACCCGCTCTTTGACATTCGTCACACCTCTTCACAAGTTCACTTGCATCTTTGTACAAAGTTAGCCAATAAAACCCACAACTAAGAACTTTGGAAGCTGTCCTCACCCCGCCATGATGGACACCATAGGGAGAGGAATGATAAGCCTCCAAGATACTCAATTGCTCTTACTCCGGGACATACCTTCGGATCACACCATCCGTGCAAATCTTGAACAAGTACGGCTCATCCCAATAGAAATCCAAACTATCCCGTTTGAGCTTCTTCCTTTGGTTAGAAGAGAGCTCATATGGGATTATACCAGTCATAAGGAAATTAGCAACGTCACAAACCATGACATACCATTCACCGACACCGAAAGGAGTTGTTCGTCGGGAAATGAATCATTGATCTTTAGGCCATCACGAGGCCTCCCCTCCTCCTCCAAGCGGGACAAGTGGTCCGCCACTTTGTTTTCACTACCCTTCCGGTCCACAATCTCCAAATCAAACTCTTGAAGTAACAAGACCTATCACATCAGTCTAGTTTTGGAATCCTTCTTCGTCATTAAGTACCGGAGTGCGACATGATCGGTATGGACTATGACCTTGGCACCCATAAGATACGGCCAAAATTTTTCCATGGCGAACACAATAGCCAAAAGTTCTTTCTCGGTCATCGTGTAGTTCACTTGAGCATCATTCATTGTCTTGCTCGCATAGTACATTGGATAAAATATTTTGTTCACTCTTTGACCCAAAACCGCCCCAACCACAACATCGCTCGTATCACATAGGAGCTCAAAGGTCAAGCTCCAATTAGGTGCGGTAATGATAGGAGTGGTGGTCAACTTATGCTTGAGAAGTTCAAAGGCTTGTATACATTTTTCATCGAACACAAACTTGACATCTTTTTCCAATAACTTGCATAAGGGGTTCACTACCTTCGAAAAGTCTTTGATAAATCTCCGGTAGAAACCCGTATGCCCAAGAAAACTTCTAACTCCCTTGACAGACTTAGGGGGTAGGAGCCTTGAAATCACGTCAATTTTTCCTTTGTCCACCTCTATACCATGCTTTGAAATTTTATGCCCAAGAACTATGCCCACTTCCACCATGAAGTGGAATTTCTCCCAATTAAGAACAAGATTGGTTTATTCACAATGGGCCAACACTCTATCAAGATTTTTCAAACACTCATCAAATGAATCATCTACAATACTAAAGTCATCCATGAACATCTCCAAAATATCTTCCACCATATCGGTGAAAATGACCATCATACACCGTTGAAATGTAGCCGGTGCATTACACAACCCAAAAGGCATCCGAGAAAAGGCAAAAGTTCCATATGGACAAGTGAATGTGGTCTTCTCCTGATCTTCCAGAGCAATCAAAATTTGGTTGTATCCAGAATACCCATCCAAGAAATAGTAGAAGGCACGCCCAGCAAGCCGGTCTAACATCTTATCAAGAAAAGGCAATGGAAAGTGATCCTTGCGGATCACTTTATTCAACTTGCGGTAGTCCATGCATACCCTCCAACCGGTGACTGTTCTAGTAGGAATCAACTTATTTTGTGAATTTGCAACCACGATCATGCCACCCTTCTTCGGTACACATTGCACCGGTGAAGTCCAAGAGCTATCAGAGATGTGGTACACAACACCGACATCCAACCATTTTATCACCTCCTTTTTCACAACTTCTTGCATTGCTTCGTTCATCCTCCTTTGATATTTCAAGGAGGGCTTTGCATCATCTTCCAAAATAATCTTGTGCATACAGAATGTGGGGCTTATCCTTCGAATATCAGCTAAAGTCCATCCAATTGCCTTTTTATGCTTTTGGAGCACCGCCAAAGTGGCATCAACCTGCATATTAGTAAGACAGGAGGAAAGAATAACTAGAAAAGTAGAACTGGGGCCTAAGAACTCATACTTGAGGCATGGAGGCAACGACTTCAACTCCAACATCGGAGGTTCCTCAATTGAAGGTTTTGTTGGTGGAGTCTTCCTATTTCTCAAGGTCCAAAGATAATTTCCTAGGCTCATAAGAGTAAGAGCCCATCCATGTAAAGCATTCACACACTCCACTCAGCCTTCATCATCATTGACATCAAGATTCAATAACACGACCTCTAGAGGGTCCTCCACATTTATTGCACTGGTATCATCAACTATCACTACCGTGACAAGGTCCACAAAAGATCACACCTCGGAACTGTTGGGTTGCTTCATTGACTTGCACACATGAAAGACCACTTTCTCATCACCCATCCGGAAGGTGAGTTACCCTGCTTCCACATCAACTAAGGCCTTCCCAGTAGCAAGGAAAAGTCTCCCCAATATGATTGAAACTTCATAATCTACCTCACAATCCAAGATCACAAAATCAGTTGGCAAGATAAATTTGTCCACATGGACAAGCATATCATCAATAATACCCAATGGTCTCTTTGTCGTCCTATCTGCCATTTGCAATCTCATGGAAGTCGGCCTTGGCTGCCCAATACCCAAAGTCTTGAAAACTGAGTAGGGCATCAAGTTGATACTTGCCCCCAAATTTATAGAGCCTTAGCAAAGTCCGCACTCCCAATGGTGCAAGGAATGGTGAAAGCACCGGGATCTTCAAGCTTTGGGGCTATTGAATGCACTATTGCACTAACTTGGTGAGTCATCTTTATAGTTTCACAATCCATGGATCTCTTCTTGGTCACCAAGTCTTTCATGAATTTAGCATAGCCCAACATTTGTTCAAGAGCCTCCACCAAAGACACATTAATGGATAAGCTCTTCATCATATCAATAAACTTTTTAAAATGATTCTCATTTTTTTGCTTCGCGAGCTTTTGAGGATAAGGTGGAGGTGACCTTGGCAAAGGATCCTTGGCTTTAGGCACAACCGACTCTGGCATGTCTATTACGTATTCCCTAGACGGGTTCACGTCATTTTGAGTTTCCACCTCAGCATCTTGAATATCAATCCTCACTTCTTCATTTGCATTCTTATCAATCACATTTTCAACCACCAAAGGAACTTCATCTTCTTGCAACTCAACTTCATCACTCAAAATTTGCTTGTGTTTGGAGGCATTCACATCACTGCCTCGTTCACTCCTTGTCGTTACCGCCATAACATGATTGTTCCCGCCCTTCGGGTTTATTACCGTATCACTTGGTAGAGCCCCCTTAGGGCGAGTATTCAAGGACTGCGAGATTTGGCCTAATTGAACCTCCAAATTTCTAATTGAAGTATTGTGGGAAGACAACTAAGCATTAGAATCTGTAGTCTTTTTCATCATCTGTTCAAACATCATTTCAATTCTCCCCATATCATTGTTGGAAGAACTAGGACATTGGGAAGGAAATGGGGGTGGATTATTCGGTTGTTGATACATTGGGGGCCTTTGAAAGCCTTGCCCACGGTTTCCTTGATTGCCATTGTTCCAACCTCCCTGATTGTTGTTACCACCCAGTTGTTGTTGTTGCCATTCCAATTACCCTGATTGTTCTGATTATTGTTCTGATTGCCCCAATTAGAATTTTGGTTGTTGTTCCCCCAATTACCATTGCCTTGTTATTGTTGATTGCCCTAATTGCCTCGGGGTCTCCATTGTTGTTGGTTGGAAGAATTGCCCCTTTGGACTTGACAATTGTTCACATACTGCACCTCTTTATTCTGCCCATCATAACCATCATCTTGGAATCCACCACAATCATTATCAAATTGATCCGAACTACCTTGGTTCTGTTGACCTCTTTGTCTTATTTTGTTCACTTGCATGTTGACACCCTCCATGGCATTCACTTGGCGAGGGTTTTGAACTTGTTGCAATTGTGCCTTTGCTAGTTGGTTCATTGTGGTTGTCAGCTCTGCTATGGCCTGCCCATGATCATGTAACTCTTTTTGCAAATAAGTGACCGTGGGGTCACCCTAGGGCACATTGGATCTACTTTGCCAAGCGGAGGAAGTGTCAGTCATCTCGTCAAGAATGTCACAAGCCTCATTATAAGACAGTTTCATGAAGTTGCCCCCAGCAAGTTGGTTCACTATGCACTGGTTTGTTGTATTAATACCGGTAGAAAGTCTGTTGGATCATCGCCTCAGTCATATCATTGTTGGGGCATTCCATTCCTTTACCATTGTTCTATAGCGCTCTTAAATCTCATGTAAAGGTTTGGTGGGCTCCTACTTGAAGGCCAAGATCTCATCTCTCAATATTTCCATATGTCCCGGTGAGAAAAACTTTGCAATGAACTTGTCTGCCAACTCATCCTAGAGGGTCAATTGCACTTGCATAGCCTTGGTTTGGAAGCACTTTTGGAGCCACTCTTGGAGGTGGCGGAGGAGGGTCTGGAATATTGTCATTGGCATTGACCTGACGGCCTCTACGTTGTCCTTCAGGTACAAGAGTCACCTCATCATCTCCGACATCATCTACCTCCTCCCCCGCAATGACATTTCCAAGAGGGTCATTGTTGTTTGCTGCCATTTTGTACCTGAAGTTGTGACACACATAAATAGTAACACTGAAGGAAAGAAGAACAATACGTAAAACTATTTAGATAGATAGCCAAAACCGTTAGCTCCTCAGCAACGACGCCAAAAAGTGATCAAGGCCAACCCTATACTACTACAAAGTAGCAAGAGTGGTCGAAGCAGCTTTTATCCGAGAAGTTTGGGATCGATTTTCACAGGGAGCTAGATATTGGAATTGAGTTTCTATCTAAACTCGAGTTGCGTAGTTGTTCCTAATTGCGCTTCTAAACATAGTTGGTTTTGATATTACTTCTAAATTTATACTAGTAAGATGCTAAATTAAGCTAAGTTAAGCTAAAAGTAAACTATTGAGAGTTGTCTAAATAGTTAAAAGGCACTAGGAAAGTGACTTTCTCCTAGGTGGATACTTGACGGGTTCTCGGGTCTAAGGCTAGGTTGTCATATTTGGGGATTACGATATAACTATTGCACGATACTTCTCACTCTATAACTCTCGGTAGTTTGAGTGATTTTTCCCTAATTGACTTTCTCAAGACCAATAGGGTATGATAATTTGTGCAAGCAATTGAGGTTCAAGTCGGGTATTACTATCTCCAGGTTTAACCCTTTATTTGGGGCTATCAATCTCTTGAATACGCCCCAATTCCTTGTTAGACCAATTTCCTAGACTTAGGCTCTCTTCTCAAGAAGAGACAAAGTCAACTAGGCATAAACTAGTGTTTGCAACCACTAATTCAACATTAAAACCATAAATTAGTCCAAATATCAAACACCCATAGACATTCAAGCCTTAAAACACAAGACTCATCAATTACCCACACTAGGATTGAGCCACAACCCTAGCTAATGGGTCTAGCTACTCATGATAATAGAAGAAAACAAAGAAATAGATGAACAAAAACCCATAATATTTGATTAATAACTAAAACTTGAAAATTTAATGATAAAACTATTGTAAAATTACTCAAAATGGTAAAACAACACTATTCACGAGCGCATTTGCTGTCTAGAATACAACTGATGACCTAAAAATTGGAAAAGAAACTACTTATGCTAGGCCAAAAATTCTAGACAAAAATACCCCTGCGGGGCTAGTGCGGACCACACAAAATCGAGTGCGCCCGCACTAAGGCTTCTTGACTGAAACTTCAGCTCTTTGAACTTGACCGTCGCAGGCCGCATAAAATGCACTGCGATTGTAGTGGCTTTTGTTGCGGTTCGCACAAAATGGACAGTGGGCCGCATTGGAAATATTCCCCAAATCAGCACTCTCTGAACTCCAGCTTTGCGGACCGCACAAAATCGAGTGCGGCCGTAATGAAGCCAATGCAGTCCGCATGAAATGCTTTGCGGACACATTGCTTGACTGCCTGAAATGTGCAACTCTCTAAACCTCCTCTTTGCGGACCGCACAAAATGGAGTGTGACCGCATTGGTCCTGATACACTGTGCTTGGACTTGTTCTTGGTACTTGTATATGTTTCACTCATTTTTGAGCTGGTTTTGATGAATTGTCACCTTGTTGACCAAACCCTACAATCAAGTACAACATGTAAGACTTTGAGACTATTTTGTACTCATTTCTAATCAAAACTCAAGTAAGAAGGAGTGTAAAATGCATTATAATCCCTAGTTATCACTTTTCTTGGTGGAGGTCCTCGAGATCGGGTATCATATCAAGGCTTGTAATGATGCGGGGATCTTTGATCCCCAAAGCGTCGCTCGGCAACGTTAATTTCATGACATGGTTATGAAACGACCAAGGCAATCCCGCTAGTACATCTTCCCTAAGCGAAAAATGGCTTAGTTAGTAATTTGGATTGGCCTTTGAGGTAGGCGGGCAGTCACCGCTTTCTTCATATATAGGGTTGTCTTCCCTCTTTTGAGGATTTCGCTATTCTGAGTAGTTATCCTCCTTTGTAGAGTTCTTATATCCTGCGTTAGGCCCTTCTCCACTTCAACTTTGAAGCCCTTGCTCAAATTCTTGCTCTAATTCCCTAGTTTTACCACAGTCTTGGCTGTCACGCCAGGGTCCGCTCGGCAAGGAGAATGGAGTTCCGCCTCTGGTTCCTGCCTGGTTGGTGGTGTGCCGTTAGCGCCATGCGAGCCAACCTCTAGTCGTTTTGTTTTGAGGGGGACTTTCCGTCAGAAAAACCTCCCGATGTCGGGGTCATTATGAGTATGCCTCGAAGTTTATTTCTTTAATAGGAGAGGGGCACCCTGAGTTAGTGAGGAAAGATTGTGGATGCGGGGAAAAGGTAGTACTACAAATACCTTCCCCGGAAGAGAGTATCATAGATCATGTCAAGGGGTTTCTGAACGTATACATGTATCCCTTAATGTTGGGCCCCCTTGATAGGGTCATGTTTGATTTCTGTCGAAAGTACCAGGTTACCTTGGCATAGGTTCATCCATCATTTTGGAGAATAGTATTGATGATGAGGTTCTTTGCAGAAGAAGATAGGCTTGAATTCACTCTTAGCCATCTCATCAGGTTGTACCGGCCTTTTCACCATCAAGGTTTACTAACCCTACGATGCTAATCCACCACGCCTTTTGTGGTTGATAATAAAGAAGATGGGGATCGGGGATGGATGAGATGATTCGACTGAGTACGGATTGTTGATATTATCCCTATGGAGTTTTAGCCATTTCCTGAGGAATGGAATTTTACACGTAAGTGGTACATTCGTGCCTTTGCCGTTTTGCTTATGGCATAGACGGGCTCCATAAATGCACATTTCTTTCCCTTTTTGCAGCAATTTCATGGATGTCGTGCGAAGTCCCCGACCTGATGGATTGGGCTCGCAAGCTGGCGATCTACTCGACTTATAATGAGCGCAAGTGGCGAGCTTTGTCTAAGGATAGATGGGAGGAAAAACACCACGGTACGTGCTATGCAATTGTCTCCCTTTTTTTTTGAAAGGCGCTTTCTTTTTACGCGTACTAACTTCGCCATCGTAGGCATTGTGGAGTTATTTGAGGCGTGATCGTGCCCTCTAGGAGAGGGAGAAGGATCGTCGGCTTTGGGGGCCAAAGGATAGCAGTAATAACAATAAGCAGAAAAGGTCTTCGTAGGGTGACGGTGATTATAACGAGACGAGTTCAGCCCGGAAGCTCAGAGAGGGTGTACTAACCGAACTCACAGCGCCCGAGATTTCAGGTCCTAGAAAAACGATCCCTCCTCCGTTGCCATCTTCTTTTACAGTCGAAGGTACTTCGAGGAACGAGGGTTCTCTGTCGTTGACTTCTTCTCCCGTCGAAGGCACTTCGAGGGATGTTCGAACGCCAGAGGTTGCATATATCAGGCGATCATATCCCAACCGGGGTGGTTCTACCGGGGGAGATAGAGCTAGACTAGCAGATGTGCGTTCAACTTTCGAGGAAGCTCAGCGGCTCTACTTTGAGGTGAGTTTTGGCCATTCGTATTGGTTTTATAGTTTTGCAATTTTTTACTCTCTTATCGAGTTTCTCTTTCATAGGTTTTTGACAAGCTCAAGTCCGAGCTGCTTCGTCGTGACACCAAGTTGTGAGAAACTGTGGATGCGGAGAAATCCCAGGCTTTTATGTGATGCAAGGGAAGACAAGTTGGCACACTTGCGGTATGAGGCGAGTCGAATCCTGAACTACGAGAGCTACCTTGAGAAGCAAGTAATGTTTGTTTTGAGGGAGTGTGTGCTTCTTTTTCTACCTTCTGAGGCTAATGTCTTGTTTATTTCAGTTGTCGAAAAAGACGAAGGACCTGGAATGCCTTAAGAGCGAAGTTATCCAAGCCAAGTGAGAGCGTGACGAGCTAAAGGCTCGAGTGAACACCCATATATCGGCTAAGAAAAATGCTTTGGCCAAGGCTACCACCCTCGAAGTACAACTTCGCAATACTCACGAGAACAGCTTGGTCCGAACGAACATGATTTCAAGGCTCGAGTCTGAGCTCCTGAAGGTAAAGGTCGAAGTCATGGATGCCTGGGCTGAAGCCGAAGTAATCCAAACTAAGGTTGTTAATAAGGTGGCTATCTATTTGAAGGATGTTGCCGATGCTCGTGCTGATCTAAGGGGGATCTCGACTAGGAGAGCAGGAACAAAGAGTACGTGAGGTGTAAATCTCGGAGCAAAAGCCTCGAGGAAATTCATGCCAGGGGCTTCGATCTCTCGAAAGAGATAAAGCAGGCGAAGGTGGAAGAATATGGTGCTAAGCTCATTCTATCCGATGCCGAAGATAGCGAGAAAGAGGCCGACAAATCGTGGTCCCCGAGGGGGACGTAGATTAAGCCCTTCCTTTCTTGTTTCGTGAATAGTGTTTCAAAGAACTTTGTAAATGAAGCTTGTATTCTCTCACATATATGTATTAAAGGAAGCCTCGTGATTTTATTTTTCATGCATTTCCCCTTGCCTTGATATTTGTCAGTCGTTAGCCACATGAATTGGTCTTCAAGTCCTCAGATTCATAGTATGGCCCTGGGACTCATTGGGCTGGCACGTAGGCTCTTACACATTTGGTCCGTACGACCATTCAGTATAAGTTGGCGTTTGAGCTCTTGTGGTTTTACTCTTAGGCATTTTTAGTTAACCATTTTGGGTTTAGTCTCCGAGTCGGGTTTCAACTCGGAGCTCATTGACCCTTAAATTTTTGAATTTAAAGTTGGCCCTTAGGCTCTTACGCGTCTGGTCGGTACGACCTTTTATATGGGCTGGCGGTAGTGGCTCTTACGCATTGGGTCGGTACGACCTTTTATATGGGCTGGCGGTAGTGTCTCTTATACATTGGGTCAGTACGACCTCTAGTAGGCTTTATTTTTCCCTCGTTAAGGACTTTTAAAATTGTGTTTGCCTGACTCTTCGATGGTTTGATAAAAACCTCGATTGTGAGTCGTTATATGGCGATTATCGAGCACCTCGGGAGGTTTGGCTCGGTGGCTGAGTATCTCGAAGCCTATAGTTTGGAGCTGACATGGTCAAAGCTCCTTTTCCTATGTCGAGAGTAGCCTGTTTAACCGGTTCTTTTCAAAAAAAAATCGAAGTAATTGAAGGCCTGTGATTTTACAGCGACGGTCGAGCATCTCCAAGTTGCGTTAGTTTGGTTGGTACAGCCTTGTGACCATAGTCATTGCATTTGGCCGTAGCCTTTCAGTTCCCAAGTGAAGTAGTTTCGGTGTCTATATCGAGGGTATGCCTTTTTAGGGGTCTTACAAATTCGATATATAGCCTTAACTTTAAGATCTGGATTATGCCTTTTGTAAGGTCTTACAAATTTTTACATGTCTTTGAGGTCTTACAGTTTTGGTTACTTGGTACCAGTATGGTTCATGCCTTGCTTGAGGTCTTGTAGTTTTGGTCGCTTGGTACGAGTGGGGTTCATGCCTTGCTTGAGGTCTTACAATTTTGGTCACTTGGTACAAGTGTGGTTCATGCCTTGCTTGAGGTCTTACAGTTTTAGTCACTTTGTACAAGTGTGGTTCATGCCTTGCTTGAGGTCTTACAGTTTTGGTCACTTGGTACAAGTGTGGTTCATGCCTTTCTTGAGGTCTTACAGACATTGTTATTGCCTTATATAGGTCTTACGAGACCGAGGTTGCCCAAATGGGGTCTTATGGCCTCGGTTTTTTGATAAGTCGATGGGGGTGGTGATTGGCGGCGGTCCCCGAGTCGTCGAAAGTTTTTTGGCTCGGGAGCCATTCCTTGAAAACTTGGTGTTGTCACATCTAGGGCTTACGAGTTCAAATCTTCTGACCCGGAGGTCTTACGTCCTCAAATTTTTTATGCCAGCCCCCGAATGTTCGGGACGCTTTTAGCTCTGGAGCTGTTTTGTGAACTTGATGTTGCCTCATTGAGGGCTTACGAGTTTGAAGCTCCGACCCAGAGGTCGTATGGTTCCGAGTTGTTGATGCCAGTACCCGAGTGCTCGAGATATTTTTGGCTCTGGAGCCATTTTTGCAAAAATACCGAGCTTCTTTGAAATGCGAAATGCTTTGGAAAGTATTCTTTGATTACTTGCTACAAGTATACATGTTTTCGTAGTTAAGGGCTTGATTATCCTATAAAAATATGGTTCATTCGACCGTTTGGCCCGGTATATTATTTTCCTATCGAGACCCCGTTCAGCACATCTTGGTACTCTGAGGAGGTGACCTTCCGGGGTGATACCCCCCAGTATTCTAGGTTGATTGAAAAAGAAGCCTTGAATACTTGTTGAGTCTTCCTTAGGTAGCATATAGTTGTTGCCTCGTTAAAAACCTTGCAGGTAAAACCCTTATTGGGATAAACCCGGTCTAAGGAGAGTGCAACGTATGCTTTTGGAACCTAAGTTCTTCAAGTTGGAAAGTGCTTCGACTGTTTCGATCAGATACCTGCATTCGGGTTAGTATAAAATGTAACTGAAAAAAGGGGGATTACCATACCTTAATACTGACGGTGCTTCGGACCTCGATGTGATTCAATCGTTTGTTATGAGGACTCGATACGGTCCTTCATTTTGTTTAGTCAGGCGTAGCCGAGAATGTAGCTTGTTATTGCTATCTTACTGTTTGCTTATCCTTTGGCTCCTTCGATGGTGTAGGTATTGGTGTTGGTGCCACATCGTGCACCACAAACATCTCTTTTGCCGCATGCTGCTCCCCGTAGATGGGTTTTACCCTATCCTTCGTCGGAAATTTCATCATCTGATGGAGGGTGGATGGTACTACTCTCATGCAGTGTATCCATGGCCTCCCAAATAAGGCGTTGTACCTCATGTCTCCTTCAATGACATGGAATTTGGCATTTTGGGTCATGCCGGCCACGTTGACTGGGAGGGTGATTTCCCCTTTCGTTGTTTCGCTAGCCATGTTGAACCTGTTGAGGACTCGAGAGGCGGGCACGATTTGGTCAAGCAGTCCAAGCTGCTCTACCACTCTCGACCTGATAATATTGGTCGAGCTACCTAGATCCACAAGTACATATTTAATTTGAAATGTATTTATAAGGAAAGAGATTACCAGTGCATCGTTGTAAGGCTGAGACAAGGTTTCAATGTCCTCGTCGCTGAATGTGAGGGCGTCCTCGGGTATGTAACTCGGGTTTGCTTTTCTCTAGTGATGGATATTTTTGTTCTTCTGATCTTGGGTTCATGTGGAGCATCAATGCCTCATAAGATCATGTGGATGACATGTTGTGGCTCATTTGTTTCATTTTTCTTGGTTGCCTCTCTTTCCCGGAACTGAGTTTTGGCTTGATCACTGAGGGATTCTCAGAGGTGACCCTTTTTGATTAATTGGGCTACTTCTTCCCGGAGTTGCCAACAATCTTCGGTCTTGTGACCATGTGTGTTCTGAAATTCACACACTAAGTTATGGTTTCTTTGTGAATGATCTGATTGTACAGCCCTTGGCCACCTGGTGTCTCTGATTTTATTGATGGCGAATATGATGTCTGAAACGTCGACGTTGAAGTTGTATTTCGACAAGTGGGGTGCCTCCATCGGCCCTGTGTGCCTATCGAATCCAGCTCTGCTAACAAGTCCCCGAGGATTCTGGCCTCGATCCATCCTCCGGTCATTGCGGGGTATGTTGCGCCTTGGGGCATTTCTTCTCTCTTTAGTGTATGGTTGGTATCTCTCTTTATTCGGTTTCGACTCCTTTGCCAAAAGCCTGCTAAGATATACCGAGCCCAAGGGGGCTCCTAGTTGGTCGTCTTCGACCCTGATCTTTGATTGGTATCGGTTGTGGACGTCCGACCAAGTCACAACGGGATATTCGACTAAGTTCTGCTTCAGCTGCTTTGAAGCTACCGAGCTTCTCTCGTTAAAACCTTGAGTGAAGGCCTGTACCGCCCAGTCGCGGAGACCGGTGGTAATTCCATTCATTCCATTTGAAAGCGAGATACGAACTTTCGCAGCATCTTGTTCTCCCTTTGCTTGATTTTGAAGACGTTGGATTTTCTTGTAGCTACTTTGATGGCACCAACATGTGCCTTTATGAAAGAATCTGCCAGCATGGCAAATGAATCTATCGAGTTTGGGGCCAGATTGTTATACTACATCATTGCCTCTTTTGAAAGCGTCTCTCCGAATTTTTTCAGTAGGACGGACTCGATCTTGTCGTCCTTTAGGTCGTTGCCCTTCACTGTACAAGTGTAAGCAGTGACGTGCTCGTTGGGGTCCGAGGTTCCGTTGTACTTTGGAAGGTCGGGCATTCTGAACTTATTTGGAATTGGTTTTGGGTTCGCTTCCTGTGGGAACGGCTTTTGTACAACCTTCTTCGAATCTACACCTTTCATAATGGGGGGTGCGCCCGGAATTTGATCGACCCTAGAATTGTAGGTCTCTACCTTCTTGTCGTTGGCTTCTATCTTCTTCTTGCCTGACTTGATCCTCTTTGTGAGATCCTCGAGCATCTTTATGATGGTGGGGTAGGCTATCGACCCGTTGTTACTTGATCTTTCTGGCACTTGCTCTCGGGGAGTCGTTTCCCGAGCTACCATGTTGGGAGTCTTTTGGTGGCTTTGCAACTGAGCAATCGCCAGCTGTTATGCTTGTAACATTTCAAAGATGACGTGAAGGCTAACCCCTGTTCTTTTCTAAGCTGGGGTTTTTTGAGCTTCCTGTTGGTCTTCCTGGTGTATGCTCCTGTTGGTGTGGGAGCTTATTTCGACTGTTGAGCGTTGCGCGAGACCACGTCCAAGGGAATTGGTTCTGGTGCATTCTCAGGGTTTCGTGGTGGTACACCAACACTTGGAACATCCACACCATTCTCTCCATGGTCCTCAAGATTGTTGTTTTCACGTGCATTTACTGAGTTAGACAATTTGACTTGAAATCAAAGATCTTGGACAAGAAAAAGTGTGATAGGTAACTTGCGTTATGTAGTAAACCAGCAAGAAAATAATTACTATTATTTTTAGCCCCACGGTGGGCGCCAAACTGTTTACCTTGAAAATGATAATTACAATTAGATTTGATTTTGTGGTTCTAAAAATATGTGATCTATTTTTATGCTAGTTGTTAGGCAATTGATACTAAGTGAAAGACTTGGAAAACAAGATAATAGCTTGAAAACAATGCGATAACTAAACCGAATGACTAATAATCAGGGCCTCGAGCTTGCGTATTCGGGGCCTCGAGGTCGAATCGGATGCCCTACCGAGAGTAGTCGATAGAGGACTAACAATTATGATGGCCTTGATGGAAGCCTGTTATGATCAATAATGAGCAATAAATGAAGAACATAAATAGAACACAGTGGATATAAGTAGTCACGACCCTAAACCCGAACCCAGTCGTGATGGCGTCTCTCATGAAGACAAGGCCAACCGACACTTCCCATTTCAGTTTTAAGCAATCAAACAATAAGAATTTAAGTCTAAAACACAATAATTTTCCAAAAGTGAACAGTTAATGGTACAGTTGTGGAAGATAAATCCAACACAGCCCGAACCGGGGTATCACTAGTCATGAACATCTAAAAATATGGAATAGGACAAGAAAGTCTACAGATTTCAATACAAATCTAAAACAAAGAGAAATAAGATAAGGGAAGAAGCTCTGGGATGCGAATGCTGGCAGCTACCTAGAAAATCTTTGGATCCGCCTGAGCTGGAAAGATCAACACTCGGTAGCGGGACCAGATGCACCTGAATCTGCACACAGGGTGTAGGGAGTAAAGTGAGTACTCCAATTCAGTGAGTAATAATCATAAATAAACGAATGAAAGATATGAAAACACGCAAAGCACATTACAAACTATAATGAAGCATTAAAACCAGTAAAGATATGCAAAATCATTTAAGTTCAGTTTAAACTTTAGGAAATCCCTTTTCATAAATTAAATAGGTAAATTATAGACAAATAAGAAAGATAAACACATAAAGGTTCACCCCTCGGGCACAATGTCAACAAATTTGCCTTTCGGGCAATATCTCAGAACAATACCAGCCCCTCGGGCTATATCTCACATCATAATGGGCACCCGTGCTCACTGGTGGTGTGCAGACTCCTGGAGGGGCCCCTTACGGCCCGAGCGCAATATCAAGCCATCTCGTGGCATCATCACTAGGCTATCGACCTCATATCAACAAGCCACCTTGTGGCGTACATGTCTCAGGCCCTCGGCCTAATAATCAAAATTAGTGTTTCCTCACCTATAGGCCCTCAGCCTTACTCAGTCAAAATCCTCACAAGCCACTCGGGCAATAGTAAAACATGCTTCTCAACCCAAAATGTCATTTAAAGATCATTTAAGTGTTAAAAAAAACATGGTTGGGTTATAAAAACAATGAAATATAGCATGATTGAGTTCAAGTATAAAGTCAAAACAATGAGAAAATATCAAATAAAATCCCCTAAGGGTTCAAATAGTTGGCACGAGGCCCAAATATGACGTTCAGCCCAAACATGATGTTCACAAATAGATTTCAGTCAAATACGCGGTAAAATAGCCATTCGGGGCGGACTAAGTCAAAATCCCCAACAGTGAACGACCCCACGCTCGTCATCAAGCATATGCGTCACCTCAATATAGCAAAATGATGTGCAACCCGGGGTTTCATACCCTCAGTACATCATTTACAATCATTACTCACTTCAATCCGGTGCTAACTCTAGCCTGCGACGCCTTTGCCCCTCGAATCGACCTCCACTCGCGTCGAATCTATCCAAAATCAGAACCAAAAGCATCAAAATCCATCCACAAACGACCCCTCAAATCCAAAATTCTAGGTCCCCAGTTTCAAGCCCTAGTTCTTCCATTTTAGGCTTAATTTCCATGATTAATTAGGTAGATTTCACATTAGAATTGAGTTTTAAGTCCATGAATCTTACCTCCAAGTGATTCCCCTTGAATCCCTCTCCAATCCTCTTTAAAAAGCTCCAAAAATGATAAAAAATGGTGAAAATAAACCGCAAATCACGGGCAAGACGAATATTTAAACATTCTGCCCAGACCTGAAATCCTTTTTCGCGAACGCGGTCAACGCCTCGAGTTCGCGAAACACAAAATAACTTTGACCAAAAATTACTATTCGCGATCGCAACATGCCTAGCGCGAACGCGATGCTTCATCAGACCAACCCTTCGCGATCGCATTACCCCTCTTGCGAACACGATGAAAAAATACCTCAAGTCCAGCTGACCAAATTCCTCTACACGAACGCGGTCCACTTCACACGAACGCGATGACCAAACACCCAGCCCTTCACGAACGCGAAGGCTTAAATCCCAGCCTTCACCAACTGACTCTTCGCGAACGCGAAGGTCTAAATCCTCTACAACACATAGCAGTTTTCTACAACTCCAAACATCATGAAATGGTCCGATTGACCACCCGAGGCCTCCAGAACCTCAACCAAATATACCACTACATCCCATAACCTCATTCAAACTTGTTCCAACCTTCGGAACACCCAAAACAACATCAAAACACCAAATTCGCATTAGATTCAAGCCTAAGAATTCCAAAATCCTCCAAATTACGCTTTTGATAAAAAACTCAACCAAACCACGCCCGAATGACCTGAAATTTTGCACACACATCCCAAATAATACAAAGGAACTACTGCAACTCTTGGAATTCCATTCTGACCCCTATATCAAAATCTCACCTATCAACCGAAAATCCCCAAAAATCCAATTTCGCCAATTCAAGCCTAAATCTACTCCGGACCTCCAAAACTCATTCTGATCATGCTCCTAAGTCCCAAATCACCTCCCGAAGCTATCAGAACCATCGGAACTCACATCCGAGCCCTATAACACATACGTCAATATCCCAGTTGACTTTTCCAACTTAAGCTTCTTCAAAAGAGACTAATAGCCCGTTTGGCCAAGCTGCAAAAATCAGCTTATTTTGAGAAGTGCTTTTTTAAAAAAAATGCTTTTCTTAAAAGTACTTTTGGTGAGAAGCAGTTTGTGTTTGGCTAATTAGTTTGTAAAGCACTTCTGAGTAGCAATTAGTGTTTGACCAAGCTTTAAAAAACTGCTTCTAAGTGTATTTTTCTCAAAAGTGCTTCTCAAAAAAGTGCTTTTGGAGAGAAGCTACTTTTTTCTACTTCTCCAAAACTGCTTCTACTTCTCCTCAAAAGCACTTTTTTCCTTCCACAAGCTTGGTCAAACACCTCATTTTTTGGCCAAAAAAAAGCATTTTTGGCCAAAAATAAGCTTGGCCAAACAGGCTATAAGTGTCTCAAACCTTACCAAATCCTTTTCGAACCCGAGCCAACCAACTCGATCACATATAGAACCGATAGACAAAGCAATAAGAAGCAGAAATAGGGAAAATGGAGCGGTAACTCATGAGACGGGTCATCACATAAGCAATAAATAAAAGTAATAAGATCAAGTGAATATGTTAAAGAGTAGAGAGAATGTTCTTGTGTATTCAACATTGAGCATCAGATCCTTTACAAAATGACAAGGATCTCCTTTATATACGAGGGGGAATCCCAACGTAGTACAAATGCATTTATTACAAAGATACATGGTTGGTACAACTATTTCATGCCACGGTACAAGCTTGAGCTAGCTAAATAGACTAGGGCAGCTTTAGCCACATGCCTTGGGAACCTCTCACTTTTTCACTATAACTATCGGTCTGCACTACCTCGTGGCTGGACGTCGATAACCCCCCGGGTGCTAATCTCGACCATAATGTCGAGCCTATGGAAACATGCTTATGAAGCATTGTAATGACCGAAAATTGGACCCTCCGATTTTACCGTATACAAATACTGAGCCCGCAAAGTTTCCATCAGAGTTATTTATGTTCTCCTGTCTAAATTGTATTCCGTACAGATGTTGTATTTTATTATATTTCCTAGCCTAGTTGATGCTCATGCACTTGTGACACCGAATTTTGGGGGTGCTTACGGGTTGATCATTATTGTAGTTATGAAAATATTATTATTTACCTTGTAAATTATATTCCTTACTATTTAATTAATGAAAATTATGATTTCAAAAATACTAAAATGAGTAATTGAGTTAATCATTCTCTGTTGGCTTGCCTTACAGTGGTGTTAGGCGCCATCACGAGCTTTAGTGGATTTTGGATCGTGACATGAGATTGATTGTTAATAAAGTGGGAGAAAAATTATGAGTCTCAAGTTCAAATTACAGCAAAAACAAAATAAATATACTAAGTGATTCTTTTTTATTTGTTTAAATTTTGATGGACAAAATTATCAGTATTGTGCTAACATAAAATAGTTGTTATCCCATGAAATAATTGATTTAGCATGCAAACGGGCTAAAATACCAACGTTATTTAAAAAATAAGAGATCTTTCAATTTATTATAACGAAAAACATCTTCAACACATCTATGCCACGATCTAATAGAATATCCTTTTAAATTGAAATTGGCTAATTGCTAGGGTACAGTTAGATTTGCCAATAGAAAATTATGGCACGTTCTATTCTTTCTTCATTGTGAAGCAAACATGTACGTCCTCTCCCACTTTCTTACTTTTATTCTTTTCTTAATTACATATCTTAATGTTTAAGCTAACAATTTCTTAATTATGCATTAAATCTCCCATTTTTTAGTGCTCGATGGCACATTAATTAACTTAAAGACTCATGTTGTAAGATAAAAAAGATGATGTGAACGTAAATTCTAAATGAACTGAGATTCATAGAGATTTGGGTTCTAACCGTAGTAAATCAATTCAGAATTTAAACTCTGCGAGTTCAATATATAATGTGCTCCGTAGTGGCAAGGTTTGATTAGAGAGGTGACAATAGGCCAACCTGTAATGTGGCTCCTTAATTGCTAGGGTTCTATTGACTCTTGCTCATGAATTTTGTAGGTATTTATTTGTTTCCTTGAAAGTGCTCAAAGCTTTTTTTCATAGTTTATTGTTGTTTGTGATATGTATGGCACGTTTCTCCTGACTAGAGTTTTTTTTTTTTTTTGGAAAGTTTTTTTCTAATTTATTTTCCGTTGTACCCAAAAATAAAATAAAAATTGAAATAGATTGCTTGGTTTGTTGTGAAAAAATCTTTTCCATGGACTATAATATAGGAAGTATAGTAGAATACAAAATTTCTAAAGTTTGGGGATCCATAGCACCCGCTTACAGCTTGTTTGGATGGTTGTTACTCATTGTATCGTATCGTATTGTTACTTTAAATATAATGTTTGTTTTGATTGTTACTTAAATTTTATTGTATCGTATCGTTAAATCCGTCGTTACATAACGACGAAATGTGCCATTTTATGTAACGACCGATTTGATGTGGTCGCATTGTTACCTTGTCTTTTTCTCTCAATCTCACCCTTTATTATTATTAAATTATTTTATTTTATCATTTACCCTATCTTTTTATATAGTAATTTTACCTTGTATCATAATTTTTCTTTATAATATTGCAAGTTTATTCTTCATATTGCTGGTGCGTGATATCATGAAACGATGACAAACGACACAATCTATCCAAACATTGTATTTATCAAACGATACAATACAATACAATATAGTACGATACGATACATATGAAACGACACGTAACAACCATCCAAACAAGTTGTTAAAGACTTTTCCTTAGAAAATAATAAGTTAAATTATGACATAAAACGTCTTTATCTTGAAAGCCAATTCCTATTTTTCTTTATCAAGTGATAAAAGTAATATTTTATGTAATTTATGTACCACAATTGATGTAAACTTCAATAATCTTATCCCTCCTTTCCTTGTTATAGATGGTAATTATATGGAGTTTGAAAATCCTACTAAGAATATTATGGAAACATAATTTTAAGGAAAATTTGGATTAGAATTATCGTCTATTATTGAGAAGAACTCTCATTTATTTTTTGGTTCCTTATTTGATGTTCGATAGTTGCCTTTGAACTTTGACTATCACGACACATAAAGTTCATTAAAAGAAAAATCGTGCCCTATTAATTTTTTTTGATTGATCCGAACCTAAAACTAGGGGTGAACGTCGGTCGGTTCGGTTATGAATATTATCGGTTTAACATATCGGTTATCGGTTTACAAATTTGATAAACCGATAACCGAACCGATAAGATATCGGTTATCCGGTATTGGTTAATCGGTTATCGATCATAATCGGTTTATCCGAAAAATAACTCAATCTAGAGTTAAGCAAAAAAGAAAAGACAATTCACTGGAGTTAAGCAAAAAAGAGAAGAATTCACATATAGTATACTAAAGACTTACGCTAGGAGTAACTAATAAGGTCTATGAAGAATAAAGATGAATTAACTGAAGAGTGGGGTTGAGAAAGAATAACAGAGAATGAACTGAAGCCCTAGTATTTGTCTATACTTAAGGATAAAGTCGTAGTTTTATTAATTCTTATTGAGTTATCGGTTAACTAATTAACAAAATTGGCAAACCGAGACCCGAACCGATAATCCAATAGTAAAAAAATTCTAAATTGTTATCGACCGTTAACCCGATACCGATAAACCAACAAATAATTAACGGTTCGGGTTATCGATTTTACCTGATATATGCCCAGCCCTACCTAAAACATCTAATTACCAATACCACCAACTCTTATATTTCTAATTGTTTGACTAGAAAAACCAATGGAAAGAAACCCACAGAGATGTCCCAGTTTGAAATAAGGGAAAAATATTTTTTTTATTTTAAATTTTCTAATAAGAAAAAACAATACTAGAAGCTCATACATCTTGCACTTGTAGTTGCTAACACTCGCTCTCTCCATTTGCCACGTCACTGAATTCTACATCACTTGACCAAATACTATTGGTCGTAAAACGTGTCCCCTTCGATCCATTGTCCCTAAAGCGAGTACATACTATTATACTACTCGCGCGCGTTCACAATCTGAATATCAAATATATAGCGCGGCATTGGAGGGAAATTACAAAAATTAGCCAAAATTTTAAAAAATAAAAAATAAATTAATTTTATGTCTTTTTATGAACTGTACTGTTATTTCACCTATAAATAAATACTTAAATCAAACTGTTAAAGCAGCAGAAGTCCCTTTGGTTTCTCTCTCCTTTTTGAATCTCTAAAAGTCTTTGTTTTCTAGAGAGAGAAAGCAGCCAGTACAGTAATGGCGTTCTTATCATTCACAGGGAGGCTTCTCTTCGTATCAGTCTTCGTTCTCTCCGCTTATCAAGAGTAAGAAACTTCATCATTAGTTAAGTTCAGATCTACTCTGTTTTTCACTTTTTTTTTTGGTTTTATGTATGTAATTTCAGTATTTATACAACTTTATCTGGTATTATTAACTTGCATTGAGTTATTTATCGTTATGTTTTAATTTGCTATGTGGTTCTCATTAGTTAGAACTAGTATAAGATGAGTTGGATCTAGTGCAATTTAGATGAACTAGTAGACTAGAATTGGAATGAAGTATTATTGTTAACTTGCATTGAGTTATTTATTGTTATTTTTTTTAGTTTGTTATGTAACTAATTGTATTTTTTAGTTAGCTAGGGTTCTGTCCTGAGTTAGAATTAGTGTATGAGGAGTTGGATCTAGTAGGATTTAGATGAACTAGTTGGCTAGAATCGAAACTGAAGTTTTAGGAATATAAGCAATATACACCGATGGTGTAAAGATTTTATAGTTCAGATTTTGAGAATTAAACTTCTCAAATTTGACTATGAATTTGGACATAGAATCTTAAGTTTTTTGAAATAAAAATTTACATAATTGGAAACTACATAAAAAGTACTAGTATTAGTCACAGTAATTAACAATTTAAAATATTTAAAAGGCATATGAAAAAATCGTGATAAATAGAACTCCTTTGACTCTTTGAATTTCGAGTTGTATCAAACAAATTGGGATGGATGCAGTAGTATTTATCAAGAGTTACATGTAATTACCTAATAATTGACCTGATTGTGTAAAATATATTTACACTATTAGCCATAGAACGTGTGATAGCATGTTGGTTATCATCTTTACCATATTAGAATTAACGCTTATCAAGAGATTACTTGTAGTTACCTAATAAGTGACTTGATTGTATAAATATTTTTTACACCGTCAGTGCATAGAATTTATGCTCTTTAGAATTTGTTCATATGGCTTTTGATCAGCTATTTGTTTAATTGTTTTAGCTTATACTTACTAGTTACTTTGGTAGCGAAGTTAAGCACGTTTGGTTGAATGATTGTGTTTGTTCGTCACTATCTATGTATCGATCTAATTGAAGAGTTAGGTTTTCTTATATAAGTTCTATGCACTAACGGTGTAAAAAATATTTGCACAATCAAGTCACTTATTAGGTGATTGCAGTATAAGGTCACTCATCAGGAAATCTCATGTAAACTTCTATGGTTGGCATTAAATGTTAACTTGGTAAAAATATTGAGTAACCTACTATCACAAGTTAAATTACACTAAGTATAAAGCATATCAGTATTGTTAATGTATATAATTGAATGCTACTTTTATATTTATTTTACAGAAGGCTATTTTAGGATACCTTGCTATGTGCAGTATTAGTTGAGATATAACAATAATTGTTCTATTAGTTTGCCAGAGTTGCAAAAGCTAATGCTTGGGAGTGAATTTGTCTTAAGATTTGCATAGATTGAAAAGTTTTACCATAAAAAAAGAAACATTGACTTGTAAATTTTTGATTGTTAACACTGATGAAATTTTGTTATCTATAGTTTGTAAGAGTCGTAAGAGGTGCCCGATATTTGTACTAAAAATTGTTCCAAAATATTTGTCCTTTTATAAGAAAAGAAGGCATTATTTTCTTTTCTAATTCCACCCTTATTGATAAAGGTAATTTAGTCAAATATCCATTATGATTAATGCTATTAAATGATTTTCTTAATAGGTTTGCAAATGACTGATAAATCATTTAATAGCATTAATCATAAGGGTTATTTGATTAAATTACCTTTATTATATCTCCTTAAAATGAGTAATAACTGTCGAGAGACATGTTTGAGAATCATTTATCGGAGAAAGGGTAGATTAGGGAAAAAATAATTAATGCTTTCTTGATTTCCTAAAGCAACACTTATTTTGGATTAAATTTATTTTGCTATTACAACATTTAGGTTGGCATTGGGGCCTAGTAACATTTTTCTTCTCGGAGTTAACAGTCCAAACTCGCCTCTTGCTTGTGTTGTGTTGTAATATAGATCTTAAGCTGAACTGCTCTGTGCGAAACATACAAACGTCAGTTCAATATCTTGTTAGAAACTCAACATAAGCTTATTGGTTTGGTAGAAACTCAACAAACAGCTTACTGTTTTTCGGCTTACCTATATTTTTTTATGTTCCTGGGACATGTCCATGTAAAGGAAGCTGTTAGTTTGGGGAATAGGTACGAAGATATGGAACACAATGCTGCCATGCCACAATCACTTATATTAGCCAGCAAGTTGTATTCCTATCCCAGTGTTTTGGTAAGCGTTAAGCGCAAAAAAGCGACGAGGCCTCGCTTCACAGAAGCGAGAAGCGCGAAGCGAAGCGCGCACTTTTTTCATGTGAAGCGCAATTTAACACATAAATAAAAAAAATAAAATAGGCATAGATAAATGGCTAAGAACTCATTAAAAATAACATATTAAGCAAATGTCTTTATGCCATTGAATAATCAAATTAAATTTACTACAACCAACAATAAAAAAAAATAACAATTAATTCACTGATAAATTGTAGGAAACAGAGCATAAATTGCAGAAAATAGAGCATATAGCAGCATAAAACAGAGCACTTTTAATAACAGAAGAAGAAGAAGTCATTTAGGGCACAAAATGAGAAAAATTGAAAGAATTCCATTAGAAGAAGAATAACAGAAGAAGAAGACCAGAAGAAGAAGAAGAAGAAGAAGAAACTTACCGAGATCTGGAGAAGAAGTCGTTGGAGCAGCAGTGGTCGTTGCTGGAGTTCGCTGGAGAAGAAGTCGTGTATGTTTGTTTGTTCACAGATGGTTTATTTGCCAATTTTTTTTAAAAAACCCTAGCTGATGCCTTTTGTTCGCTTAAGCACGCTTTTTCTCACTTTTTCTACCGGCTCGCTTCTTGCTTAAGTGAGAAAAGCGCACGCTTTTTGAATGTGAGTTGCCTTTTTAGCAGAAAAGCGCTAACCCAGCGCCTCGCCTCGCTTCATCGCTTAAAGCGAAAAGCGAGCGCTTTTAATAACACTGTGACCTATCCTTTATGTAGAATCATTGTTTAAGAGGAGAAAATAGTCAAAACAAATGTTGTAGAGATATATTTATACTTATGATGATAATCAGGTTCAATCATGCTGCCCGTTCACCAGGAAGATATAAATTGATATTGGTTACCTTTCCAAAGAGCAAAGCTTTAGGCTTGTTTATGGAGCAATATACTGGCTGACAATGTTCCCCAAACTTTCCTATACTTGCTGCTTCTTTTTATTTCATACTTTTGTTTTAAGATGTTGTCTCTCTGCCCTTCGGGGTAGGGGTAAGGTCTGCGTACATACTACCCTCCCCAGACCCCACCCCACTGGTGGGATTATACTGGGATGTTGTTGTTGTTGTTTTAAGATGTTGAAGAATATTGAAAAAAGATGTTAGACATAATTAAAAAGTTACACACTGAGGTCTTTAACTCTTAATTGCATACGTGCCTCATATATGATGGCTTTTTATAGATTCAGCGAATTTGGGCTTGATGGTGGGTCAGCAGCAAAGGCTTTAAGCCCAAAGTTCAATGTTTTCTCAAAGCATGTGGCGACACACACAGGATTTCAAGTACCACATGTAGAGGTAACAATTTGGCTTTAGTTAATTAAATTTGGTTTTAACAATGTCTATTTTGTTTGTCTAACTTAAGATATGTCATTTACAGATGAAACATCTAGTGTTGGGGGCCTTAGTTATGAAGGGTCTTGGAAGCCTTCTTTTTGTCTTTGGTAGCTCTCTTGGAGCTTACATCCTGGTGTGTATCTTCCATTTCCTCAAATTATTCGTCGAAGTTGCTTTGTTAAAACAAGTGAATTATTTGAACTTGCTTGCTTCATCCGGCTGATTGCATCTTGATCTTGGTTTTCGTCAATGAAGCTTTTGCATCAGGCCATTACTACCCCCATCTTATTTGACTTCTACAACTACGATGTTGACAAGAAAGAGTTTGCTCAACTTTTTGTCAAGTTTACTCAGGTAAGGCAATGGATGTCTCTTTGGATTTTTGTTTCTTGCATTCATTACGAACTTGCTATTTCTGAAGCGAAACTTGGCAAGGTTTTATTAAGTTGTGTATTTTGCACTATCTTTTTGACAGAGCCTGGCACTTCTTGGCGGGCTGCTCTTCTTTATCGGCATGAAGAACTCTATGCCCAGGCGATCCACAAAGAAGAAGGCGGCTCCTAAGACAAAAACAGTTTAAGGGATAAGATTCAGTTTTGTTGTGATTGATTCGCAGCACGATAGCCCCTGAAGAGTTTCTTGTAAGCGTTGTATTTTGCAGTTTTACTGCACTCTCATTTTGCTCTCTTTTTGTTGAATTTCCAAACTTTGTAGCTCGTTTATGTTATCTCGTTTTTTTGAGGATGTAAGTTTCACTCTTTAGAAAATGGATTTAGACATCAATTAGTCCAAAAATAGGGGACATTTAGTTGACATAGCAATTGCAATTGCTTCTGCTGTAGTTTATTTGATAGCTTTTGTTGGTTCTCACATTCTAGCTTTCTAGTCTGCTCATGTCGATTTGCACCCAAGTTTCCTATTTGGTCAAATCAATATAGCCATTCTTAGTGATGCATTTTAGAAATTAGCAAGTATTTATTTTGTTCTTAAATTTTAAACTAAAAATCCTAACTTCATGACAATTCAGGATATTTTTGTCTTGAAAATTTGAACTCAAAAATTGAAATTCTGACTAATTCTTAAATAGTAGCCTTTTAGAGTGACTACCTTATGTTAATTCTTCTTACTTATTATGTATGGCTCAAGGAGTAAAAGACAGTGGAGAAATCTTATAATAATGAAAGAGAAGTAAATCCAACAAAATAGTGAGACAAAAATAAGAGTGAGCTTCATTTTCCTTTTTCTCCCTTAAACCAATATAAAGGTGAAAGATATTTGTTGGTCACTAGTTGCAAACTATATTTGTTGGGGATAAATTTTTTGAAGTTAAAATGATGTTATCGTTTTATATTTTCTAGCACCTTATCTTAAATTCTTTGTATTTCACTATTCTCTTGGTCATTCATCAAGGGAGCAGTAGCAAAAGGTAGTTGATCGTAGGGAGAAATTCAAAAATAGCCAGATTTACAATTGGTCGTTCAAAAATAGCCCAGTTTCAAAAGTAATCGAAATTTAGTTACTTTTTATGTAAAGATAAATCTGAGCAAAAATACTGTTCAAAACTCGGAAAATATGCCAGTATATTATATTGGAGTTCCAGGATAAGTATGCTGGAACTCCAGCATAAGTACACTAGAACTCCAGCATAATATACTGGAGTTCCAGCAAGTATAATTGTCCAGTATAATATACTGGAGTATGGAGCACCGGTGCTCCAGTCTCTAGTATATTATACTTAGTCAGCAAAGTATACCGGTCCAGCATAATATGCTGGAGTTCATACACAAGTGCACCGAATTCCAGAATATTATGCTGGACCGGTCTCTGTTGCAGCAAAATAGTGGCTATTTTTCATTGACTTTGTAAACGCTGGCTATTTTTGAATGATCAGTCCGAAAATTGGCTATACCGTGCTATTTTTACTTGATCACATTATATTTAGCTTTTGGACTTTATATATTTTGATTTTTGAATAAATTTAAAGAATCGGCATCTGATATTTTCTGATGCTGGCAACAGCAGCATATACTTTTTCTAGCGCACATATATAGAATCAACTAAACGAATTTTCAGCTTTTGTTAATCATGCATGTTGTAGTTATAGTTATTCCGGCATTCTAAAAAAAATGTAGAGAATATGTGCTTTCGTAATGGTATATGAATATTTACACAAATAGTTGGTCAGATTTTCGATTTATTTTTCCTACTTGACGTACATAAATTACACACTGACTATATATATTATAGATGGATTATATGTATCCTATACTGTTTGCAAAAAAATTTCAACATACGTGAAAAATTATAATTACAAACATAAAAGATGAATAATTTTATTGATGAGTCTTTGTGAGTACAATTCTGCTTGTTCCCTTAATTCTTCTCTCTAGTTGTTTTCCGTGATTCGAGGGCTTAACCAGTGTATTTCTCGAACGTAGGATGATGCGAGCTTTCTTGGGATGTATTTGATCTCCATGAAAGGAAGAACATCCGTTGATCACTTGGCGGTTTTGAGAAAGATAATATTTGATGTTTTTGATCTCTTTGTGAATATACCATGAAATTTTATGAAATTTTGACATGCTTTCAAAGGGAATATGTGACCCCTTTTATAGGTGTAACTAGGGTTTTTAGTAGAGTAGCCTCCAAGAAACTTAACAGATTCTACTTGTAGTATCTTAAATTTAGGACATAACCTAAATATCAGATGGATTTGATCCGATAAAATTTTGATGTATATGCATTCGCCGATTATATTTAAGCAGTTGAGTGAGCGGTTAGTTAGAGTAATTCTTTCTTTCATCGTAGAGGCAAGTTGTGTATTAATCAATCTATAGTATTGGTCACTCATATAACGTTGCATCTTTCGTGGTAAATTGGCAAACAAAAGGCTACAATTGCATGTTGTTTAGTTAGTTGTTTGCTTCTTGCTATAGAATTTTGTTTCGTTAGTTGCCATCTCTCTTTACCAATTAATTTCGTGTTGAAAGAATGATGGAATTTTTCGTAATATATCGTATTACAATTTTTTTCAACGGGTACCGATGGAAACTGATTACTAGTTATTGAGCTAATTTGAAGCACTGCATAATTAATTATGCTTCTTTCTAAAATGGGAAATAAAATTTAAAAAAATATTTCTTTGTAAAAAGAAGATTTCATACAATAATTCGCCAAAGTTAGGATAAAACTTCAGGAAAGGATAAGCTATCAGTGGGATTCTAACTATATACACACACCAAAAGCACAAATTTTTTAACACTAATAGTGGGATTCTAATAGCCAAAAGCATAGTTTTCAGATGGGTAATTGAAAAATAGTCGAATTCGCAAAGTCATTGAAAAATAACCTCTATTTTCTTGCAACACGAAAAGTTCCAGTATAATATACTGGAGATTGATGTACCTGTGTATGAACTTTCAGCATGTTATGTTGGAATTCCAACACACGGAAAGTTTCAGCATAATATACTGGAGATTGGAGCACCTGTGTATGAACTTCCAGCATATTATGCTGGAACTCCAGCGTATTATGCTGGAATTTCAATATATTATGCTTGAATATATTCGGATTTTGAACTGTCGTTCAGATTTATCTTTACATGAAAAATAGCTAAATTTCGATTACTTTTGAAACTATGGCTATTTTTCAATTACCACTCATAAATCTGGTTATTTTGAATTTCATTCGAATATGGCGGGATTATAAAGACGACTCAAAATTAAAGGAGTGGATCCCAAAAATATGTCGAGAATAACTTAACAATTACACTTTTTTTCCGAGAAACTTTCATAAACCACTATGTTGTAGTGGTTATTAACTAGTTGTAGCTACCATTTACTATATTACTTCCTATAGCTATATTTTCAGATTTTTAGAGTGTATTCGATGTATTTAAGCTACTGTATTCATGAATATAGTAGCATTTCTAGGCGTGAAACATGGGATTACAGCTAGACAAATTTTTGTATTCGAGTGTATTCGACTGTATTCATGGCGTGAAACATGGGATTACAGCTGGACAAATTATTGTATTCGACTGTATCACGGCGTGAAACATGGGATTACACTGTTTTTAAAATAAAAGTGAATCAATTAATATAATAGACTCCTAATATAACTCAACAAACTCAATTATAACACACAAATTTTGTATTTCCAGTTATAAAAAAGATTCTCAACCGAAAAATACCCCAAAAATATAGCAATCTTCAGAGAAATTATATAATATATCTGAATACATAAATTTTATTAATTAAAAAAAATATATGAATACATTCATGGAATATAGCGAGACAGTGCATACAATAAAATACATAGAATACATCGGGATATATTGAAATACAATGAAAAAAAGATAGTGAGTACAATGAAATACATTGAAATACAATGAAATAAAAAGACAATGAATACAATTAAATACAGCGAGATCCATTGAAAATATATTGATATATATTAACTGAAAATACAAGTTCCATTACAGCGGGAAAACATCTGTCAAAATCTTTCCTTCTTCCATTGCTTTTTCAAGAGCAATTGTCTGTAAATGGCGACAATTTCACTGTCTTTTGTTTGGTTGTGTCGACTTTGTGTACTATTTTAGCAAATAAGAACATTAGACCTGAGAGAGAAATTTCACGACTTCTTCTCCTTCTCCAGCGAGATTGAAATTCGACTGTGAAGGAGATTGGGAGGCTGAGGGCGGCGGTATCAATGAATAACGACAACGGTCAGAAGGGTGACAATGGCAATTGTTCTAGCGTCCGGTGGAGGAGAAGACGTCGGGAAGTAGAGAAAGAGAGAGAGAGAGAGGGAGAATAGATATGGGGTAGGGGATAGGAGAAATTTGAGGGGATATGAGAGAGAAAAATAATACAAAGCTTATTTTATGGCTTAAGGGTAGGAGGTAAACATAAATAGATATTTGGCTATAAAAAATCAAAAGGTAGCTATGGAATATAATTTTTTAAAAGGGTATTTATTTAAAATAAATAAGGTATCAACCTTTGCTATATGAGGTAACTAATCCTTGTTTTCCAACCTTCATTACACTTAGGGGTCGTTAGGTAGGGTGTATAAAAATAGTACGAAATAAGGTGTATTAGTAATGCAAGAATTAGTTATGCAGATATTATTTCTTATCTACTGTTTGGTGTGGTGTATTAAAATTGTATAATGCATTGCATAATTTTTAAGAAAAATAGTTGTTTACAAAAATGCCCTCCATATTCTCTAGCTTTAAGGGACTTTAAGGACAATTGTGTCTTTAACCATATTAATGCATGCATTAATAGCCTTAGTATTACTATGCCATGGTTTTCTATGCATTACTTATACATAGGATAATACCAAGTATTAGTTATACACAAATTAAAAAAATATACCAAACAAGGTATTAGTAATGCATAGAGCTAATGCTTGCATTATATTTTCTAATACCTCCTACCAAACGACCCCTTACAAAATAGTTTTATACAAATTGCTCTTTGAGAACACTTGTTTTTCACAATTCTCTTCCAACACTCCCTAACTCTTAAATGAGCAAAGATGGAACCAGAATTTAAAATTTATAAGTTTTGAATTTGCCATCTAATTCTTAGTCCGTTATAGTTAATGGATTCACAATGTTAAATATTTTTACATATTTAACGAATTTTCTAATACAAATATAATGCCTAAGTAAAAGTTACAAGATTTATCTGAACCCGTAACTAATACTGTAGCTCCCAACTAAACATAAATTAAGGACAATACTCCTTATATAAAGGAGGAATGACTACCACACATATAAGCTACAAAATTCGTCTTCTTTTTATTCTTTCAAAAATGTTTTCTTCCAAATTCTTTAGTGGACTACACATATCATCTATAATGCAATAATCTTGCACTCCCTTTTGTTTTTTCAGGTGGTAGAATGTTTGTTGAATGACTTTTTATGCCTTTTATAATTAAATATTCAAGAATAATTCACCACTAGAATATTTTATTTTCTCCATTCTTTAAATCCCCCCTCAAAGTTTTTACTTTTCTTTAGAAAGAAAAAAACAAGAAACATATTACTATATTCTATCCTTATATTGGAGAATTGTGTCAGATTATCATAAGAATATGTTGATCAAGAACAAGATCCCATTCTTACAAATTGGCTATATTTTCTTGTATTTAAATTCTTGATCTTATTGTATTAGTAATTTGTCAATTACTAGAAGATGGCTATTATGGGCATTTTCAAGAAGTTCAAACCTCATTTTCTTATGATTTTAGCTCAGATTTGCTATACTTTTCTATACTTCATAACTGAAGCTTCCTTCAATCATGGGATGAATCCTCATGTCTACGTTACTTATCGGCATATTGTTGGTGGTTTAGTTATGTTACCATTTGCTTATTTTCTCGAAAGGTACGTATATATCACTTTTCTCTAATCCAAATACATGCACTAAAATAAAGCTAACTCGGTACACAAAGTATCTCACGTTCACGCAGGGTCTGACAAAATCCGCATCCCAAGGGGTGTGATATAGACAACCTACCCTAATGCAAGCATTATCGGCTGCTTCCACGGCTCAAAACCTATTAGTCACATGGAGACAACTTTCATAATAACTTAGTATAATTCAACTGTTATAGTAGGCTATCTGCTTTATTTTTTCCGATGGCCAGTTCCATTTCTTATGGAATAGTTATATGTATTTATCTTTCAAGTGACCTGATAGTGTAAAATCAGTGCATAATAGTTAATCCTTTTTAGGGAGGGAGGGGAAACTGCTATGAAATGTTTCAAGCTATTAGCTCCTCTATTCCATTTCATATGACACTATTTTTTTATTTTTAATCTGAAAATAATTTAACTCAAACTTACTATCTTTTATAGCCATACAAATTTTATGGCATATTCAATATCATATAAGTTCAAAAAGGCTTACAACCATACAAACGTCATGATATATTCAAGATTGAAACTTTCAAAAGTCTTCATTTCTTTCTTAAATTTCGTGCCGAGTAGGCGATTAATATGTAAAGAATTCTGTTTCTTTTCTACAGACAAACAAGACCAAAGTTGACTTTGGCTTTGCTATTGGAAATCTTTGTACTTTCTCTTATGGGGTAAGCTCAGTTGAACATCATATCATCCTTTTAAAATATAGTTTTGAGGAGAATTTTTTTTTTTACTAACAGTTTGTTTTTCATGTCAGAGTGAGTTTGACGTTGAATATGTACTTTGTGAGCTTGAATTTCACTTCTCCAACTTTTGTATCTTCTATGGTCAACACTATTGCTGCATTGACCTTTGTATTAGCAGTAATATTCAGGTAATTAAATCTCAATAATTTCAAGAAAAGAACGTAGACATTAATAGTTTATGAAACTAAAATCTAACTATGTAGTAGTATTTACTTAAACTCATCAATTAAAAGGATTTGAGTTCTATGTACCGCCAGTCAGTATAATCAGGATTTTCACTAAGGCGTGTCAAAGTTTAAAGAAATAATTACATGAAGAAGTCAAGGGGATAAAATATATAGAATATATACATAGAAGAACAACTTTTACTTGCCTAAACGTTGTATTTTTTTCCGGCGAAGGAGTGTTAATTGACACCCTTTGGAGCTATGTAGCTCCGCCACTGCTGACAGTGTAAAAATCTTTACACCATCAGTGTGATTTTGACATGCTATAACATGTCACTTAACATTTATTTTGTTTACTGATCGACGTTACCTGCTATTACCTATTCAGCCGTGGAAACTGTCTTTTGAAGAAATGCAGGGTAAGACTGCGTACAACAGACACTTGTGGTCCGGACCTTCCCCAGACCCCGTGCATAGCAGGAGCTTAGTGCACCGGGTTTCCCTATTTAATCGATGTTATATGTTATTACTTATTTAGTGACCTGGTAGTGTAAATATCCTTTACACTGACAGTGCATAGAATTTAAACTCTAATTAATTTTTTTTGTTGTACTAGGTTGGAAGTTGTAAATGTTGGAGATCCTAGGGGAATAGCAAAAATCTTAGGAACACTGGTTTCATTGGCTGGTGTAATGACAATGACATTGTACAAAGGAGCTTGTCTGAAAAACCTATGGCAACCTCTCATCTATATTCAAAGAGGAAGCAGTTTTGTGCATGAAAATTGGCTGAAAGGGTCCATTTTGACAGTTGCTAGCTGCATTACATGGTCCATATGGTACATCATGCAGGTCCTTCTATGAAATTCGTATCTGTTAATTCCGTTCGTCGAAAAATTATACTGTACAAATAAGATAAATGAAGCTTTTACCCTATCTATTTCGAAACCAGTTTTGCACTGTAAACTGTTGTATGATGGTACAGGAGCAAGGGCGGAGTTAGCAAGAGGGAAGGGGTTCAATTTAATCTTTTTCATCGAAAAATTATACTGTGTAAATAGGGTTAAAAAAGTGGAACTTTTCGATTACGCATAAACTGTTGAATCTCCTTGACATAGGAAAATTTTATAGTATAAAGGTAAAGGGGGTTCAAAAGTTGCTTTAAATAACAATTCAAATCTCGACTAGGGCATTATTTTGAATCCCCTTGTCTGAACTCCTGGCTCCGCTCCTATATAGGGGCTTCCCGACACCCCATTTTGCATGTGTTTAACAATACAGAGACGCTTGGATCTTGATTATGTGTTTTTTTTTCTATTATGCTCGGCGTTAAAGGTTCACTTAGCGAGCTTTAAGTCGTTATCAGATGCGGATCCAAAATTTAAGCTTAATGGGTTAAATATTTAAGGTTCTTAGCGTTGAATCTATTATATTTTTATAAGATGAGTTCAGATATAATATATGTTTGCAATTTTAGGAGATTTATACACATAACTTTATATTTCACCATTGAAAGTACTAGATTCAAATGAATTGGTGCTGCTGCACTGCATCCACCTCTGGCTGTCGGATGCCTATCACAGCGAATGTCGGTCACAGCCGTCTAATTTTGGGTCATGACAAACTTGTTACAACTTGAAATTAAGTTGAATTCTCTTTTCTTACTAGTTTACCAAAAAAATTTACAGGCTTACACACTAAAAAGATATCCAGCACAATTGTCATTGACTACATGGATGAGTTTTGTTGGAGCAGCACAATCAGCTTTTTACACTGTCATTGTACAACATAAAAGAGCTGCTTGGACCATTGGTTTCAACATTGATTTTTGGTCTACAATATATGGGGTAAGAAGAGTTCAATTATTTCTCTAATGAAACTTAATTTGGATTTATTGTGCCGGGCCTTACTTACTGGGTATTATTATTATTATTATTATTATTATTATTATTATTATTATTATTTTTCGCCTATTTTCTGGTTCTAATGTTACTGTCATTATTTCTATTGTTTTCTGTTGATAGTACTGATAAATTGTCTCTCTTTTCGTCTTTGTGAGCAGAGGGTCTACCGAAAATAGCCTCTCTACTCCCTCGGGGTAGGGGTAAAGTCTGCATACACACTATCTTCCCCAGACCTCACTTGTGAGACTGCGTATAATAGACCCTTGTGGTCCGGCTCTTCCCCGGACTCCACACATAACGGAAACTTAGTACAACGGCTGCCATTCTTTTGTTGTTGTTGTTGAAACTTAATTTGGATGTGACAAACTTTAATGTGTTGTTTTTAATTTAAAACAGGGTATAGTGATCTCTGGTTTAGTGGTGTTTATTCAACTTTGGTGCAATGAGCAAAAAGGACCTGTTTTTGTAACTATGTTCAATCCACTATCAACAATATTAGTGGCAATTCTAGCATACTTTGTCTTTGGGGAAAAGCTATATATGGGCAGGTAAACAATTCTGTCTTGTTTTCTTCTTTTCTTTTTTGTAAGTGTGAGGAGAATAGAGGTGGATTATATGAACATAGGGAAAAGTTCCAAGTATACCTTAACGGGTTGCGCTCGTTATGGGACTTAACCCAACACCTTACAGCACAAGCTGATGACAACCGCTTGCGATTTGTCTTATATATAACCTCCATTTACCTTTTAGCCTATAGGAGCCCCCATCATTATCTTTCATTATATATATATATATATATAAAATATTTTCTTATTCTAAATATCCACTTTTTTCTTCATATTTTTTCAGCATAATAGGAGCAGTAATAGTCATTGTTGGCCTTTACTTGCTCTTGTGGGGAAAAGAAGATCCCAAATCAGAGAGAAATGATGAAGAAAAATGCAGCACAATCAAAAGAGAACAACATGAAGACCATATGATGCCAAAATTAGCATCAAATGCAAATGATTTTAAAGCAAAACCTTAGAATATATACTAAAAACCAAAACAATAAACAAATACAAATTCAAGGAGAAATTTCAGGTAGGGAGCGCTTCTCCCTTAATAGACCTTATGCGGCACAAATCTGAATTACTCTGACCAATGATTACCGGATACTAGATGGTCAAAAGGCTAAAGTGGCATGTGCACTTTAGACAAGAGATTGTTGTATTAGTTTAGTGCTTCATTTTATTAGTATCCTTTGAAGTCAAGAGAGATTAAACTAATTAGAAATAAATGTGGATTCTAACAATCATCAAATTATACAAGAGATTGTCTTTGTTGTGGCATGGTACTGATCATTTTAAAGAGTCCAAAATTTTTACAAGCTCAAGCCAGAAGTAAACAAAGAGCGGTAGAAGAGAATAAAGTGTTGCGCCCATTTTTTTCTTTCATAGTTGGGGCAAATGGAAAGAGACGTCGTGCAAGTTGAAGACTTTCGCAGGTGTCAGTAGACACGCTTTTGATAACGGCTCGATCGTGAAAATCAATCCCAATCGAATCTATGGAAAGGAGATCCATCCAACCATGTAGAATCAATCCCAATCGAATCCATATGCCACTCTAGCTTTTCAAATTTTCAAGAATCAATAAAATGGTCATATCTTTAGCTACAACTGCTGAGAAAAGTACATAAATAAAGACCAGTTTATAGGAAAAATATACATGAAAGAGAAAAAGAGATTACCTCTCCCTATATTTTTCTATTTTCCACAACTATCTTCCAAAAAATTTCTAAACAAATCCAAGAAACTTTACATCTATACCAACAAAAACTACCAAATTCTGAAAATAACCCCTCCCCCCCCACCCCCACACACTATGACTCTAAGTGAACTGGTAAAACTGCATTTCTTGATCCTCTTCCATTCCCAAATGAAAAAAATCTTTTAATTCTACTACTACTACCTTCACTATGACTAACATTAGTAACTTGCCTTTGCTGCTGAATAATCTCTTGAACTGCTACGTAAAGTTGTCGATCCGACGCCGAATCCATTGAGAAAGATCTCCTGGTTGGTTGAAATGTGAATTGTTCATCCTTGTTCCTAATTATGTCAATGCATTCATCTCCCATACTTGAAACATGGTTCAATTTTTTGACTTTTGTTTTTGGTACATTTGGTTCAATTTTTCTAGTAGAAGGACTAATTGATAAATCCCCTATTTCTATCACAACATAGTCTTGATCTTGAGGAGTGATGATTTGATCCAATTGGGAATTTGTTGTATTTTTTGATAATGAGATGCTAATTCTACAAAGTGGACAATTTGCATTATTTTGAAGCCAAATATCAATACAATCAATGTGAAAAACATGGCCACAATTTGGAATGACTCTTAGCATCTCATCTTCTTGAAACTCATTCAAACAAACAACACATTCACAAGAAGTTGTTGTATTTTCTTCCCTTTTCTTGTATTGGAAAACGGGGATTGATCGAATCACTGATTCGTTCAGTCCCTCATTTTCCACTGCTTGTGAGTAAACCGTTAAAGGGTCTTCAATATTTCGACTTCTTGAAAATGAAAATGGCCTCAAAAGATCAACTCTTTGCCAATTCAAGCAACATTTGATGACAAAAACATAGTAAATGACTAGCAAGAAAATAATAGCAAAAATGCCTATAATAGCTATGGCAATAATTGGAAAACTAGAATGAGAAGAAGAATGCAAATTAATTGGAGGACTTTTCATGGGAGAAATTGATTCTAAATCCATGTTGTTTGAGAACTCGGGAAGATCTGTTAGTCAACTAGATTTTTTTTTTTTTTTTTTTTTTTTTTTACGAATCGGAGAGACAAAGGGCTGAATCTCAGTGGATCGTGGCAGCAAAGCCACTCTGCCACTTACAATACCCCGTCACGTATTTAAGTCGTCTGCAAAGGATTCTACCCGCCGCTCGATGGAAATTGTACTTCAAGGCGGCCACCGCGACTCTTCCGATCAACTAGATTATGCTCGTGTAGTTGGCCGTTTAACGTATGCTATGCACTGCACTAGGCCGAATATTAGAAAGGTGTCAAAGAAGATATTGAAAGGTTTGTAATTTTCAACACTGAATGAGATGAAGGACCAAAGTCCTATGAGAAAAAGGGTCAAATATTGAAGAAACTTTGGGAGGGTATTTAATGACAAGAACATGAAGAATTATCAGAGGAGATATCAAATGAATAAATGAACATATATATAATATGAATTTTGGGAAATATTTTAAGGTGAGAAGCAGATGGAAGTGTGAACATAGAGGTGTAGTTGTTGACTGCTGTCTATTTTCCCAATTAGAAAAATCTTAGTTGGCAAAAAAAATAATTTAAGTGTTTATTTCTCGATCACATGAATTTATTATTAGTAATCGCATTAGAATAGGGTGAGATAGATGTGATCCACCTTTAATTAAAAATTTCGAGTTTTAGCTTTGAGAATACAAATTTTTTTCAAGAGTATGCCTATTTTAACTGGTCTCGTGAATCTAACTTAGTCGGGTCAATAAGTTTCGAATTGCATAATTTTAAGGTGAAAATAGCACGAACTAGTCAGTTTTTGGACTGGTAATTGAAAAATAGCCAGCGTTTGTAAAATTATTAAAAAATAGCCATTATTTTGCTGCAATACGAAAAGTTCCAGCATAATATACTGGGGATTGGTGCACCTGTGTATAAACTTCCAGCATATTATGCCGGAACTCCAACACACGAAAAATTCCAGCATAATATACTGGAGATTAGAGCACGTGTGTATGAACTTCCAGCATATTATACTGGACCAGTATATTATGCTGGAACTCCAGTATATTATGCTGGAATATTTTACGGATTTTGAACAATGTTTTTGTTCAGATTTATCTTTATATGAAAAATGACTAAATTTCAATTAATTTTAAAACTGTAATTATTTTTTAATTACCATTTATAAATTTGACTATTTTTTAATTTCACCCACCTTTAAGCTAGATCCGCCCGTTTGGCTACCCAAATTTAAAATCCTACATTACTAGCCAATAAAGTTGTACGCGTTTGCGATGACGAATTTAATGGAGAAGTTTTATTTTGTATCTCATACAACTTACATTAGTTGTATAAGGCTCCTTTTTGTCTCACAAATTTATGGACCCCAATCTTACACTTTTGGGTCCACAAAAATCTGGGTCCACAATAATATGAGACAAAAAAATTACCTCATACAACTAGTGTCAGTTGTATGATACACAAAATAAAATTTTTCAATTTAATGGGACCCAATCTAAACAACCGCCAAAAAAACCCCAGAAAATCATTGAAAAAGAGAAGGGAGATAACACACTCGAAAGTCAAATATGTAAATGTAATATATCATTTTTTTTGTTTTTAAAAAACAATGATGTGCTAATGTTGATTATTTTATTGGATGTTTGTTATCTACAATTAACAAAGATATAAAGTAACTCTGTTGATTAATACTAATATATATAAGAAAAAACCACTTAACAATTCTTGTTTCTACTAAATTTAAGTCCTGATTTTTTTTTTATAATTTTCAACCACTTTATTGACAATTTTGATTAATGAAATCTGAAAACAAAAAAAAAGTAATACTTAAAAGGACATTCGTTGCATAAAGTATTCGTTATTCACGCAGGGCAGCACCCCAAGGGGTGAGATGTAACCGCCTGCCTTAATGCAAATATTAGTGACTTCTTCCATGGCTCGAACCCCTAACCTATAAGCCATACGGAGACAACTTTACCGTTGCCACACGGAGAAATTATATGATTTTTTTTGTTGAATTGTTGTCACACAGTCAAAGGAAGCTGCAACTGCTATGAAATTTCTTAATTTTTCAACGTTTAATAATATTAGATCCATAATCCACGTGATTCGAACAGTATAAAGCCAAGACCTTTCTCTAAATATAATTATTTTGTTTTGGTATTTTTCTGAAAAAAGGAAAAAGAATGAAAAATAAATGTTTACGCGGTATACTTTTGACAATTAGACACTATACTTTATTGAGCTTCGATTGAAAACTTTATAGTCCCAACATCTTTATGACGTCTTCTTTTAGTCCTATATTCACATTTGGTGATAAATATAGTGAAATCTTAAATTATACTTTCTCTGTCCAATTCATATGACATACTTTTTTTTTTAATTTGTCAGAAAAAAATAATATATTTTTATATTTGTAAGCAACTTAACTTTAAACTTCATATTTTTTGCTTAGTGACATGATTTGCCGGTCACACATATGCATGTCTATGGCATGTCTTAGACTATAAAATTTAAAAATATTGTTTCTTATTTTTCAAATTTCGTGCCTAATTAAACGATCACAAAAAATGCAAAGGAGGTACCATTTGATCAGTAAAATATTAGACTTACAGATGTGTTGGAAAAAAATTGTCACTAATTGTAGTGATTATAAAAATAGGGAGCCTTGGCGTAACTGGTAAAGTTGCTGCCATGTGATTATGAGGTCACGGGTTCAAATCGTAGAAACAGCCTTGCAAAAATACAGGGTAAGACTGCGTACAATAGACCCTTGTGGTCCATCCCTTCCTCGGACCCCGCGCATAGCGGGAGCTTAGTGAACCGGGCTGCTGTTGTGATGATGTAGTGATTATAATATTACTTGTTGTTGCTCCCAAATGCACACGCAAGTATACGTGATCGACAAGTAATATAGGATTGTAAGTCCAGATATCGTACCCATAGGGACTTGTGATTAAGGCCAACATTCCACTGGTAAGCAATCTGTAAATTGTGATAAATTTTTTAAGTTTTTTAAAGTTTTTTTGCGTCTTCGACGATTTCTTCTCCAAGAAAGAGACGAACAGACCCATTTCGAACCTGTTCTCCTTTCTCATCTCGTTCGCTGATAACACACAAACACGCACCAAAAAAGAAAAAAACTCCTTCAAAGCTTTAAGATCTGGAAATTTCAAAAAAACAAAGGGTTTTCAGTTGACTGGCTTGGTGATTTCTGGGGATCTTATGGGTGTTTAAACTCTCAAGATTGATAGTTGATTGCTGAATCTGCGGCTGCTTCGCTGGGTTGTCTTTTTCATATTGCAAGTGGTGCATCTGTTTCAATTGAAAAAGAGCAATCGTTTTGCTCTGCTTCTTTGCTTACCAGTGGTAGCGGTGATAGCTCCTTCTGGTTTTTGGGTCGTGGTATTTTCTATGTTTTCAGGAATTCTCGGAGTATTGGAGACAAGTTGGGCGCACGAGCACTGGCAAAGGAGAGCAACCTGGGTGAGTGTCAGCAAGGGTGGTAGGAAGTGGGCGGGAGCGTACAACTACATCGAGCACAACAAATCAGCCACAGGTTTTGTTATCGGGAGTTGGTACCTCCTGTTTTACTGTTTCCCTTTTGGTGTTAGCTAAATTACTGTTACTTTACTTCGCAATAGTTAAACCTTTCAACTAGGATACTAGTTACCACGTGTTTCCTTCTAGTTTGATTTGTGTACGTTGTGCACTAGCGAGTCTTCTCTAGATTGTTGTAGGTGTAGTGGCTGCAGTCTGGGATGATAGAATAAGGGCATGTCCTCGGGTGGGGCAGAGTGTGGGGTGGGGTTCAGGGGGTGGGTCGGGTAGCAGGGGAGGTAGAGGGGGCAAGGGAGCCTATAGGTTGAGAATCGGGTCATGGAACATAGGTTCACTAACGAGTAAATCCATAGAGTTGGCGAAAATCCTGCAGAAGAGGAAGATTAATATAGCGTGTGTCCAGGAGACTAGGTGGGTCGGATCGAGGGCGAAAAACGTGGATGGGTATAAGTTGTGGTACTCTGGTGTCCTGAGGGGTAAGAATGGAGTGGGTATCCTGGTAGATAGCCATCTTAGGGAGTCCGTGGTAGAGGTCAGGCGGGTGAATGATAGGCTAATGACTATTAAGTTGGTGGTGGGTGAGGGTACTTTAAATGTCGTTAGCGCGTACGCACCACAAGCAGGCTTGGATGAGGATATTAAAAGGCAATTTTGGGAGGGGTTGGATGAGATTGTTCGTAGTATACCGCCTTCTGAGAGGTTATTCATAGGAGGAGATTTCAATGGTCATATTGGGTTATCTGCAGGTGGGTACACTGAGGTGCATGGCGGATTTGGTTTCGGAGAGCGGAACGGAGGGGGCATTGCGCTGTTGGACTTTGCCAAGGCTTTCGATCTAGTCATTGCAAACTCGAGTTTTACGAAGCGGGATGAACATTTGGTTACTTACCAAAGTTCGGTGGCGAAGACTCAGATTGACTATCTCCTCCTCAGGAGATGCGACAGAAGGTTGTGCGAGGACTGCAAGGTTATCCCAGGTGAGACCCTCTCAACGCAGCATAGGCTTTTGGTGATGGACATTTGTATTAGGATAAGGAGGAAGAAGAGGTCAGTACAAGGACGCCCCAGGATTAGGTGGGGCGCCTTAACTAAGGATAAAGCTAAAGAGTTGGAAGGAAGGTTATCGGCAATGGGAGCTTGGAGAAGTAGTGGGGACGCAAACACAATGTGGTCGACGACGACGGACTGTATAAGAAAGGCGGCGAGAGAGGTGTTAGGGATATCTACGGGCCACTATGGTGGACACAAAGGAGATTGGTGGTGGAATGCAGTTGTCCAAGGTAAAGTGGAAGCAAAGAAGGCGGCTTACCTAAGGTTAGTAGGGAGCACTGACGAGGAGGAGAAGAGAGAGAACAGTCAAAGGTATAAGGTAGCTAGGAAGGAGGCGAAGATGGCAGTGACAGAGGCTAAGACGACAACTTTTGCTCGTCTGTATGAGGAACTAAGGAACAAAGGTGGGGAGAAGAAGTTATTCCGACTCGCTAAGGCGAGAGAGAGGACAACTCGGGATCTGGACCAAGTGAGGTGCATAAAAGATGATGACGGCAAAGTTTTGATGGGAGATGACCAGATTAAGAGGAGGTGGCAGACCTACTTTCATAAACTTCTAAGTGAAGAAGGGGATCAGGATATTATACTTGGGGAATCGAGGAATGCCGACAGTCACCATGAAGTAAGTAATTGTAGGGACATTGAGATCGATGAAGTCATGGAGGCAATGCGTAAGATGAGAAGGGGCAGAGCTACCGGGCCAGACGAAATTCCGGTTGAACTGTGGAGGTGTGTGGGTAGAGCAGGCTTGGAATGGCTTACTGCATTGTTTAGTGTTATATTCAAGACTAATAGAATGCCTGAAGAGTGGAGGTGGAGTACAATGGTCCCGTTGTATAAGAACAAAGGTGATGTCCAGAGCTGTAACAACTATAGGGGCATCAAATTACTAAGTCATACCATGAAAGTTTGGGAGAGAGTGGTAGAAATGAGAGTGCGAAGGACGGTGTCTATTTCAGACAACCAGTTCGGGTTCATGCCGGGACGATCTACCACAGAAGCTATCCACCTTATTAGGAGGATGGTGGAACAGTACAGAGATAAGAAGAAGGATCTCCACATGGTGTTTATTGATCTGGAGAAAGCGTACGATAAGGTTCCTAGGAAGGTCTTATGGAGCTGCTTAGAGGATAAAGGGGTCCCGAGTAACTATATTAGGGTGATTAAAGACATGTATGATGGAGCTAAGACTCGGGTTAGGACAGTAGGAGGCGACTCTGAACACTTTCCAGTTATTACGGGGTTGCACCAAGGGTCTGCGCTCAGCCCATTCCTATTTGCCCTGGTGATGGATGCACTGACTCATCATATTCAAGGGGAGGTTCCATGGTGCATGCTATTTGCTGATGACATTATTCTAATTGACGAGACAAGAGGCGGCATCAACGAGAGGCTAGAGATTTGGAGACATGCTCTTGAGTCTAAAGGTTTCAAGTTGAGTAGGACGAAGACGGAATACCTCGAGTGCAAATTTGGAGTTGAGCCGACGGAAGCGAGAGTTGAAGTGAGGCTTGACTCTCAAGTCATTCCCAAGAGAGGTAGTTTCAAGTACCTTGGATCGGTTATTCAGGGGATCGGGGAGATTGACGAGGATGTCACACACCGTATAGGGGTGGGGTGGATGAAGTGGAGGTTAGCGTCGGGAGTCTTGTGTGACAAGAAAGTGCCACCGTTACTAAAAGGTAAGTTTTATAGAGCAGTGGTTAGGCCTGCCATGTTGTATGGAACTGAATGTTGGCCGGTAAAGAACTCACACATCCAGAAGATGAAAGTAGCAGAGATGAGGATGTTGAGGTGGATGTGCGGGCATACAAGGATGGATAAGATTAGGAATGAAGATATTCGAGAGAAGGTGGGTGTGGCCCCCATGGAGGACAAGATGCGGGAAGTAAGACTCAGATGGTTCGGGCACATTCAGAGGAGGAGCACTGATGCACCGGTGAGGAGGTGTGAGCGACTGGCTGTAGTGGGCACGCGGAGAGGTAGAGGAAGACCTAAGAAGTATTGGGGAGAGGTGATCAGACAGGACATGGCGCGACTTAGGATTACTGAGGACATGGCCCTTGATAGGGAATTATGGAGGTCGAGCATTAAGGTTGTAGGTTAGGGGAGAGTGTGAATATTTCTACAGCACAATAGAGGGAGACTATCCAGTTAGGAGTTAGACTAGGAATGTCATTGGTCGTCTATTGATGCAGGGCTTTACCTTCTAGTTGTACTATACCAGCCATCTATTTCGTATTTCGTATTCTGTATTTCATATTTCATATCTCTTATATATTGTTGTTATTTTTATTACGCATTTTTATGGTACTAATATATCATCTCCTATTGCTTTTTTGAGCCGAGGATCTCCTGGAAATAGCCTCTCTACCCTTCGGGGTAGGGGTAAGGTCCGCATACATATTACCCTCCCCAGACCCCACTTGTGGGATTATACTGGGTCGTTGTTGTTGTTGTTATTGTTGTAGGGACTTGTGATTAACTATCAACTAAATTAAACCAAACAATTAATTTATTCAAGCAAATCCTAAAGTATGAATATTTAATTAAAATTAATCTAGAGTAACAACTTAAGAGATTAAAGAAAACAATGACAAGCTTAAAGACGAATTCAATGGGAGAGAATATTCTAGAGCTATGGGTTAACTAGCAATTCCGTTGAGTTTTCCACTTAAATCATCTAATTAATTTATCTGGTTTAGTTGACAGGGTTAATATTGCTCGTAGCCTTCTCCCGAAGTAAAACTTGCCTATTCAAGCTAATCTAACGCCTATAATATTCCTATGGAATTAGAATTAACAAGAATACATTTATAATTCCTGTATAGTAACCAAGCAAGGCGATTAGGTATATTCTTATCCTAATCGCAAATTCGCCCTCCCTAAGAGTTAGGATCTTGCTCTACTCAATCTTATATGCAATCTAGAATTCCCTCTCCCGAGTTTAATCCTAAATTCATAGATAGTATTCAATTGGTGATCAATTAATCAAATAATTAAGTGCAAGATCGAATAAATAAATCAATATGATAAAATAATAAGAACATTTCAAGTTTCAAACTACAACGTTCATGTAACACCCAAAACTCTAGAACTAATAAACTATAAAACTAAAAGAAGAGAAGAGAAAAAACTAGTTAGAAGCCTCCTCTCAGCGTGGTGTGTGTTCCTCCACGTGAAATCTCCTTCAAAGTATGTTAGATCCCCTCCAAATTAGGTTTAAGACCCCTTTTATACGAGTTGGAATTATTTAGGACCGAAATAATCTTGTCCCAGACAAATTTGGACAAAATTCACGTACCAAGCATCCAGTGCAGTGCCTCGCACTGGCCACGGCGCTGGAGGCTGTAGCGTTTCAATTCTTTCCGTCTCCAAGTCTTTCGATTCTTCTTTTGAATGGTAAAAGTTTACTTTGTTGTCTCCACTTGGGGGACAAAACCCAAAGGTGTCCCCTTTTTTTTAATTATTTTAATTTTCTTTCTTTTTCTTTCGCATTTTATCTAATTTTGCTCCACATCTCTTTATCTTCACACCGTTTTATTCTTATACAGTTAAAACATAATATTAAGCACACAAAATAATATAACTAATACTCAAATGACGATTAAAAGTACTAGAATATGAGATAACAATAGGTAAATATATGTATTTTTGACCAAACATCAACACCCCACACTTAGACTCTTGCTCATCCTCGAGTAAGCATTAAAACCACTCTCAATAAATCAAGCCTAGAAACACCACCACTTCAGTAGATACTAACAATTAGGCCCTATAGCAACTCAAACCATTAAATATACACTTCCTCATCACCGTGCAAGACATACAAGTCACAAACAAACAACAAACTTCTAACCCCCTAACCTCATAGACGGACTCTAACTTACCAAATTTAAGTTCGCTCACCTACTATGTTAAAGAAGCTAATAACATCACATATCTATCATGAAACAAGTGCCCTCATAAGAATACATAGTCCATACACTCAAATCAAAGAATTAATATAATATAAGGACTTATCATCGAAGAACAACTCGCGCACTCACAACAAATTCACATGTATGCATAAAGAACCATAGACTTACCCATTATTTACATCTCTACTAATTAAGTATGCTCGAGTAGAATCAAATAGGACTTTAACGGGTTGTAATGTTGGCTAGGGGACGGGTAGGAGAACTATATAATAGTGACTTACACTTCCCTAAGCACCTTTGCATTTTTCAGTCCTCTCTTCATCAATTGTTTCACAAGTATTTCCCTCATATCAAGAACGTTTCATTTTTTTCGAAGCAATATTTTTCATTCTCTTATATTTTTCATGTCACATTCTTTTGAAGAGGGCTTTTTCATCACTTTGCACTAACGTTGGTCACCATTTTTCACTTAATCATCCCTTTCTTCAAATTTATCAATTTATATCACGGTCTAAACAACGATGCTCAAGGAAGCAGGATGCAAAAATTAGGGATTCAACAAAAGGATCAAGGAAAAAAAATATGGCTTCCAAACAAAAGGCTACAGGCTCAACGAGCTAACTAGTGGCACACTATCTAAAAGGGCTAAAATTCACAAGACATATCAAAGAAAGTCTATTATCATCTTCTAAATAGAGCAACACTTTTATTTCGTTTCAATAACATGCAGGGCAAGTTCTAGATTAAGATGCAAAATATGGAATATATGTAAGAAATCCTCACCCTACATGGCACCAGTATCAATCAAGATGGATCAAGTCTACTCTAAGACAGACAAGATCATAGCGAACAACAAAATAATAATAAATTATATGTAGAGTCATAATATTGAGCTTAGGTGTCAGAAAGTGTAATGACCCGACTAGTCGTTTTGCTTTTTAGAGCCCCGTCCCCCTAAATAAAACTTCTCGCACTTGCTTTAACTAATTTACGACCCGCGGGTATGGTTGGTTCGGCAGTTGGGAGAATTTGGGTTGAAATATGTTCATTTGATTCCTTAAGATTTTCTTAAAAGGCTAAGTTTGACTTTGGTCAACATTTTTAGCAAATGGACCCAAATTCGTATTGTGACGGTCCCGGAGGGTCCGTAGAAAAATATGGGACCTGGGCGTATGCCCGGATCCGAATTTCGAGGTCCCTACCCCGAGTAATGAATTTTTATTAGAAATTGTTAAACTCAAAATTCTAAGGATTTAAAGAAACTAAATAATAATTTATCACATTGGTGTCAGGCTCGTATGTTGGTTCCGGAGCCCAGTACAAGTCCAATATAACATTTAAGACCTGCCCGCAAAATTTGGTGCCAATCCGAGTAGTATAAGTACGTTTCGACACGTTAGAAGTGAATTTAAGAGCTTGAAGTTCATAAGTTTGATTCAATTGGTTTTAGGAGGGTGATTCGTAGGTTTAGCATTTTTTCGAGTGTTCCGAAGGTTCGAGCGGGTCCATTTCATGATTTCAGACTTGTCGGTATGTTAGGGCGGGGCCCGAGATCCCCAAGCGTCAATCGGATGAGGCTCGAGTGAAGTTGGAAAAGTTGAAAAGAGCTGAAGCATCTGGTTTCTGTCATAACCGCACCTGCGGTTGGTAGCTGCAGGTGCGAGACCACAGAAGCGGTCGTCCTCTCGCAGATGCGGCCAAGGCAGACCAGGCCCAAAACCGCAGAAGCGTCTGTGCAGAAGCGACTTCAAGATCACAGAAGCAGTCCCAGCCCCGCTTGGCCAATTCCGCAGATGCAGCCACTTTCTCGCATAAGCGGGACCGCAGATGCGGAAATCGCTGAAGCACTCATTTAATACGGGCTCCAGTCATTTTTGCCCATTTTGCACTCGTGTATTGGGCGATTTTGGAACTCTTGAGAGAAGATTTTTGCCTAGCATCTTGAGGTAAGTTCATCCCCCTTATTTCAATGTTTAATACTTGAGTTTTGGGTAGGTTAACACATAAAGATTAGAAAAAATCAAGGGATTAGAGCAAAACGTAAGGTTTTGATAAAACTTAGATTTTACCACGGAATTGGTTATGAAATGAAGTAGAAATTATATATTCTTGATCCTTAGGTTACAAAGAATAACTTTCTTCGAAAAATTTCAGAATTCGGGCACGTGGGCCCGGGGTCGAATTTTAGGAAACTTGTGTTTAAGGGTGGGAAATTGCTTAAATAGTTAGAATGCGATCTTGGGAGCTTGTATTGACTAGTTCCTACCTCGTTTATCTAGTTTTGAATCGTTTGGCTCCAAATTGAGAGTTTGAGCTCATTCTTGGTAATGGAAGTACGCTTTGGATCGAGGTGAGTCTCTTATCTAATCTTGTAAGCGGGAACTGTCCCCGTAGGTGATGCAATCTAATAATTGCCATTAAATGCGGGGGCTACGTACGCACTAGGTGACGAGAGTCCGTGCGTAGCTACTATTATGCTAAGTCCGGGTAGTTTAGGACCCAGAAACATGCTTTATGTGGTATTCTTGAAACTATGTTTAATTCGGATTGCTTAAATCATGGTGATTATGATAAATGAGACTAGTTAAGAGGAACATGATATTTCTTGGCCTTTTTAAAGAGAAGTTGATAATTCATTGAGTAATTGCTCCCCAGTATATGTTCTTGTCTGATTGTTGCTGTGTTTAATTACATTTGACTGCGTTGCATGGTTGATTCGCGAGCGGGATAATAGATGAATCTATGGTTCGTGCCGTTCGACCCTCGAAAGTGCACAAATTTACTTTTATGTTGGATCGGGCTGTATGACCTCGGCACTACTTGCGCATGCTTCACTCAGTATTTTTCTATGACTTGAGTTTATTATTTGTCCTGGAATGGAAGTTTCCAGCTGTGACATTATTTAGGAGAGGACCTGTTAGTTCTCGCTATACACTGCTAATTATTTATTTTATCCATGCTCATTATAATTCGTCTCTCATATTATTTGACCCTAGTAAGTGTCAAGTCGACTTTTCGTCTCTACTTCTTTGAGATTAGACACGATACTTACTGGGTACATATTGTTTATGTACTCATACTACACTGCTGTACTTAAATGTACATGATTTGAGGTTGGTACATCTGGCTATCAGTCTGGTGCGCATCCCTGAGCATAGTTCGAGACTTCCACGGTGAACTGCCCCTTCCTGTGCCGTTCAGCAGCTTGATGGAGTCTCTCCGTATTTATTTTTGCTGTCTATTCTATTTCGGACAGTAGGATGGATTTATTCTTTTGTATATTCTACTAGTTGCCCACAACTTGTGACACCATGTCTTGGCACACACATCAGTAGACTATTATTTTGGTAATTTGTATAATTATTTTGGTACATTACTGGTTATTACTTATTTTAACTTTAATTTAAGAATTTGCTGCAATTGTTTTGGTAACAGTAAAATGAGAACTTATTTATATTTCCGCGTTGGCTTGCCCGACAATGGTGTTGGACGCCATCATGACCGATTATGAAAATGGGTGGTGATAGAAAGTCTTTATTCATTACTCAAGCACTCAGAGGAAAGTACTACTCAAGCTCAGGTCTAAATATGCTGGTATCAAACAAGTCACAAAGCTTTTTATTGTCCCTCTTTTACTACTCAAAAAAAAATCTAATCTTAAAAATTAAAAAGTTTACCCGATTCAAGTTACATCCCTTGTAAAAGAACCAATGCAAAAAGAAAAACCAAGGGGGATTATTATCTAACTAAAACTAACTAGAAAAAAAAGTTGATTTTCTTATTAGATCTTAATCCCTCAAGAAAGCTGTTCACAAAATCCATCGTCAAGAAAAGTTCCAATTTTTTTATTTTTTATTTTTCGTTTTTCTTATATATTTTTTTTTAAAAACAAAAACTACTACATTAGGAAAAAAAAATTACAACTAAGTTAGGATAGCGCAGAAAATCACCTAGACAATCTCCTCACCCCATACTTAAAATTGTACAATGTCCATGCACATTGAAAATAGCAAGAGGGTGAAAGAGACTCCCTAGTGGGCCAAAGGCCGAAGAATTAGTAGCTCACGAGATACTCAGACTTCTCCCAGGTATGATTCTTTTGTGCGGGTACCTCACACTCAGTTTCAACCACATGCTCGCTTTTGCACTCATCTATTGGCTTTGACTCTGTGCTTCTACTCCTACAAAATACGAAAATAACACTACAAAAAATAACACAATAAAAAAAATAAACAAAAGTAAAAATAAAAATAAAATTGGGTTGCCTCCCAACAAGCGCTTGACTTAACGTCGCGGCACGAAGCCATCCTTTCACCACTTTTCCTTCCACTTTGAGGATATAAATTGCGCCCCCAATTTTGCATTAATTTTTCTGTCACGTTCCTAGGACAGTGGTGCAAAAATAAAGGAACCAAGCAATAGATATCGCATCTTGCACTTCTTGACCTTTAAGTGAGGGATGTCATTTTGTCTCCTTGGTATGGCAAATTTCAGAATATAAACACTTTGTTCCTCATCTATTGACTCCTCCATATGTTCGAATGGATCAATTTCCATGTCACCGGACAAGCACAATGTTGAAAAGTGATTAGAATGAGGTCCAATACGCTCTAACTCCAAAATTGCATTATTTTTGACATCCTCAATTTTGCGTACTTCGTTAAACTTGGCATCATTAATAATTTGGTTGAATTGTTGGAATTCCTCTTTCTGCTCCATAAGTGGGCCAGTATCTACGACAATTGGTTGTAAGGCATCAGACGCCTCAACCTTTTTTATTAAATTGAGCCTGCAGGTCATGGATATCTGAGCCAAATTGGTCTATCTCTTGCTTGAACTCAGTTCTTCCTTCTATTAGTTGTTATGTCATATTTGAAAGACCATCACGGAGAAACTCTTGAGATTTTATCAATTGAGCTTGTTCTTCTAGCCAAGATTGGCTCACTACATCTTATTCAAAATTTTCCTCTTGATGGTACTCACTCTCTTAATTTAGTTCTTCCAGATTGGCCTTCATTCTTGTGATTGCTGCCCTCATTCTTTTCATATCTTTTTTGAGTTCATCCGGTTGCTCTGCTACTTGCCTCAAAATATCCCTAATATATGCATCAGGTTTCATATCCTGCACTTCATTACCCCTATCAAACTCACAAATATTACTAGAAATATCATAATAAGAGTTATGAGAAGGATAATAATAATTAGGACAACCATCCCAATGACCACCTTGACAACCACAGACATTACAAAAATTTCATTCATATGATTGAAATTCACAATTTTGCCACGAGTGTGGTCCTCCACAATATGAACATGGATCACCAAAATAAGAATAACAAATATTCGACTAATTATCATTCCAAGATGACATAACAATAAAGATAGTAAATATTAACCTAAGATAAAAAAAACTTGAATAGCCAAAAAGTAAAAATCTAATCTAGTAGACAAGTTAATTTCTAAGTCACCGGCAACGGCGCCAAAAACTTGTTGCTCCTAAACGCACACACAAGTATACGTGGTTGACAAGTAATATAGGATTGTAAGTCCAGATATCGTACCCACAGGGACTTGTGATTAACTATCAACAAAATTAAACCAAATAATTAATTTATTCAAGCAAATCCTAAATTATGAATATTTAAATAAAATTAATCTAGAGTAACAAATTAAGAGATTAAAGAAAATAATGACAAGCTTAAAGGCGAATTCAATGGGAGAGAATATTCTAGAGCTATGGCTTAGCTAACAATCCCATTGAGTTTTTCACTTAAATCATCTTATTAATTTATCTGATTTATTGGTTGACAAGGTTAACATTGCTCGTAGCCTTCTCCCGAAGTACAACTCACCTATTCAAGCTAATCTAACGCCTATATTCCTATGGAATTAGAATTAACAAGAACGCATTTATAATACCTGTATAGTAACCAAGCAAGTCGATTAGGTATATTTCTATCCTAATCGCAAATCCGCCCCCCCAAAGAGTTAAGATCTTGCTCTACTCAATCTTATATGCAATCTAGAATTCCCTCTCCCGAGTTCAATCCTAGATTCGTAGATAGTATTCAATTGATGATCAAGCAATCAAATAATTAAGCGCAAGATTGAATAAATAAACCAATATGATAAAATAATAAAAACTATTCAAGCTTCAAACTACAACGTTCATGTAGCACCCAAAACTCTAGAACTAATAAACTATGAAACTAAAAGAAGAGAAGAGAACACTACAAGAAATCCGGAAATTAGCGACCAAAATTTGACGGTCCAAAAAAGCGACCAAAGTTGGTCGGTAAAGAAGAGAAAAATATTTTATATTTATTTTAAATAAATTACCGACCAAAGTTGGTCGGTAAAGTGGTCAACAAGTTGACCGAGCTTGTCAAACTTGTTTAGTCAAAGAAAATTTCAAATTACCGACCAACTTTGGTCGATAATATGGGACCCAGTTAAATTTTTTTAATAGTTATATTATTAGTTTAAATGTTTTATAAAATATAAAGAAATCTTATTTAAAATTACCGATAAAAGTTGGTCGGTTAATACTGGGAGAAACATTTACCGACCAACTTTGGTCGCTATACTTTAATTTCTGGAAAATAACTGGCCAAAGTTGGTTAGTTGTTAGGTCAACATTGGTCAAAATTTAAAATCACTTTTATATTTACTATCTAAATAATATAAATGTAATCCGCTAGCACTTTTGTAATACAAGGGATGAATACACTAACATATACTATAACATGCTATATATGTAGTTAAACCGAAGCGTGTTATATATATATATATATATATATAGGTCAGACGTTTTGTTTTTAATATTCAACGATGCATCTAAGTAAGTTATAAGTCGATGAATCAATTTCCAAACAGATATATTTGATGCTAAATTATATATACTAATTAGGATCTTCACAAGTTTATAAATCCCTAAAAGAACCCGACACTTATCTATATAGATATAGGTCAGACGTTTTATTTTTAATATTCAACGATGCATCTGAGTGAGTTATAAGTCGATGAATAAATTTCCAAACAGATATATTTGATGATAAATTATATATACTAATTAGGATCTTCACAAGTCTATTAATCCCTAAAAGAACCTGACCCTTATCTATATAGATATAAATATAGGTCAGACATTTTGTTTTTAATATTCAACGATGCATTTGAGTAAGTTATATGTCGATGAATCAATTTCCAAACAGATATATTTGACGATAAATTATATATACTAATTAGGATCTTCACAAGTCTATCAATCCCTAAAAGAACCCGACCCTTCGGGTTCTTTTTGGGATTGATTATGATTACCCAAAAGATCATCACTTGTCAGGGGCGCCCGACGAGTTCTGTGGCCTAAAGTCAAATTTTATGAGGGACCTTAACATTAAAGAAAAATATCTATTTATTTAAAGTCTATTTTTCTAGTGTTTCTTAGATACAAAGTTAGTAGTAATTTTCTTATAACCAATAACTCCTAATAAGTCTTTCTTAATTGATAATATAGCTAATCCGTTTAACCTTTCTTGAGACATTGTTGATCTTAGGTAAGATTTTATCAATTTTACTTTTGAAATTTTCTTTCCGTTGAAGCGAGTGTAATAAGAGTTATTAACATTATTCTATAATTTAATATAGGCATTAAAAAAAAAATCAAATCTTTTTATTTAACCGAGCGCATCAATTAAACTGTTATCTTCTAATTGTACTATTTTCTTAACATTTTTAATTTCGAAAATAAATCTAAACCATCGATATTGAATTAGTTATTATGCTTTATGGAACAATCAAAATTGAGGCAATATTTTTTCAAATTTCCATCATCTAGTGATCTTAATTTTTACCGCTAAATAATAAACCAAAAATATTTTCATATGCTTCGAATTGTTCAAATCTATTTTTAAGTAAAAAAAAAATAGTCTTGTCTACTATGTATAAAGTAATCAACTCCAAAGGACTCTTCGAAAGATTTTGAGATTTTATTATCAACATTCTCTTCAAATTGTTACTTCATATAGTCTTGCGAATTCGGGTTCATTATTCAGTTCAAGTACAATATTCGTGGCAAAAATCATAACAGTTGCAAATCGTTATTCTCTATATTTGTTAAAGAAAGAAATCAAACTTTTTCACTTCACAGAATTTTTTTTAAAACTTATACATAACCTATTAGGTGTAACAAAAATGGGGCCCCCATAAATATGGGGCCTAAAGCAGTTGCTTTACTTGATTTATGGAAGGGCCGCCCCTGTCACTTGTTTTAGAAATAAGTTCTGTATTCCGAGGCCTTAAGAACCTCTTTCTGTCTCACCTCGATTTGTGTGCACAGTCCGGACGCATAACTGGAAAGCCATTAAGTGAAAATATGTGAAAAATGATAAATTTTGCCTTTAAAATGAATTTAAGTTGACTTCGGTCAATATTTTGGGTAAACGAATCCAGACCCGTGAATTGATGGTCCCGGAGGGTCCGTAGGAAAATATGGGACTTGGGCATTTGCTCGGAAATGAATTCCGAGGTCCCAAGCTTTAGAAATCAATTATTGAAAGAAATCGTTTTGCTGAATTATTTATGAAATAAAGAAAAGAATTAATGTTTGAAATCATTGGTATCGGGCCCGTATTTTGGTTCCGGAGCTCGGTACAAACTTGTTAAAGTATTTAAATGATAACTGTGAAATTTTGTGAAAAATATAGTTTATTTGACGTGATTCGGACCTCCGGTTGAATAGTTATGAACTTTAAGTGTTCTTGATGAAAATGATGAGTTTTAAGGTTAAATTCATAGTTTTACATGTTATTTTCATGATTTGATTGCACGAGCAAGTTCATATGATGTTTTTAGGTTGGTGTGCATGTTTGGTTTGGAGCCCCGAGGGCTCGGGTGAGTTTTGGACAGGCCACAAAGTGGAATTATACTTAAGAAGTTACAAGTTTTCAGCTGGTATGTTGCAAGTCTGCAGGCTTCGCAAATACGAAGCCAGGCTCGCAAATACGAGAAATCATCGCAAATGCGATACCCGACCTTGGCTGCCTTGGTCGCAAATGCGACTTCTTCATCGCAAATGCGGCATCGCATTGCGAAAGGTCCCTCGAAATCGCAAATGCGAAGGTGACCGGAAATTAAACTGGGTCGCAAATGCGACATTATCTTTGCAAACTGGTCGCAATTGCGACATCTGCAACCTGCAAATTCATAACTTAGCCAAAAATCTTTCATTTTTCAAACCCTTTCAAAACCAAAACACTCTTGAGCGATTTTTCAAAGACAAGTACTCTTCCAAATCGATTGTAAGTCATTTCTAACTCATTTTGTTCAATCTTTAACATCTTTTCTTATGATTTCAAATCAAATTAAAGGTTTTCATGGGGAAAAATCGGGTATTTTGGGTAAAACCTAGGTTTTTCAAATTTTGGGGATTTTGACCTCGATTTGAGGTCCGATTTCAAAATAAATTGTATATTTGGGTTTGTGGGGGAATGGGTAATCGGGTTTTGGTTCGAACCTCGAGTTTTGACCATGTGGGCTCGGGGGCGATTTTTGACTTTTTGGGAAAAACTCTAGAAAACCTATTTTCATGCATTGAAATTGATTCATTTAGCATTTATTGATATAGTTAAGTAACTTGTGGCAAGATACGAGCGAATTGGTGGTGGCATCAAGAGGTAAAGCGATAGTTGAGACTTGAATTTTGTTCATGGCATCAAGGTAAGTGTTTGGTCTAACCTTAGCTTGAGGGATTAGGAGTGGTGTCCTATTTGCTACCTGTTATTTGTTGAGTACGACGTATAGGCATGGTGACGAGTATCTATACGTTGGTGTCAAGCATGCCCGTGAGTCTTATACTATGATTAATGTGATTCCGTTGTATTGTTCCTGCCTTACGTGATGATTTCTATTGTTGAGCAAAGCTTGTGGAAGTAATATTAGTATTTGAATATTGAAGAGCGTTGGCTCAAGTTGTAAAATGAATTGTGGAAGTATAATTGGCAATTGAAATTATAGAGCATTGGCTCAAGTTATGAAGTAAATGTGATAAATAGAAGAGGATGGTTATATTGTCTCCCTTGCCGGGATGTTATTGCTTTTAACGCTATCTCCCTTGCCTGGATGGTGATGCTTTTGATATTGTTCCCTTGCCGGGATTTGAGTGTTGTACTATTGTTCCCTTGCCAGGATTTTATTGTGATTTTATTCATTTTCTTCCCCTTATTGTTTGTGATTGTTATTTGGGTGAGGAAGAGTGTTAAATCACGAAGGATGATGCCGTGCATTGTTTTGGTAAGAGAGTGTTAAAGTAGGAAGGGTGATGCCGTGCCGCACAATATACCATTTTGTGCCTTTATACGAGTGATAATGCACGAAGGATCATTCCGTGTCATAATTATGTGAGATAAAAGCACGAAGGGTGATGCCATGCCATTTATATTGATTTTATGGTGAGGATGAGAGTAAAAGCACGAAGGGTGATGCCGTGCACTTGTCCTTGACTTTCTTGATTCTTGCTGATAAATTTAAGTTATGGTGTTCTTTATGTTTATTTACTGATTTTCTGTTGATACTTGTTGTACCCCGCAACATGATTCCTCTTCCTATTTTCAATTGAACTGTGGTGATCCTCATATTTATTTGTTGTTCTTTTGTCATTATTCCATGTCCCTGCAGCATGTTTTCCCCACCCATCCTTAATTGTACATTTCTGCTTTATTTTCCGCTGTATATGATTTAACTGCACAAGTTTATTTGGTAGTCTGGTCTTAGCGTCGTAACTACTTTGCCGAGGTTAGTCTCGGCACTTACCAACACATGAGGTCGGTTGTGCTGATACTACACTCTGCACTGTGTGCAGATCCCGGTACTGTAGCATACATACCGTTGCTTTGGGTTGCTGCCTTCAGTCCATTCGGAGATCCAAGGTAGCCTACAGGCATCCGCAGGCCCTGGCGTCTCCCTCTATCCCTTCATCCTGTTTCATTTATATATTTCAAAAACAATATTATATTTATTTTTCGGACCTTGTTTGTAGTATTCCTAGACAGTCTGTGAAGTTGTGACACCAGTTCTGGGTAGTCTTTGTTTAAGAAATTTTATTGGAAATATTTTTATGGTTTTATTTGTTTTCTTCCGCTTGATTAAATTCCGATATTTATAAACCGTTGGTTCATAATTGTTAAATGATTAAAAATGAGAAAATGGTAAATTGTTCAAACGGTTGGCTTGCCTAGCTTTCACTAGTAGGCGCCATCACGATTCCTGAGGGTGGGAAATCCGGGTCGTGACAAGTTGGTATCAGAACTCTAGGTTACATAGGTCTCACAACTCACGGACAAGCTCATTGGAGTCTTAGGGATCGGTACGGAGACGTCTGTATTTATCCTCAGAGGCTACAAAGTTAGGAAAAGTTTCACTTCTTTTTTCTCCGTCGTGCGATTTTGTTCTCTCACTGCTAAATTGAAACCTCTACTCTTGTCCTTTCACAAATAGCGAAGTCACGTACCGTTTTTTCAGCCAAACAGCAACACCGACCGGTGATGGATCAGCTACGCTTCGAAGGCTTTGTGGAGGTAGGATAGGTTTCATCAAGCTCTTCACTACCACTTACAGCAGTGCATCTTCTGATGTTCCCCAAGATTATTAAGATAGCTGTCATGAGGTTCTCAGGAACATGGGGATAGTGGGGACCAATGGGGTCGACTTTGCTACTTTTCGCTTGTCTGGATCCGCCAAGACTTGGTGGAGAGATTATTGTTTGGCTAGACCAGTTGGGTCACCAGCTTCGACTTGGGATCAATTTTCTCAGCTATTTCTGGAGAAGTTTCTTCCTGTCACTCCGAGAGGGATCTATCGGAGGCAGTTTGAGCGTCTCCAACATGGTTCTATGACTGTTACTCAGTACGCTCGTCATGCTCTTCTTATACTTCCCACTGAGAGAGAGAGTGAGGAGGTTCATTGAGGGACTCGTTCAGCCCGCTCAGCCAGCTAGAGGTGGAGGTAGAGGTGCTAGAGGTGGAGGTAGAGGTGGAGGTCAGGCCGTTAGAGATGGAGGCTAGCCAGCAGCAGGCCGTCCCAGAGATATAGTTCAGAGTGGTGGGGTCGAGTGTCACGACCCAAAATCCACTAAGGGCCATGATGGCGCCGGACACCACTGTCAGGCAAGCTAACCATAAATACTTAATTAAATTCTCATTTAAACAATTGTGAAAAAAACCCTGATTTTTCTTCAATTTTTACTAGTAAAAGATACCCAGTTCAAATTAAATATACATGTCAAGAAGTCAATACAAAATACCCAATAACTATCCCAGAACCCGGCGTCACAAGTGCATGAGCATTTACTATGTATGAAATAAAAATACAGTAACTGTTCGGAATACAAGTGGACAGAAATGAAAATACAGTACAATACTCTGAAGGAGCCTCTGCTGGCTACGATCGTCTCGATAAATTCAACTCACCTGATTCTCCGTATCAACCATGCCGCTATGCCACTAGCCACACATAAACCTGTGCAACAAAAATGCACAACAAGTGTAATATGAGTACAAAAACAACGTGTACCCAATGAGTATCCCGTCTAATCTCGAAGAAGTAGAGACGAGAGGTCGACTTCGACATTTACTAGTGGTCCAATGGTAATATATTATTAATGCGAATAATCATGGATTTATTAAGAACGGTAGAAATTTCAAATAAGTCCCGAACAGGTAAAAGTTCCTTTTTATATTAAAAGTCTCCGGATTCATAATCTATTAATTTTCAATTATCTCAAGGATAGGAGGGCAAATATCAATATCAATAAACTTCAAGGCAAGCAATACCCGCATGCGCAAATCCTGCCGAGGTCGTACGGCCCGATCCAATAGAAATGTAAAATGTGCACTGCCGAGGGTCGAGCGGGCCGAACCATAGATGCATCTATTATCCGCTCACGAATCATCCATGCGACGCGGTCAACATAAAATAAACAAACACCCTACTCGCGAATCATACATGCTACGCAGGTACACATATAATCACATATTCAAACAGTTAATCAAGACTTCAACGGGGAACAACTATCCAAGGAAAATCCAATTCTCTTTTTAATGATTTAAGAAAAATGAAGTTTAATCCTTTTAGAAATTCACTTACTAATCCGATAGGATTTAAGCAACTCAAACCATCAATAGGATTACAAATATTTCCAAGTACAACATGTTTTTGGGTCCTAGACTACCCGGACAATAGCATAATAGTAGCTACGCACGGACTCTCGTCACCTCGTGCGTACATAACACCCACAAATAGGTGCACATAACCAATTAACTCACCTATGTGGACAATTCCTTCTTACAAGGTTAGAAAGGAGACTCACCTCGCTCCGAAGATCCATAAATGACATTCCACGCTCTTCCGAAGACTCGAATCGATGCACAATGCTCCAAAACTAGCCAATAATTATGCAAATCCATTAATATATATTCAATTACTCATTACAATCCAATTATAACAATTCCTAACCCCGATCGAAAAGTTAACAAAATTTACCTCGGGCCTACGTGCTCGGATTCCTAAATTTTTCGAAGATAAACTTTACCCATAACCTCACGAACTCAAATATTTAATTTTCTCTCAATTTCATACCCAAAATCGTGGTCAAATTCCAAAATTATCGATTTTCTAGGTTTTCCCTCAAACCCCAAGTTTCTACAAATTTCATGCTCAAATCCATATATAATTAATGTATTTGACTCAAGATAGGTGGGGATAGCTTACCTTATCGTTGATGATGAAAACCCCCTCTTGAAACCCTCCAAGAATCGCCCAAGCCAAGAGAAAAATGAGAGAAAATGGCCAAATCTCGGTTTTTAAAACACTCACTGCCTCCAGTCCTTTCGCACCTGCAGTCTATTGACTGCTTCTGTGGTCTCGCAGGTGCGGACCAATTGCCGCTTCTGCGGTCTTCCCCCAAGCCTTCAACTTTCGCATCTGCACTTTTTCTTCCGCAAGTGCGGTCCCGCATCTGCGATCCCAACCTAGCCGTCCATTTCCGCTTCTGCGGCACGAAGGTCGCTTCTGCAACTCTGCACCTGCGGCCCTAGTTTCATAGGTGCGGTTACACCAGCAACCAACAACTTCAGCCTTCACCAAAATTCCATTTTCGATCCGTTAACCACCCAGAATCCACTCGAGGCCCCCAGGACCCCAACAAATCATACCAACCAGTCCCAAAACATATTACAGACTTGCTCGAGGCCTCAAATCATATCAAACAATGCTAAAACCACAAATCGACCTCCAATCCAAGCTTTATGAACTTTAGAATTTCGAACTTCTACTTTCGAGGTATAAACCTATCAAATCGCGTCCGATTGACCTCAAATTTTGCACGCAAGTCATATTTGCCATTACAGACCTACTCCAACATCCGGAATCAAAAAGTCAACTCTCGATCAAACTTCTCAAAAACCTTAAAATTTCTATCTTTAGCCAAATGACTCCAAAATGACCTACGAACCTTCGAATTCACTTCTGATCACGCTCCCAACTCCCGAATCACAATACGGAGCTATTCCCAGACTCGGGATCCCAAGCGGACATCGATAACACTGAAATGCACTTCAACACAAACTTATGAAATTTCTTCCAAAATGCTAACTTCCATAATAGGCGCCAAAACGCTCCCGGGTCATCCAAAACCCGATCCGGGCATACGCCCAAGTCCGAAATCATCATACAAACCTACTGGAACCTTCAGATACCGATTCCGAGATCGTTTACTCTAAAATCCAATCTTAGTCAATTCTTTCAACTTAAAACTTCCGAAATGAGAATTCCCCTTCCAAATCAACTCTGAATTCCCCGGAATTCAATTTCGACCATGCGTACAAGTCATAATACCTGAAGTAAAGCTGCTCACGACCCCAAACTGCTGAATGACACGTTAGAGATCAAAACGACCGGTCGGGTCATTACATTCTCTCCCACTTAAACATACATTCGTCCTCAAATGTGCTGAGAACTACACTGAAGTAGTCTGAAATCACTGTTTAACACCTCGTGCACCTACCTGTGCTACCACAACTCAGTTGAGCACGTTAGCTCAATCAATTCTAGAGATATTCCCTTTTATTCAATCAAATAAGCCTTAGAGCCAAATTCCAATGTCCGGAATTTTATGCCAGGCCTGTTTCCAACATATGCTCACCGTATCAATAACTACACGAAGCACCAAAACATGATTGCATACCTTTGCTGAATTCACACCTTGCTCCACTTTACTCACAGGACCACAATAACATTATTTGATCAAATTAGTCAAAATTCCCCGAATCTGATGCTCCCAATGTACCTCATGATATATATAAGTCTTGCTCTAACTCTTACAATACCGGCACGACGGAAGAGATGTGTAGAAATTCATAACTAACTGCTGAATCAACAATTTATTGGGTCTATACTCCTGTTAGGAACCATCACCTTATTCTGAACCAAATAATGGTCTTTGCTCCTTAATATACTTCATATAATCAGATTGCAATGATCCTAAATCCAATGATCTTGTCTCACCCCACACGAACTGCTCAAGCAATAAGCCACCCCGGACATGATAAAAAGTCTCATATGCTATCATAATGTGCCAATAGGCTACCACTTCGAACAGAATACATAAAGGAAACGAACCTTGAAAAGAAAATCCAATTACCCCGCTCGCGAATCATACATGCGACGCGGGCACACAACTAATATGAGTTTTCCTCAGAAAAATAAGAAACAAAACACATAAAAACAGATATGGGGAAGTGTACTCAACATCACACTGTTGCGGCGTGCAACCCGATCCAAAAATAACATACCCATGACAGCGTGCCACCCAATCCACACATAGAATTCACATAAGGAGATATACATCGAGCTAAATTGCTCATCACAATAAAATATCGAATATCGGTCGCAAGTACTCTAAGTGCATAATACCATCCCGACGGAGACATATAGCGCCATAAGCTACAAAACTCAAGCACGACTGAGGTGCGATATACGATCTAAATCTCAAGAGCCATCCTGCTCATATAACATCATCTCTACGCGGAACCTCAACACATAAGAAATTCACCAAGCTGTCTCACAACTCACACGGCTCAATACATCATTACATGAAATAGCTCACGATGAATTAACACCCCGACTACTCTCCCATAAGGAGTGCATTGCTGAAATGAACACATTCGACCTGATATAAGGCCTATATTCACATTTAAATCCATCCACAGACCTCAAGCTGATTCTAATTGCACTAAACTAGAATAATAACCTTTCAAAGGTCCATAATAACTCCCCTTTTTCTCATAACACATAAGAACAACCATCATAACCGGAGTAATCCTCCACAGTCCACAACCCAATAAAACGAGTGCCCTCCAGGCATCATTTCTCAATTTAATGACATCACTACAATCTTCATACTTGGTTTAACTTCTTCAATCAATCAAGTGAATACATGCCACACTTATACAACCTTCCCGTGGGACACGCTCCCACAACCTTTTGTATCAGATAACAAGTCTGTACATCCAAACTACCAGCCGCACTAATGCTGAAAAGCGATCAAGAATCCTTAACTAGGATGCAAAGCCTTTTTTTACAAAACACCGATCTCAGGTGGCACCGATTACAATTCCAACTTCCCTTAAACATCGAAACTCATTTCCTTCTCATCCGAGCTCGTGACATCCTTGTCGACACCGAACTACAACCTTGATCCTCACTTCAGATTCCATACCACTCACTGCGCCCAACACCAATATACAATAGAACACGATTTTCATCATAACTCCGGAACCTCTAATAGATTAACACTTCATCATATAAAACTTTTCACTTAACTCATGTCAGGAGAACCATAGCAACACAGGTGAATTCTCATAACCGTAGAATATGCAAATCTCTAAGTAGTGGTCTAAGCCACCATAGCCCTTCCGGGATCCGCCTACACATAATAGGCCATAGTAGAAGAATATTTCTGAATAATATCATATACGGCGGCCGACAAGCCTCACACGCACCGTCACAAATCACTTGCATAACTTGATCACGCTGAAGAAACTGACCACTACCACCAATATGCCAATTCAACTATGGCTAACCAATCTATTTTCTTTCCAATTTATCCTTGATTGCCTTAGAAATAATAATAACTCCATTCAACACATAACACACTCCATCCGCACTCATCCCGAGTGATATTGAATCATGAGACCATGTTGTCTCTAATCCCACGAACCATTTCATAGCTCCCTTGCGTGCACATTCTCATCCTCAACTAGCATGCCCATTCTGATAATCCCTCTACGAATCCGAAGTCTTTTCTCATTTTCCTCCCAAATGCTACACCGCAAGTCAAAACATCGTAGAACATTCTGGGCCTCTTCTCATAAGCTGCTACGAAAGCTTGATTCTTAACCGTACCTATAGGCTCGAAATCATTAAGCACCACACTTTACCCCTTTGAATCCACTGGGACCGTTGTTGAGAGCCACCCGCTCTGACTTGGCCCCGAATATATTCAACTCCATGAATCTTCTAGCACATGATTACCCTCTCAACGAGGCACCCGACAGAATCATTTTCCTTGATACCCGCATCTATACAAGGCATAAATCCTGAATACTTCCCCAAGTCTGAACATGAGTCAATAAGGCCAACCACATCACACCTTTAACAATCCCTTTACTCAAATTACCACTTATGTTCTTTTCCCGTAGCTGAAATAACCCATCAATATGCTAATAACTAGAAACCTCGCAAGTAGTTAACCATGCAACCCATCATCGGCGGTGGGACTCTCCCACTTAGCTTGAAGCCACTATTACACACCTCTAGAATTCACCAAGATTCTTTATCTCTTATTGACATAACCTTGCGCAATCAACCACCAAAATTCTCGGAATATTTCTGTAAAACCCCTTTTTTATACTCTGAATCATCAACCACATTCGCACGACCGATCTTTTTGCTGTATAGCCAATAGAATTCTTCGCAGAAGCTTCGCTAACTATGCGACCGCCAATCTGTTCACTGGAGATAACCCAACTGTGAAATTTATGTGCCGACATCTTCCACGCTGCTGCATAGGATATAATCACTACGACATCAATAACCCATCCTGAGTCCGAGCTCACTCTCTAGCTGCATAAGTCCATTCACCCTTCGTGGACATCAATTAAATGTGTGGCAACATCCTTCCAATTCAAAGTTATGTTGTATCCTTCCTCATTTCAAGCAGCTCCCGTTATATCAAATCTCCTACCGCATAATAGCCCATACTTCAATTTAAATCCGTAAACCCCAATCACCAATCACTAAAATTCCCAAATCATTCCAAACTCTCCTTACGGTGCATAGTCATCCTACCACAAAGCCCACACGCAACTCCGCCACTCTCCCACTTTGGTGGAACTCACCCCTTTAATCGACTACTCTACCTTTGCTTCTTATAACCGGCCTTTTAGAAATTTTAACCACCGCCTGACACTCTCCACATGTCCTTTCTCATCCTTTGCTGCTCGGTTGTTGCCTTAACTAAAATCTATCTTCGCAACACTTGAACCCTCAAATCGCTACTAACCTTAAACTTTTCCGAAGAAAATCTTTCTCGAGCCGTCAACATTAGAAACGTCGATTCAATCCTGAACCACCGTACCCCGCGATCTCTGATAGTCGTTTCTCCCATATTATTTCATAATATCTTACCCCAAAGGCGAATTGCCGAAGACCATAACACCGGCGAACTTAACACATACAATCGAGGATGACGACACTACATCGCAGATGAAAATTCCACCACACTCAAAAATACCAAGTTTCGTTACTCCATCACCCCAAATTTGGACATTCATAGGCCAATTGCTTTTCCTCCGCCGGAAATGAAATATCAGATCTCTGAATCGTGCACTGAGTAGACTTCCTTTCAAATTATTCACCGCCCCAACACATAGGCAAGTATCCTACTATCAAGTCAATATTGTGCGATAACCAATCATGAGCAATCATAACGATCTACACATAGTCTCAAAGCTCTCAGGAATACTGTTACTGAGCTGAAATGACAAGATATCCTCCCACAAGGCAACGACAGTAGCCCAATCAACAATACCAGGAGAAACATCCCGCACCACATCTGTAGTGCCATTACAATCCTTCAATTCTCGATTTATAACCAGCGGTTCGCATCGCGTAAGATTGAGTAGGAAGGAAACAAGGGCATAAGCCTCAAGGAATCAAATCGCACGACGAGGAATCAAGAAGGGAAGTACTCCTAACAGTCCTGTAGCCTCCCGAAGATAAGTACAGACGTCTTCGTACCGATTCGCAAGACTCTACTAGACTTGCTCATGACTCGTGAGACCTATGTGAACCTAGTGCTCTTATACCATGTTGTCACGACCCAAAATACACTAAGTGCCGTGATGGCGCCGAGCACCGTTGTCAGGCAAGCCAACCATAAATACTTAATTAAATTCTCATTAAATAATTGTGAAAAAAACTCTGATTTTTCTTCAATTTTTACTAGTAAAAGATACTTAGTTCAAATTAAATATACATGTCAAGAAGTCAATACAAAATACCCTATAACTATCCCAGAACCCGGCGTCACAAATGCATGAGCATTTACTAGGAATGAAATAAAAATACAGTAATTGTCCGAAATACAAGTGGACAGAACTGAAAATATAGTACAATACTCTGAAGGAGACTCTGCTGGCTACAGTCGTCTTGATAAATTCAACTCACCTGAGTCTCTGTATCAACTATGCCGCTATGCCACTAGCCACACATAAACATGTGCAATAAAAATGCACAGCAAGTGTAGTATGAGTACAAAAATAACGTGTAGCCAATGAGTATCCCGTCTAATCTCGAAGAAGTAGAGACGAGAGGTCGACTTCGACATTTACTAGTGGTCCAATGGTAATATATTATTAATGCGAATAATCATGGATTTATTAAGAATGGCAGAAATTTCAAATAAGTCCCGAACAGGTAAAAGTTCCTTTTTATATTAAAAGTTTCCGGATTCATAATCTATTAATTTTCAATTATCTCAAGGCTAGGAGGGCAAATATCAATATCAATAAACTTCAAGGCAAGCAATACCCGCATGTGCAAATCCTGTCGAGGTCGTACTGTCCGATCCAACAAAAATATAAAATGTGCACTGCCGAGGGTCGAGCGGCCCGAACCATAGATGAATCTATTATCCACTCGCGAATCATCCATGCAATGCGGTCAGTAAAAAATAAACAAACACCCTGCTCGCGAATCATACATGCGACGCAGGTACACATATAATCCCATATTCAAACTGGTAATCAAGACTTCATCGGGGAACAACTATCCAAGGAAAATCCAACTATCTTTGTAATAATTTAAGAGAAATAAAATTTAATCCTTTTAGAAATTCACTTACTAATCCGATAGTATTTAAGCAATTCAAGCCGTCAATAGAATTACAAATATTTCCAAGTACAGCATGCTTTTGGGTCCTAGACTACCCGGACAATAGCATAATAGTAGCTATGCACGGACTCTCGTCATCTCATGCGTACGTAGCCCCCACAAATAGGAGCACATAACCAATTAACTCACCTATGGGGACAATTCCCTCTTACAAGGTTAGAAAGGAGACTCACCTCACTCCGAAGATCCATAACCGGCATTCAACGCTCTTCCGAAGACTCGAATCGATGCACAATGCTCCAAAACTAGCCAATAATTATGCAAATCCATTAATATATATTCAATTACTCATTACAATCCAATTATAACAATTCCTAACCCCGATCAAAAAGTTAACAAAATTGCCCTTGGGCCCACGTGCCTGGATTCCTAAATTTTTCGAAGATAAACTTTACCCATAACCTCACAAACTCAAATATATAATTTTCTCTCAATTTCATACCCAAAATCGTGGTTAAATTCCAAGAATAACGATTTTCTAGGTTTTCCCTCAAACCCCAAGTTTCTACAAATTTCATGCTCAAATCCGTACATAATCAATGTATTTGACTCAAGATAAGTGGGGATAGCTTACCTTATCGTTGATGATGAAAACCCCCTCTTGAAACCCTCCAAGAGTTTAAACCTATCAAATCGCGTTCGATTGAGCTCAAATTTTTTGCACGCAGGACCTACTCCAAATTCCAGAATCGGAATCCAATCTCAATATTAAAAAGTCAAATCTCGGTCAAACTTCTCAAAAACCTTAAAATTTCTATCTTTAGCCAAATGACTCCAAAATGACCTATGGACCTCTGAATTCATTTCCGATCGCGCTCCCAACTCCAGAATCACCATACGGAGCTACTACCAGACTCGGGATACCAAGCGGACATCGATAACATTGAAATGCACTTCAACCCAAACTTATGAAATTTCTTCCAAAATGCTCCCGGGTCATCCAAAACCCGATCCAGGCATACGCCCAAGTCCGAAATCATCATACAAACCTACTGGAACCTTCAGATCCCAATTCCGAGGTCGTTTACTCTGAAATCCAATCTTAGTCAATTCTTTCAACTTAAATCTTCCGAAATGAGAATTCTCTTTCCAAATCAACTCCGAATTCCCCAGAATTCAATTCCGACCATGCGTACAAGTCATAATAAATGAAGTAAAGCTGCTCACAACCCCAAACTGCTGAACAACGCGCTAGAGCTCAAAACAACCAGTCGGGTCGTTACACCCAACCCTGATGTTATGCTCTTCCAGCCAGGCCTAAGGCTGAGGTTTTCGATGCAGTTATCACATGTACTATTCTGGTTTGTAGTAGAGATGATTCAGTTCTATTTGATCCAAGATCTATATACTCCTATGTGTCATCTTATTTTGCACTGTATCTGGTCATGCCTAGTGATTCTTTGAGTGTTTTTGTATATGTGTCTTCACCGGTGGGTGATTCTATTGTAGTAGATCGTGTCCATCATTCGTGCATAGTTGTGATTGGGGGTCTTGAGACTCGTGTAGATTTGTTACTTTTGGACATGGTTAATTTTGACGTCATATTGAGGATGGATTGGTTATCACCTTACCACGCTATCTTGGACTGCTATGTCAAGACTGTGACCTTAGCCTTGCCGGATTTACCTCGTTTAGAGTGGAGATGGACTCCTGATCATTCTACCCATAGTGTTATCTCATATATGAAGGCTCGACGTATGGTCGAGAAGGGGTGTTTGGCTTATTTGGCATATGTTCATAATTCTAGTGCCGATATTCCTTCTATTGATTCTGTGCCTGTTATTCATGGGTTTCGTGAGGTATTTCCTTTAGACCTGCCGGGTATGTCACCCGACAGGGATATTTACTTCTGTATTGATTTGGCTCCGGGCACTCAGCCCATTTCTATCCCGCCGTATCATATGGCTGATAACTAGGGATTATGGTTAAATTTACACCCCTTCTTACTTGAGTTTTGACTAAAAATGTATAAAAAATAGTCCCAAAGGCTTACTTGTTGTACTTGTTTGCAGGGTTTGGTCAAAAAAGGTGACAACTAGTCAAAACCAGCTCAAAAAGGTGAAACATGCACAAGTACCAAGAACAAGTCCAGGCACAGTGCAACAGGTCCACTGCGGCCGCATTCCATTTGGTGCGGTCCGCAGTGAAGAGATTCAGAGAGTGCATAATTTGGAAACTCAGGCATTGCGACCGCAAAGCATTTAGTGTGGACCGCAATGGCCTCACCACGACCACAATCGAAATTATGCGGTCCGCAAAGCTGGAGTTCAGAGAGTTGGGAATTTTGAGGTTGACACCAATGCGGTCCGCGGTCCTTTTCGTGCAGACCGCAATTAAAGACACCACGGCTGTGGTGCATTTTATGCAGCCCGTGGTGGCCAAGTTCAAAGAGCAGATATTTGAAGCCAAAAGCCTCACCGCGGCCACGCTCCATTTCTTGCGGACCGCACTACCTCCATAGGGGTATTTTTGTCCAGAAAATTTGGCCTAGTATAAATAGTTTATTTTCTCATTTTTAGGTCATTAGTTGTATTCTAACTTTCAACTGCGCTCATGAACAATAGTTCTTAACCATTTTAGAGTAGTTTTATATTGAATCTACAAGTATTAGCTTGTAATTAAATCTTATGGGTTTTACTTCATCTATTTATCAATTTTCTTCTATTATCATGAGTATCTAGACCCATTAGCTAGGGTTGTGGCTCAACCCTAGTGTGGGTATTTGATGGGTCTTGAGTTTTAAGGCTTGAATGTCTATTGGTGTTTGGTATTTGGACTAATTTGTGTTTTCCATGTTGAATTAGTGGTTGCAAACACTAATTTGTGCCTTTTTGACTTGGGCTCTTCTTGAGAACGAGAGCTTGAGTCTAGGAAAATTAGTCCAACAAGGAATTGGGGCGTATTCAAGAGATTGATAAACCCAATTAAAGGGTTAAACCTAGAGATAGTAATATCCGACTTGAACCTCAATTGCTTGCACAAATTATCATACCCAATTGGTCTTGAGAAAGTCAATTAGGGCAAAATCACTCAAACTACCGAGAGGTATAGAGCGAGAAGTTTCGTGCATTGGTTATATCGTAATCCCCAACATGACAATCTTGCCTTAGAGTCGAGAACCTGTCAAGTATCCACCTAGGAGAAAGTCACTTCCCTAGTGCTTCCTTAACCATTTAGACAACCTTTCAAGTATCTTACTCTTAGCTTAACTTAACTTAATTTAGCATCTTATTAGCATAAAATTAGAAGTAATATCAAAACTAATGATGTTTGGAAGAGTAATTAAGAGCAATTACATATCTCTAATTTAGATAGGAACCCAATTCCCATTTCTAGCTCCCCATGGAATTCGATCCCGACCATCTCGGGTAAAAGCTGCTTCGACCACTCTCGCTACTTTGTAGTGGTGCAAGGTTGGCACCGATCACTTTTTGGCACCGTTGCCGGGGAGCTAACGGTTTTGGCTATCTATCTAAATAGTTTTGTGTATTGTTCTTCTTTCCTTCTGCGTTACTAATTTGTGTGTATCACAACTTCAGGTACAAAATGGCAGCAAACAACGCACATCTTGGAGATCTTCTGCCGGGGGAGGAGGTAGATGACAATGTTTATGATGAGGTTCCTATTGTACCTCAAGGACAAAGGAGAGGCCGCCAGGCCAATGATAATATTCCAGACCTTCCCCCTCCACCTCCAAGAATGGCTGCTCGAGTGCTTTCCAACCAAGGATATGCTAGTGCAATTGTCCCACCCCGGATCCGAGCGGGCAATTTTCAAATTACAAATGTGATGCTGACATTGCTAGAGCAGCGTGGGTATTTCACGGGCACTGTCAACTAGAATGCTTACAAAAATCTCAAGGGTTCCATGGATACTTGTTGGGGGAGAAAGCAAACTAATGTGTCGGAGGATGCACTTCGATTGATACTATTCCCTTTCTCACTAAGAGGGAAGGCATTGGATTGGCTTGAACGACTTCCCAACCATTCCATCACTACTTGGGATGAGTTGGCGGATAAATTCATTGCAAAGTTTTTCTCACCGCGGCACATAGCAGCATTGAGAGATGAGATCTTAGCTTTCAAGCAGGAGCCCACCGAACCATTACATGAGATTTGGGAGCGATATAGAACCATGGTAAAAGAATATCCAAACAATGATATGACTGAGGCAATGATCCAATAGACTTTCTACCGGGGCATTAAAAAATAGTGCATAGTGAACCAACTTGTTGGGGCAACTTCATGAAGTTGTCTTATGATGAGGCTTGTGACATTCTTGACGAGATAGCTGACACATCCTCCGCTTGGCAAAGTAGAGCCAATGTGCCACAGGGTGACCCCATGGTCACTTACTTGCACAAAGAGCTACATGACCATGGGCAGGCTATAGTAGAACTGACAACAATAATGAACCAGCTAGCAAAGGCACAGTTGCAACAGGTTCAAAATCCACGCCAAGTAAATGCTATGGAGGGTGTCAACATGCTCGTGAACAAAAGAAGACAAAGAGGTCAACAAAACCAAGGGAGTTCGGATCAATTTGACAATGATTGTGGTGGATTCCAAGATGATGGTTATGATGGGCAGAATAAAGAGGTGCAATACGTGAACAACTATCAAGGCCAAAGGGACAATTCTTCCAACCAACAACAATGGAGACCCCAAGGCAATTGGGGCAATCAACAACAACAAGGGAATAGTAATTGGGGGAACAACAACCAAAATTCCAATTGGGGCAATCCGAACAATAATCAGAACAACCAGGGTAATTGAAATGGCAACAACAACAATTGGGGTGGTAACAACAATCAGGGAAGTTGGAACAATGGCAATCAGGGAAATTGTGGGCAAGGCTTTCAAAGGCCCCCAATGTATCAACAATCGAACAATCCACCCCCATTTCTATCCCAAGGTCCTAGTTCGTCTAACAACAAAATGGGGAGAATTGAAATGATGTTTGAACAGATAATGAAAAAGAATGTGAACTCTGATGCTCAGTTGGCTTCCCACAATACTTTAATTAGAAAATTGGAGGTTCAATTAGGCCAAATCTCATAATCCTTGTATACTCGCCCTAAGGGGGCTCTACCAAGTGATACGGTAGTTAACCCGAAGGGTGGGAACAATCATGTTATGGCGGTAACTACAAGAAGTGCATGAGACGGTGATGTGAATGCCTCCAAGCAAAAAGAAATTTTGAGTGATGAAGTTGAGTTTCAAGAAGATGAGATTCCTTTGGTGGTTGAAAATGTGATTGGTGAGAACGCAAATGTGGAAGTGAGGATTGACATTCAAGATGCCGAGGTGGAGACTCAGAATGACATGAACCCGTCTAGGAAACACGTAATATACATGCCGGAATGATTGTGCCTAAAGTCAAGTCTCCTTTGCCAAGGACACCTCCACCTTATCCTCAGAGGCTCGCGAAGCAGAAAAATGAGAATCAGTTTAAGAGGTTTATTGACATGATGAAGAGCTTATCCATTAATGTGCCTTTGGTGGAAGCTCTAGAACAAATGCCGGGCTATGCTAAATTCATGAAGGACTTGGTGACAAAGAAAAGATCCATGGATTGCGAAACTATCAAGATGACCTACCAAGTTAGTGCGATAGTGCACTCAATGGCCCCGAAGCTAGAAGATCCCGACGCTTTCACCATTTCTTGCACCATTGGGAGTGCGAACTTTGCAAAAGCTCTATGTGATTTGGGGGAAAGTATCAACTTGATGCCCTACTCAGTTTTCAAGATTTTGGGTATTGGCAACCGAGGCCGACTTCCATGAGATTGCAAATGGCGGATAGAACTATGAAGAGACCATTGGGTATCATTGATGATGTTCTTGTCCGAGTGGAAAAATTTATCTTGCCAGCTGATTTTGTGATCTTATATTGTGAGGTAGATTATGAAGTTCCAATCATATTGGAAGACATATCCTTGCTACTGGGAAGGCCTTAGTTGATGTGGAAATAGGGAAACTCACCTTCCGGGTGGGTGATGAGAAAGTGGTCTTTCATGTGTGCAAGTCAATGAAGCAGCCCAATAGTTCCGAGGTGTGCTCCTTTGTGTACCTTGTCATAGCAGTGATAGTTGATAATACCAGTGCAATGATCAATGTGGAAGACCCTTTAGAGGCAGTATAGTTGAATCTTGATGTAAATGAGGATGAAGGCCGAGTGGAGTGCGTGAATGCTTTACATGGAATGGGATCTTACTCTTATGATCCTAGGAATCTCTCTTTAGATCTGGAGAATAGGAAGACTCCACCAACAAAACCTTCAATCGAGGAACCTCCGGTGTTGGAGGTGGACAAAGAAAAAATTGATGTGATTTCAAGGCTCTGTCCCCTACCTCTATCAAGGGAGTTAGGAGTTTTATTAGGCATGCGAGGTTCTACTGGAGATTTATCAAAGACTTTTTGAAGGTAGTGAATCCCTTATGCAAGTTATTGGAAAAAGATGCCAAGTTCGTATTTGATAAGAGATGTATGCAAGCCTTTGAACTTCTCAAGTACAAGTTGACCACCACTCCTATTATTACCACACCCAATTGGAGCTTGTGTTTTGAGCTCATATGTTATGCGAGCGATGTTACAATTGGGGCAGTTTTGGGTCAAAGAGTGAACAAAATGTTTCATCCGGTGTACTATGCAAGCAAGACAATGAATGATGCTCAAGTGAACTACACGGTGACTGATAAAGAGCTTTTGGCTATTGTGTTCGCAATGGAGAAATTTCGACCGTATCTTATGGGTGCCAAAGTCATAGTCCATACCGATCATGCCTCACTCTGGTACTTGATGACGAAGAAGGATTCCAAAGCTGGACTGATGCGATAGGTCTTGTTACTTTAAGAGTTTGATTTGGAGATTGTGGACCGGAAGGGTAGTGAAAACCAAGTGGCGGACCACTTATCCCACTTGGAGGAGGAGGGGAGGCCCCGTGATGGCCTAGAGATCAATGATTCATTTCCCAACGAACAACTCCTTTCTGTGTCGGTGAATGGTATGCCATGGTTTGCGGACATTGCTAATTTCCTTGTGACTGGTATAATCCCATGTGAGCTCTCTTCTAACCAAAGGAAGAAGCTCAAATGGGATAGTTTGGATTACTATTGGGATGAGCCGTACTTGTTCAAGATTTACATGGATGGTGTGATCCGAAGGTGTGTCCTGGAGGAGGAGAAATTGAGTCTTAGAGGCTTGTCATTCTTCTCCCTATGGTGGTCATCATGGCGGGGAGAGGACGGCTTCGAAAGTTCTTAGTTGAGGGTTTTATTGGCCAACTTTTTACAAAGATGCAAGTGAACTTGTGAAGAGATGTGACGAATGTCAAAGAGCGGGTAGAATTTCAAAGAAAGATGGGGCATTGATTTTATGGGCCCGTTTGTTAGCTCGTGTGGGAACACAAACATTCTTGTGACAGTTGACTATGTTTCAAAGTGGGTTGAAGCCATGGATTTACCCAACAAGGAGGCCCAGAGTGTTGTTGCGTTTCTCAAGAAGAGCATTTTACAAGGTTTGGCACTCCTCGTGCAATCATAAATGATAGGGGTGGTGGTGGTGGGGGGGGGGGGTCTTATTTTTGTAATAGAGCTTTCGACACTTTGCTTGCAAAGTATGGTGTCAATCACAAAATTTCTACTCCTTATCATCCTCAAGCGAGTGGCCAAGTTGAAGTCTTAAATAGGGAAATCAAAAGTATATTGTCAAGACGGTCAATGCAAATAGGATTGATTGGTCAAAGAAGTTGGATGATGCTCTATGGGCTTATAGGACTGCTTACAAGACTCTGATTGGTGTATCTCCGTATCAGTTGGTGTTTGGAAAAGCTTGCCATCTATCAGTTGAGTTAGAGCACAAGGCCATGTGGGCTTTGAGGAAGATGAATCTTGAATGGGATGTGGCAGCAAATCTTCGTGTGGAGTGGCTTAATGAACTTGATGAATTCCGATTCCATGACTACTCCAGTTCGTCCTTGTATAAGGACAAAATGAAGTACCTTCATGATAAATATGCTCGTGAAAAGGAGTTCAAAGGGGGTGATTTGGTTCTCTTGTTCAATTCTTGGTTACGTCTGTTTTTGGGAAAGCTTAAGTCAAAATAGAGTGGACCTTTCGAACTGGTGTTTGTGACTCCGTTTGGTGTACTTGACTTGAAGAACAAAAATAGGGAGGTTTTCAGAATTAATGGGCACAGGGTCAAGCACTACTTGGGCAAGATTGATGACAACCACGTGGTGGTACTGCTCCATCTAAAGTGATTTGATGGTAACTTGCGTCGTGCCGCGACGTTAAATCAGGGACTTCTTGGGAGGCAACCCATGTGTCTTTCTTTTGTTTTTCTTTGATTTTCTTTGTAGTATAGGATTTGCTTTTGGGCTAACTTGTTGTAAGATGTTTTGGGATTGTTTTGATGCAGTGCAAGACCAAGTTGGAAAAATGCACACTCTCTGAAGTTTGCACTACGGCCGCAATGCATTTTGTACAGACCGCAGTGGCCTCTTTGTGGGGGCAACAATTCAATGTGGATCGCAGAGTTATTTGGTAAAAAATGAGGAGACTCTGAAGTTTGCCACCGCAGCCGCAATGCATTTTGTGCAGTCCGCGGTGGACCACTATGGCCACATTGCATTTTTTGCGGTCCGCAGGGGACATCTCCCCAGTGCCACTTGTTTCTGAGTACCACAGACTATGGTGCCATTTTGTGCGGTCCGCGGTGAGTAGGTGAGATGGGCCCTAGTTCCTTTTTCTATAAATAGGACCTGAGGCCCTCATTTCAAACTTTTCGACCCTTTGCACTCAAAAGCTAAAACAATCACTGTCCATCCCTCATATTTGCTTGAATTCAACTGCTAAATCTCGTTAATCTACATTGCATCTCACTTCTGGTAATTTTAATTTTGTCTTAGTTATTTAACTTTGTTATTTTCTTTTAACTTTTATTTTTCTTAGTTTTTTCTTCTTTTTCTTCCCGTTTTCTTTCAATTCTGTATCGTAGGTTTGTTTGATCATGTTTAAATTAGGACTAATTAGTTAAAAACACTGATTCAACACCTAGAGGATCAATAATAGGTGAAAAATTGTACTAAAAATGTGAAAAAATTGAAACCTTAGGTTGGTATTGCTGGATACCACTTACCGCAGACCGCGGTGTATTTTGTGCGGTCCGCATTGCTATTTATTGCGGACCGCGGTGGTGAAACTCCTAAAAGCTGATAATTGAGGACCGTGTCCACGATGGATTTTGTGCGGTCCGCGATGCCTCAATGCGGACCGCAATACATTTTGTACAGTTCACGATGCCTAGAATCAGAGAGTGGGTAATCTGATCCCCACCTCAGTGCGGACCACAGTGCATTTTGTGCGGTTCGCGGTAGCTTCTTTGCGGCTGCACTTCATTTTGTGCAGTCCGTAGTCTACAATTCTGACTGTCTGCAATTTTTTTTCCTGCACTGTTTCATCGGTTATTGGGATACTAGCAAGAATAGAATGTGGTTTCTTTGTAGATAATGGTGAAATCACGAGGCAGAGGTGATAAACAGAAAGGAAAAGGAGAGTCCTCCCTAGGTAGGGGACGAGGCATGATTAGATTGACCCCTAAGCCCGACAAGCCATCAAAAACACCAGAAAGATTATAAGGGCTACTGATAGAGCTATTGACCACTCGGGGAGTGAGTATGTGTCTTCCCAGGAGGCGTCCAACTCAGACTCCGTGCCAGAATATGTTCCTGACTGAACGGAGAGGAACAGATTGATGGATACACCTCCAGGCTCTCCTACTGCCCAAGCATCAGTGCACATATCTTCTGAGTCATCTGAGGGCTCAGCTGCAGGTAGTGAAAATGAATATTCTACCTCACCTACAACTTCACTATCTGGGGAGGATCCCGTAGAAGAAGAAGGAGAAGAAGTGGGAGGGGGTGAGCCCCAAGTAGGGGGGTAGAGAGAACCAAGAATCCGGAGGCATGGGAAGACAAGTTTGTGAGTGAGGTGGCCTACCACAAGTTCACATATTGGTGGCCCGAGAGGAAGTTAATACCTGAGCGGAAATTCATCACATGGGACCTTTTGCCTCACACCCCAATATGTTGAGGTAGTTCAGAGAGAGAGCAGGCTAGGACTATTTATAGGCCATGTAGAGGATGTCAATGATCACTTAGTCAAGGAGTTTTACACTACTGTTGCCCATATCAAAAAGGGCACTACAGTGACTAAGGTGCGTAACTTGAAAGTAAAATTTGATGGCAAAACGATAAATGACTACCTGGGCTTCCCGGAGGAAGATGGGACCTTGTACTTAGACAAGGTAGATTTAAGGGAGGATGCCTGTACGTGGCTAGCTAAGTACTTAGCAATCCTAGGTACCACCCCAACATGGTTGACAACGGGGGTAAAAATTCTGAGGAGGACCCTTAACTTTGAAGCAAAAGGGTGGGAAAGATTTGTTTGTAGCAGGTTAGACCCCACCACTCACGATAACTCACTTCCTATCTCCTGGGCTATATTGGTGGCATCGATCATGGCAGAGTACTCGATCAACATCGAGAATGTGATGTCCAGGGTAGTTACACGGATGGCGAACGAAGGTGATAAATTCCACCCCTTCCCCAATTTCCTGACTATGTACTTTGAGGATCTAGACGTGGAGAAGAGGAGATTTGATGTGAAAGTGAAAGCAAAGGCACCGTTCTCCTGGTAAAGCACCAAGGGTCCTGACAACTCCAAGGACCCTAAGGGCAAAGACACTACTTCAACTGGCCAGTCTGAAGAGCCAGTAATAGTAGTGGCTCCTACTCAGCCTCCCTCTACCACACCAGACATAGCCCCAGGACCCTCCACTTCTACAGCTCCAGATATCCCCTCATCCATAATATATCCTTTGACTACCCACCTCCCGAGCCAGACCCTTGCCAGTATCAACAACTGGATGCAGACAGTCACTTCTAAGCTGTCTGTACTATCTACTTCGGTGGTAACCCAGTCTGCACCTCCTCCATCACAGGTCCCCCAGTCAGTGGAGTACACTCTCAAAGAGCTTCTGGACAACCAAAAAAGCTCCTAGAGAACCAAAAATTGATCATGGATGTTGTTGATTCTCATGGAAAGGCATTGAAGGAGCTTGCTAAGGAGGCAAAGAAAATGAGAAAGACTCGTGCTTCAAAGGAGTCTGTGAAGGAGTTGAGGGTAGAGGTAGAGAGGTTGAAGGTTGATCAATTACCTCTGGATCTTTTATTGCATGACCCGGCTCCAGCAGCCCAGCCTCAGCCAGAGCAGGAGACAGAGAGGCCACCCAAGAGGAAGATGGTGATTCCTCGTACTAATGATGATATTATAGAGTTAGAGGACCCGTAGGGAGGTTACTCTAGCCAGGCCCAGATTCTAGTACAGGTCCAGGTCCCAGTGGGAGATACAGATTACAGGGAGCCAGTCACAGGCTCCCGAGCAGACCGAGGACCCAGGGACCCAGACTCAGGATCCTATGCAGACGGAGGGCCAAAAGGGAGTTTCTTTTTCTTCTCTATCTTTTCTTGTGCTTATTTTTTTAGTTAGCATTGAGGACAATGGTAGCTTTCATTTGAGGGGGTAGCCCTATTTGGATGACTGTATATATGACATTACTTTTTTTATGCTTTGTTTTTACCTTTGGTATGTACATAATTTTATCATTTTATTGCACTTTTCGTACTTTTTACTTTTGGTCTGTATATAAAGTTACGTTCTAATATATATATTTATTCTCTCTATTGTATATTCGATTAAATCCCCTCTTATATATATTCATTTTACTTTCCGCATTTTTCCTTTCATAGCTTTTTATTTTATTTTCGTAGCTTCTTGTTTTGAGTTTTGCGTGCAATAAGCCTTTGATTTTCTTAATGCCACGGTTCTTTCCAAAGGTGAAATTTGTGTGAACTGGGTGGCTCTTCCCGATGATGGATGGCATGCCAACCTTCTTAAGGGTTTGAGTCTATTTTCTTTTTGCTTTTTATGCAAATAGTAGCTAGTAAGTAAGGGTGCCTCAGGCAAAGCTTCACTTGGGCCTAACACATTTGCCTTTGATCTTATGGTCAAAAATAAATTGTTGCGTATAGGATGGTGAAAGTGGTGACCTTGAGACTCTTGTGTTGGCCGATAATCATCAAGTGGTTTTTCGGGACCATTGTGTTGCTCAAATCTTAACTAAGGTTGTTGTGGGCCCCCAACAATGTTACTTTAGCAATCCCATAGCTTGTGTGGTGAGAATTTGAATTTCAAGTCCAAGTCCCGAGCCATTAGTCAATAACTTGCCCTGAATGTTTGTCTAGGCTAAATCCTAAGTGTAATTTTACTCGAGACATGATTATAGGCTCTCCTTGATACGAATGATGTCTTGAACACTTCCATAGCCTACCAATGATAATATCCCTAGTCAACCCTTTTGAGCCATAGACCTTTTTCTTTCACAAACCACGATACAAGCCTTTACCCATTATAAAAATACCCTCTCTTGGCACCCGATATTTCCTTAGAACAAGGAAAAAGCATAAGTTTAGGGGGAGAGACAAGGAATGCAACAAAGTGGAAAAAGGTACAAAATGAAGAAAATGAAAAAGAAAAAAAATCAAAAAGACAAAAAGACAAAAAGAAATCAATGTAGAAAAAAATGAAGGGATTCAAGAAAAGTAAAGAGATGAAAGGTGTGGAAAGTGGAGAAAGGAGAAAAAGGTTTGAAATGAATAAGAAAGAATGACAGTGTGTCTCTCTAACCCCTAATAAAGGAGTTAATGACTCAAAAAGTGAAAAGAATATATGCCAAAATAAAGCAAATTGAAGTGCTAAAGGGAAGATGGAAATAGTCCCAAAGGCTTACATGTTGTACTTGTTTGTAGGGTTTGGTCAAAAAAGATGACAACTAGTCAAAACTAGCTCAAAAAGGAGTGAAACATGCACAAGTACCAAGAACAAGTCCAGACATAGTGCAACAGGTCCACTGCGGTTGCATTCCATTTGGTGCGGTCCGTAGTGAAGAGATTCAGAAAGTGCATAATTTGAAAACTCAGGCATTGTGGCCGCAAAGCATTTAGTGCGACCACGGCCACAATCGAAATTATCAGTCCGCAAAGATGGAGTTCAGGGAGTTGGGAATTTTGAGGTTGACACCAATGCGGTCCGCGATCCTTTTCGTGCAGACCGCAATTAAAGCCACCGCGGCCGTGGTGGCCAAGTTCAGAGAGTAGATATTTGAAGCCAAAAGCCTCACCGCAGCTGCACTCCATCTCTTGCAGACCGCACTACCTGTAAGGGTATTTTTGTCCAGATAATTCGGCCTAGTATAAATAGTTTCTTTTCCCATTTTTAGGTCATCAGTTGTATTCTAACTTTCAGCTGCGATGAACAGTAGTTCTTAACCATTTTGAGTAATTTTAGAGTAGTTTTATCATTGAATCTACAAGTATTAGCTTGTAATTAAGTTTTATGGGTTTTTCTTCATCTATTTATCAGTTTTCTTCTATTATCATGAGTAGCTAAACCTATTAGCTAGGGTAGTGGCTCAACCCTAGTGTGGGTATTTGATGGGTTTTGAGTTTTAAGGCTTGAATGTATATGTGTGTTTGATATTTGGACTAATTTGTATTTTCCATATTGAATTAGTGGTTGCAAACACTAATTTGTGCCTTTTTGACTTGAGCTCTTCTTGAGAAAGAGAGCTTGAGTCTAGGAAAATTAGTCCAACAAGGATATATTTAAGAGATTGATAGCCCCAATTAAAGGGTTAAACCTAGAGATAGTAATACCCGACTTGAACCTCAATTGTTTGCACAAATTATCATACCCAATTGGTCTTGATAAAGTCAATTAGGGCAAAATCACTCAAACTACCGAGAGGTATAGAGTGAGAAGTTTCGTGCATTGGTTATATCGTAATCCCCAACATGACAATCTTGCCTTGGACTCGAGAATCTGTCAAGTATCCACCTAGGAGAAAGTCACTTCCCTAGTGCTTCCTTAACTATTTATACAACCTTAGAAGTATCTTACTTTTAGCTTAACTTAGCTTAATTTAGCATCTTATTAGCATAAAATTAGAAGTAATATCAAAACCAATGATGTTTGGAAGAGTAATTAAGAGAAATTACACATCTCTAATTTAGATAGGAACCCAATTCCTATTTCTAGCTTGTGGAATTCGATCCCTACCATCTCGGGTAAAAGCTACTTTGACCACTCTCGCTACTTTGTAGTGGTGCAGGGTTGGCGCCGATTAATGACCCCACCTGAGTTGAAGGAGTTGAAGAAGCAGTTGCAAGACTTTCTTGAAAAAGGCTTTATTAGACCTAGTGTCTCGCCTTGGGGTGCGCCAGTATTGTTTGTTAAGAAGAAGGACGAATCGATGAGGATGTGTATAGATTACCGACAGTTGAACAAGGTTACAATCAAGAATAAGTATCCATTACCGAGGATTGATGATTTGTTTGATCAACTTCAGGGTGCCAAGGTATTTTCGAAGATTGACTTGAGATCGGGCTACCATCAGTTGAGGATTAGGGCATCCAGTGTCCCTAAGACAACTTTTTGCACTAGGTACGAGCATTATGAGTTCTTGGTAATGTCATTTGGGTTGACAAATGCCCCAGCAACTTTTATGGATTTGATAAACCGAGTGTTCAGGCCTTACTTGGATTCATTCATGATAGTCTTCATTGATGACATTTTGATTTATTCCCGCAACTTGGAGGAGCATGAGCGGCATCTGAGAGTGGTTCTTCAGACTTTAAGAGACAGTCAGTTGTATGCCAATTTTTCGAAGTGTGAGTTCTGGTTGAGTTCAGTTGCATTCTTGGGTCATGTTGTATCAGCAGAGGGTATTCAGGTAGATCCGAAGAAGATAGAGGCAGTCAAGAAATGGCCTAGACCCGCATCAGCTACAGAGATCCGGAGTTTCTTGGGTTTGGCAGGCTATTATCGTCGGTTTGTGGAGGGGTTTTCATCTATTGTAGCCCTGATGACTAGGTTGACCCAGAAGGGTGCCTAGTTCCGTTGGTCGGACGAGTGTGAGGCGAACTTTCAGAAGCTCAAGACAGCTTTGACTACGGCGGTAGTGTTGGTTTTGCCAATAGGTTCAGGGCCATATACAATTTATTATGATGCATCTCGAATTGGACATGGTGCGGTGTTGATGTAGGATGGTAAGGTTATTGCATATGTTTCACGTCAGTTGAAGATTCATGAGAAGAACTATCCAGTTCATGATTTGGAGTTAGCAACTATTGTTCACGCATTGAAGATTTAGAGGCATTATCTATATGGCATGTCATGTGAGGTGTTCACGGATCACAAGAGTTTGCAATACTTGTTCAAGCAGAAGGAGATAAATTTGAGGTAAAGAAGGTGGTTGGAGCTATTAAAGGACTATGATATCACCATCTTATATCATCCAGGAAAGGCTAATGTAGTGGCCGATGCTTTGAGTGGGAAGTCAGCCAGAATGGGCAGTCTTGCGTATATTCCGGTCTGTGAGAGATCATTTGCTTTGGATGTTCAGGCTTTGGCCAATCAGTTTGTGAGGTTGGATGTTTCTGAGCCCAGTCGTGTGTTACCTTGCATAGTCACTTGTTCTTCTTTATTGGAGCATATCCGAGATCGGCAGTATGATGATCCTCATTTGTGTGTCCTTAGGGACATGGTGCAGCATGGGGGTGCCAAGAAGGTTACATTAGGAGATGATGAAGTTTTGAGGCTGCAGGGTCGAGTTTGTGTGCCTAATGTGGATGGGCTCCGAGAGTTAATTTTAGAGGAGGCCCACAGTTCCCAGTACTCTATTCATCCGGGCACCGCTAAGATGTATCAGGATTTGCGGCAGCATTATTGGTAGAGGAGAATGAAGAAGGACATTGTTGCACATATGGCTTGATGTTTGAATTGTCAGCAGGTTAAGTGCGAGCATCAGAGGCTTGGTGGTTTGTTCCAGAAGATTGAGATTCCTGAGTGGAAGTGGGAGCGTATCACTATGGACTTCGTTGTTGGACTCCCACGGACTCAGAAGGAGTTCGATGCAATGTGGGTTATTGTTGATAGGCTGACCAAATCGGCACATTTCATTCCGACGGCAGTCTCCTATTCTTCCGAGAGGTTAGCTAAGATCTATATCCGGGAGATTGTTCGTCTTCATGGTGTGCCCTTGTCTATCATTTTGAACCAAAGTACATAGTTTACCTCACATTTCTGGAGAGCAGTTCAATGGGAGTTGGGCACACGGGTTGAGTTGAGTACAACATTTCATCCTCAAACGGATGGGCAGCCCAAGCGGACTATTCAGATTTTGGAGGATATGCTCCGAGCTTGTGTCATTGACTTTGGAGGCTCGTGGGATTAGTTTTTGCCTTTAGCAAAGTTTGCCTATAATAACAGCTACCAGTCGAGCATCCAGATGGCTCCTTATGAGGCTTTATATAGTAGGCAGTGTCAGTCGCCGGTTGGATGGTTTGAGCCGGGAGAGGCTCAGTTGTTGGGTACGGATCTAGTACAGGATGCCTTAGACAAGGTCAGGATTATTTAGGATAGGCTTCATACAGCTCAGTCCAAGTAAAAGAGTTATGCCGACCGTAAGGTTCGTGATTTGGCATTTATGGTCGGTAAGCGGGTGTTGCTTCGGGTGTCGCCTATGAAGGGCGTGATGAGATTTGGGAAGAGGGGCAAGCTTAGCCCTAGATTCGTTGGCCCATTTGAGATTCTTGATCGAGTGGGAGGGGTGGCTTATATACTTGTGTTGTTGCCGAGCTTAACAGCCGTGCATCCAGTATTTCATGTGTCTATGCTTCGGAGTATCATAGTGATCCATCATACGTGTTAGATTTCAGCACTATCCAGTTGGACAAGGACTTGTCCTATGAGGAAGAGCCGGTAGCTATTCTGGATCGGCAGGTTTGTTAGTTGAGATCGAAGAGTTTCCCTTCTGTTTGTGTTCAGTGGAGAGGTCAGCCTGCTGAGGCATCGACTTGGGAGTCCGAGACCGATATGAGGAGCCATTATCCCTATCTTTCCCCGACTCATGTACTTCCTTCTTATGTCCGTTCGAGGCCGAACCGTTATTTTAGAGGTGGAGAATATGATGACCCAAAAGGTCATCACTTATTTTAGAAATAAATTCTGTGTTTCGAGACCTTAAAAACCTCTTTTTGTCTCACCTCGATTTTCGTGCATAGTTCGGGCGCGTAGCCAGAAAGCCATTATGTGAAAATCTGTGAAAACTGATAAATTTTGCCTTTGAAATAAATTTAAGTTGACATCGGTCAATATTTTGGGTAAACGGACCCGGACTCGTGATTTGACGGTCCCGGAGGGTCCGTAGGAAAATATGGGACTTGGGCATATGCCCGAAAATGAATTCCGAGGTCCCAAGCCTTAGAAATCAATTTTTGAAAGAAATTGTTTTGCTAAATTATTTAGGAAATAAAGAAAAGAATTAATGTTTGAAACCATTGGTATTGGGCCCATATTTTGGTTCCGGAGCCCGGTACAAATTTGTTAAAGTATTTAAATGATAACTGTGAAATTTGTTGAAAATGGAGTTTATTTAGCGTGATTTGGACCTCCGATTGAAGAGTTATGAACTTTAGGTGTTCTTGATGAAAATGATGAGTTTTGAGGTTAAATTCATAGTTTTACATGTTATTTTCATGATTTAATTGTACGAGCAAGTTCGTATGATGTTTTTAGGTTGGTGTGCATGTTTGGTTTGAAGCCTCGAGGGATCGGGTGAGTTTTGGATAAGCCACAGAGTGGAATTGAACTTAGGAAGTTGTAGGTTTTCAGCTGGTATGTTGCAGGTCTACAGGCTTCGCAAATGCGAACTCTGGCTCGCAAATGCGATACCCGACCTGGGCTTCCTTAGTCGCAAATGTGACTTCTTTATCTCAAATACGGCATCGCATTTGCGAAAATTCCCTCGCAAATGCGTAGGTGACCAGAAATTAAACTGGGTTGCAAATGCGACATTATCTTCGCAATTGTGAAGAGGTCAGTTTTCTGAGAGGTTCGCAATTGCAAACCCTGGTCGCAATTGCGACATCTACAACCTGCAAATTCATAACTTAGCCGAAAATCTTTCATTTTTCAAACCCTTTCAAAACCAAAACACTCTTGGGCGATTTTTCAAAGACAAGTACTCTTCCAAACTGATTATAAGTCATTTCTAACTCGTTTTCTTCAATCCTTAACATCTTTTCTTATGATTTCAACTCAAATCAAAGGTTTTCATGGGGGAAATTGGGTGTTTTGGCTAGAACCTAGGTTTTTCAATTTTTGGGGATTTGGACCTCGATTTGAGGTCTGATTTCAAAACAAATTGTATATTTGGGTTCGTGGGGGAATGGTTAATCGGGTTTTGGTTCGAACCTTGGGTTTTGACCATGTGGGCCCGGGGGCGATTTTTGACTTTTTGGGAAAAACTCTAGAAAATCTATTTTCATGCATTGGAATTGATTCATTTAGCATTTATTGACATAGTTAAGTAACTTGTTGCTAGATATGAGCGAATTGGTGGTAGAATCAAGAGGTAAAGCGATAGTTGAGACTTGAATTGTGTTGGTGGCATCGAGGTAAATGTTTGGTCTAACCTTAGCTTGAGGGATTACGAGTTGTGTCCTATTTGCTACATGTTATTTATTGAGTACGATGTATAGGCATGGTGACGAGTATCTATATGTTGGTGTCAAGCATGCCCGTGAGTCTTATACTATGATTAATGTGATTCTGTTGTATTGTTCCTGCCTTACGTGATGATTTCTATTGTTGAGCAAAGCTTGTGGAAGTAATACTGGTATTTGAATATTGAAGAGCGTTGGCTCAAGTTGTAAAATAAATTGTGGAAGTATAATTGGCAATTGAACCTTTTGTGAAGTAAATGTGATAAAGAGAAGATGATGGTTATATTGTCTCCCTTGCCGGGATGTAGTTGCTTTTAATGCTATCTCCCTTGCCGGGATGTTGATGCTTTTGATATTGTTCCCTTGTCGGGATTTGATTGTTGTACTATTGTTCCCTTGCCGAAATTTTATTGTGATTTTATTTATTTCTTTGCCCTTATTGCTTGTGATTGTTGTTTGGGTGAGGAAGAGTATTAAAGCACGAAGGGTGATGCCGTGCATTGTTTTGGTAAGAGAGTGTTAAAGCACGAAGGGTGATGTTGTGCCACATGATGTACCATTCCATGCCTTTATACGAGTGATAATGCACGAAGGATCATTCCGTGTAAAAACACAAAGTGTGATGTCGTACACTTGTCCCTGACTTTTCTGATTCTTGTTGATAATTGAGTTATGGTGTTCTTTACGTTTATTTACTGATTTTCTGTTATTACTTGATTTTATCGTAATGTTATTGATTCCCTTTCCCTAATTGCTTTGTGATTGTTGCTTGGGGGAGGAAGAGTGTAAAGCACAAAGGATGATGTCGTGCATTGTTTTGGTGAGAGAGTGTTAAAGCATGAAGGGTGATGCCGTGTATTATTTTGGTGGGAGAGTGTTAAAGCACGAAGGGTGATGCCGTGCACTTGTCTTTCATTTCCTGATTTTTATTGATAACTGAGTTATGGTTCTTTTACATTTAATTGTTGGTTTTCTATTGATACTTGTTGTACCCCGCAACATGATTCCCCCTTCCTATTTTTAATTGAACTGTGGTGATACTCATATTTATTTGTTGTTCTTCTGTCATTATTCGATGTCCCCGCAGCATGTTTCCCCTACCCATCCTTAACTGTACATTTCTGCTTTATTTTCCACTATATATATTTAATTGCACAGGTTTATTTGATAGTCTGGTCCTAGCCTCGTCACTACTTCGCCGAGGTTAGGCACTTACAAGCACATGGGGTCGGTTGTGTTGATACTACACTCTGCACTGTGTGCAGATCCCGGTACTGGATCATACGGACCGTAGCTTTGGGTTGCTGCCTTCAGTCCATTCGGAGATCCAAGGTAGTCCTGTAGATGTTCGCAGCCCCTGGCGTCTCCCTCTATCCCTTCATCCTGTTTCATTTACGTATTTCAGAAATAGTGTTATATTTATTTTTCGGACATTGTTTGTAGAATTCCTAGACCATCTGTGAAGTTGTAACACCAGTTCTGGGTAGTCTTTGTTTAAGAAATTGTATTAGAAATATTTTTATGGTTTTATTTGTTTTCTTCCGCTTGATTAAATTCCACTATTTATAAACCGTTGGTTCATAATTGTTAAAGGATTAAAATTGGGAAAATGGTAAATTGTTCAAACGGTTGGCTTGCCTAGCTTTCATTAGTAGGCGCCATCATGACTCCCAAGGGTGGGAAATCTGGGTCGTGACATGGATAGACTTGTGAATATCTTAATAATTAGTATATATAATTTATCATCAATATATTTATTTAGAAATTGATTCATTGGCTTATAACTTACCCAGATGCATCGTTGAATATTAAAAACAAAATGTCTGACCTATATCTATTAGTAGTAAAAACAAAACGTCTCGGCCTATATCGATTAATCTATGCATGTATTATTAGTGATAAATGAATGTATGACGACCCTACTAGTCGTGTCATGAGCTACCGCTCCATTCCCCCCCCCCATTTCTACTTCTTATTGCTTTGTCCATCGGTTCTATATTAATCGGGTTGTTGACTCGGGTTCGGAAAGGATTTGGTAAGGTTTGAGACACTTAGTCTCTTTTGAGGAAGCTTAAGTTGGAAACGTCAACTGGATGTTGACTTATGTGTTAGAGGACTCAAATGTGAGTTCTGATGGTTTGGATAGCTTCAGAAGGTGATTTGGGACTTAGGAGCGTGATCGAAATGAGTTTTGGAGGTTCGGAGTAGATTTAGGCTTGAATTGGTGAAGTTGATATTTTGGTGATTTCCGGTTGATATGTGAGATTTTGATATAGGGGTCAGAATAGAATTTCGAGAGTTGCAGTAGTTCTGTGGCGTCATTTGGGAGGTTTGTGCAAAATTTCAGGTCATTCGGACGTGGTCTGGTTGGGTTATTGATCAAAAACGTAATTTAGGAGATTTTGGAAACCTAGGCTTGAATCCGATGTGTTTTGGTTGATTCGAAGTTGTTTGAGCTGTTTTAAAGATTGGTATAAGTTTGAATAAGGTTTTGGGTTATGTTTGAGCTTTTGGTTGAGGTCCCAGGGGCCTCGGGGTGATTTCAGATGATTGACGGAGAGTTTGAGATTTTGTTAAAGGTGTAGATTTTTCTGCTTCTGATATTTCCGCACCTGCGGATTGGGGACCACAGGTGCGATGCCGTAGGTGCGAGGAAGGGAGACGCAGAAGCGGAAAGGAGCTAGGGAGGCAAAAACCGCAGAAGCGGTTAGGAGGACCGCACCTGTGATAGCGCAAGTGCGGATATTGTATCGTAGATGTGGAAAATAGGAACATAAGTGAGGACCGCAGAAGCGGGAAATTGCCGCAGATGTGAAAATGCCTGGGCCATAATGTATATATTTCTTCCTTCGCGATTTTCAGAGGGTTTCATGATTTTAAAAGCGAATTTCTGGAGTTTTGGGTGATTTTGATGAGAGAATTCAAGGGAACTTCATTGAGGTAAGGATTTTGGACCTAAAAACTCGTTTCTATGGTATTATTTCATGGATTAGACTTGTAACTAATGGAATTTAAGGATCAAAGTTTGGGGAAACTAGGGCTTGGAAACTTAGACCTTTGATTGAGGATTTGAAGGACCATTTGAGGTCGGATTTCAGAACTTTTGATATGTATGTATGAACTCATGGGGAGATAAGGAATCTATTGATGTAAAAATTATCGAATTCCGAGACGTGGGCCTGGGGGTCATGTTTTAGTAATTTTGGGATTTTTGTTGTATATTGATAATTTTTGCTTGGGCTTCATTCCCTTAGCATATTTTGACGCCGTGATTTTGATTTTGGATAGATTCGATGCTAGTGGAGGCCAATTCGAGGGGCAAAGGCATCGCGGGCTAGAGATTTGACCGGATTGAGGTGAGTAATGATTGTAAATGATGTCCTGAGGGTGTGAAACCCCGGATTGTACATCGTTGTGCTATATTGAGGTGACACACATGCTAAATGACGAGCGTGGGGTCGTGCACTTTTGGGGATTGTGACTTTGTCCATCATGGATGACTATTTTACCGCGTATTTGACTGAAAACTATTTGCTATCATCGTGTTTTGGGCTGAATGCCATATTTGGGCTTTGTCCCAACTATTCTAACCCTTAGGGGATTTTTATTGATATTTCTTCACTATTTTGACTTTATACTTGAACACAGTCATTGACTTTATACTTGAACTCAGTCATGTTATATTCCACTGTTTTCATAACTCAGCTATGTTTACTCTGTTTTAACACTTAAATGATATTTTGGGCTGAGAATCTTGTTTTACTGTTGCTCGAGTGGCTTGTGAGTATTTTTGACTGAGTTAGGCTGAGGGCTTATGTTGTGAGGAAACATTGACTATGATTATGAGGCCGAGGGCCTGAGATTTATACGCCACGAGATGGCTTGTTGATATGTGGCCGAGAGCCTAGTGATGATTCCACGAGAATGTTTGATATTGCGCTTGGGCCGTAAGGGGCCCCTCCAGGAGTCTGCACACCTCCAGTGAGTGCGGGTACCCATTGTGATGTGAGTGGTAGCTCGAGGGGCTGGTGTTGTTCTATGATATTTCCTGAGGGGCGATCCTTTATGTGTTTATCTTTCCTATCTGCCTGTCATTTGCTTGCTTAAATTGTTAAAAAGGCATTTTTATGAAGTTTTAAACGGAACTCAATAATTTTGCACATCTTTACTGCTTCACTATCTTACCGGGTTTTACTACTTCCTTATAGTCTATAATGTGCCTTACGTGATTTCTTGCTTTCAATTTTTATTTATGATTATTACTCACTGAGTTGGAGTACTCGCTTTACTCCCTGCACCCCGTGTGTAGATTCAGGCGGTGCTGATCCTGCTAGCGAGAGTTGAGAGCTCCAGGTAGATTTTGTAGTTCACGAGGTAGCTGCTTAGTGTCTGCAGTCCCGTGCTTCTCCCCCTTATCTCATTTCTTTATCTTTCTCAGTTATTCTGTAATAGCATGGTAGACATTTTAGACTTGTAGTGTATCGATAGATTGCTCATGACTAGTGACACTCCGATATCAGGCTGTGTTGGGTTTTATTTCCGCAAACTGTAATGTTCACCACTTACTTTTGGATTATTTACTACGTTTTAGACTTAATTCTTATTGTTTAATTGCTTAAAATTGAAATGGGAAAGTGTCGGCTGACCTTGTTTTCACGAGAGGCGCCATCACGACCGGGTCCGGGTTTAGGGTCGTGACAAGTTGGTGTCAGAGCCTAGGTTACATAGGTCTCACAAGTCATAAGCAGGTTTAGTAGAGTCTCGCGGATCGGTACGAAGATGTCTGTATTTATCCTTGAGAGGCTGCAGAACCTTTAGGAAAAACTTTATATTCTTGAAATTTTTGTCGTGCGACTTTGTTGATCGGAGTACTAAACTTCTGCTATTCTATTCTCTCACAGATGGTAAGGACACGTGCTACCGGTCAGGACGGACGACCACTAGTACCACCGGTTGTGGCCACTAAAGGCCGAGGAAGCGGTCGTGGTAGAGGCGGAGGTGTGGCTCGCACAGCAGCTCGGGCAGCACCTGCAGATCCACTAGCCGCCCTAGTTTAGGATCAGGTCCCATTTATGGATGCTCCAACAACACCAGTTTAGGCACCAGCTCTGCCCATTGTGATTCCGAGTCTTCAGGAGGCCTTGGCTCAGATCTTATCAGTTTGCACTGGCCTAGCTTAGGCGGTTTTAGTTACCACAGCCGCAACTACTTCTCAGGCCGGGGGAGGCACTCAGACTCCCACCGCTCGAACACCTGAGCAGGTCGTGCAGGGACTTCAGACGTTGGGGGCACATCCAGCCCAGCCAATTGCAGCTGCTCAGGACTAAGTAGTTCTTGCTAGGCCAGAGTACGAGCAGCGTAGGTTGGAGAGGTTTGGTAGACTTCAGCCTCCGACCTTCGGTAGTGCAGAGGGCGAGGATGCCCAGGGTTTCTTGGATAGGTGTCACAGGATGCTTCGTACAACGGGTATTTTGGATACTAGCAGGGTTGCTTTCACTACTTATCAGTCTTCTAGAGCTGCTTTCACTTGGTGGGAGGCTTTTGACAGGCGTAAGCCTGTTGGTGCAACACCCCTTACTTGGCAGCAGTTCTCCATACTCTTTCTGGAGAAGTATGTGCCATAGTCTCACAGAGAGGAGCTACGTAGGGAGTTTGAGTGGTTGCGTCAGGGAGAGATGACTGTGACATAGTATGGGATGAGGTTCTTTGAGTTATCTCGTCATACTATTTGGTTGGTTCCGACAGATAGAGAGAGGAGAGGAAGGCTAAGAGGCCTCGAAGATCTAGTAGTTATAGTGGTGCTCCTTTGAGAGGTTAGTTTCAGCACGACAGAGGCCATCCATTCAGGCATGCTCATCCAGCACGCCCAGGTTATCATAGAGCGTCATCGGGTCATGGTTCTCACAGTTCTCATCACGGCCAGTCATCACTTAGTGCTCTTCCAGCTCATAGTTCGTCTCATGCTCCATTAGTTCAGGGCTCTTCTATGCTGAGTGCATCTGCTAGTCATTCCGGTGCGAGGGGTTCCCTTCAGTACCCTTCTCTAGCACCTGGGAGTTGTTATGAGTGTGGATAGATGGGTCATATGTGGAGGCAGTGCCCTCGTCGTCTTGCGGGTTCATCTCATCAGAGAGGTCAGCCATCAGCTTCAGCGCCAGTTACTTTATCACCACCCACCCAGCCAGCTAGGGGTGAAGGTCAGTTAGCTAGAGGCCGTCCCAGAGGGAGAGGTCGATCAGGTGGTGGTCAGGCCCGTTTCTATGCACTTCCAGCTAGACCCGATGCTATTGCTTCTGATACTGTTATTACATGTATTGTCTTAGTATGCCACAGAGATGCCTCTATATTATTTGATCCCGGTTCCACCTTTTCTTATGTGTCATCATACTTTGCTCGTTATTTGGATACGCCCTGTGAGTCTCTTGTTTCACATGTTCATGTATCTATCCCGATGTGCGATACTATTATTGTAGACCGTGCGTACCAGTCGTGTGTGGTGACTATTGGGGGTCTGGAGACCCGAGTGAATCTTTTATTATTATGTATGGTGAATTTTGATGTCATTTTGGGCATGGATTGTCTATCTCCGTGTCGTGTTATTCTGGACTGTCATGCTAAAACGGTGACATTGGCTATACCGGGTGTGCCATGGATTGAGTGGTGAGGTTTGACTGATTATGTTCCAGTAGAGTGATCTCATTCTTGAAAGCCCAGTGTATGGTTGGGAAGGGTTGTCTTTCGTATCTAGCCTTTGTGAGGGATGTTGGTGCAAAGACTCCCAGTATTGATTCTGTTCCAGTTATGAGGGATTTTCCTGATGTGTTTCCTGCAGACCTGCCGAGCATGCCACCGGACAGGGATATGAATTTTGGTATTGACCTGGTGCCGGGGCACTCAGCCTATTTCTATTCCACCATATCGTATGGCATCAGCGGAGTTGAAGGAGTTAAAAGAGCAGTTTCAGGAACTCCTTGATAAGGGGTTCATTCGACCTAGTGTGTCACCTTGGGGTGCACCGGTTCTATTTGTGAAGAAGAAGTATGGCACTATGAGGATGTGCATTGATTATAGCCAATTGAATAAATTAAAGTAACAGTTAAGAACAAATAACCTTTGCCTTGCATTGATGATTTATTCGACCAGCTTCAGGGAACGAGAGTGTTCTCCAAGATTGATCTCCGTTCGGATTATCACTAGTTGAAGATCAGGGACTCGGATATTCTTAAGACGGCTTTCAGGACCCAATATGGTCATTATGAGTTCTTGGTGATTTCTTTTGGGCTGACCAATGCCCCACCAGCATTCATGCATTTGATGAACAGCGTGTTCCGGCCTTATCTTGACTCGTTTGTCATAGTCTTCATTGATAATATTCTGGTGTATTCGCGTAGTCAGGAGGAGCACGCAGAGCATTTGAGAGTTGTATTGCAGAGATTGAGGGAGGAGAAGATTTACGCAAAATTCTCCAAGTGTGAGTTTTTGCTCAGTTCAGTGGCTTTCGTGGGGCACGTGGTGTCCAGCGAGGGTATTCAGGTTGATCTGAAGAAGATAGAGGCGGTTCAGAGTTGTCCCAGACCGTCCTCAGCCACAGAGATTCGCAGCTTTCTTGGTCGGGCAGGCTCTTATCACCGATTTGTTCAAGGATTTTCATCCATCGCATCACCCTTGACCAAGTTGACTCAGAAGGGTGCTTCATTTGTATGGTCGAATGAGTGTGAGGAGAGCTTTCAGAAGCTCAAGACAGCTTTGACCACAACTCCAGTGTTAGTTTTTCCATCAACTTCAGATTCATATACCATGTATTGTGATGCTTCAAGAGTTGGTATTGGTTGTGTATTGATGTAGGGGGGTAGAGTTATTACTTATGATTCTCGTCAGTTGAAGCCCCATGAGAAGAACTACCACGTTCATGATTTGGAGTTGGCTGCCATAGTTCACGCGTTGAAGATTTGGAGGCATTACTTGTATGGTGTGTCTTGCGAGGTGTTTACTGATCATCATAGTCTCCAACACTTGTTCAAGCAAAAGGATCTTAATTTGAGGTAGCGGAGGTGGTTGGAGTTGCTTAAGGATTATAATATCACTATATTGTACCATCCGTGAAAGGCCAATATGGTGGCCGGTGCTTTAAGCCGAAAGACGGTGAGTATGGGTAGTTTGGCATATATTCCAGTTGAGGAGAGACCTCTTGCAGTTGATGTTCAGGCCTTGGCCAATCGGTTCGTGAGGTTAGATATTTCGGAGCCCAGTCGGGTATTGGCTTGCGTGGTTTCTCGGTCTTCCTTATATGATCGCATCAGAGAGCGCCAGTATGATGATCCGCATTTGCTTGTCCTTAAGGACAGAGTTCAACATGATGATGCCAGAGATGTGACTATTGGAAATGATAGGGTGTTGAGGATGCAAGGCCGGATTTGTGTTCCAATGTGGATGGGCTTCGGGAGTTGGTTCTGGAGGAGGCCCATAGCTCGCGGTATTCCATTCATCCGGGTGCCGTGAAGATGTATCAGGATTTGAGGTAGCACTATTCGTGGAGGAGAATGAAGAAAGACATTGTGGAATTTGTAGTTTGGTGTCTCAATTGCCAGCAGGTGAAATATGAGCATCAGAGATCGGGTGGCTTGCTTCAGCGGATGGATATTCCAGAGTGAAAGTGGGAGAGGATCACCGTGGACTTTGTAGTTGGACTTCCACGAACTTTGAAGAAGTTTGATGCTATTTGGGTGATTGTGGATCGGCTGACCAAGTCCGCGCACTTCATTCCTGTGTTTACTACCTATTCTTCAGAGCGGTTGGCAAAGATCTATATCCGGGAGATTGTTCATTTGCATGGTGTCCCAGTTTCCATCATCTCAGATAGGGGCACTTAGTTTACTTCGTAGGTTTGGAGGTCTGTGCAGCGATAGTTGGGTACTCAGGTTGAGTTGAGCATAACTTTTCACCCTCAGACGGACTGGTAGTAAGAGCGCACTATTCAGATATTGGAGGACATGTTACGTGCTTGTGTCATTGATTTCGGAGGGTCATGGGATTAGTTTCTACCGCTTTCAGAGTTTGCTTATAACAACAGCTACCAGTCGAGTATTTAGATGGCTCCATCTGAGGCTTTGTATGGGAGACGGTGTAGATCTCCAGTTGGTTGGTTTGAGCCAGGTGAGGCTAGGCTATTGGGGACAGACTTGGTGCATGATGCCTTAGAAAAGGTGAAAGTGATTCAGGAGAGGCTTCGTACAGTGCAGTCGAGACAAAAGGGTTACGCTGACAAGAAGGTTCGAAATGTGTCCTACATGGTTGGCGAGAAGGTTCTGTTGAAGGTTTCGCTCATGAAAGGTGTTATGAGATTTGGGAAGAAAGAGAAATTGAGTCCGCGGTTCATTGGGCCTTTTGAGGTGCTTCAGAGGATTGGGAAGGTGGCTTATGAGCGTGCTTTGCTACCCAGCTTGTCGAGTGTCCCCGGTATTTCATGTTTCCATGCTCCAGAAGTATATTGGGGATCCGTCTCATGTTCTGGATTTCAGCATGGTCCAGTTGGATGGTGATTTGACTTATGATGTGGAGCCAACAGCTATTTTGGAGCATCAGGTTCGAAAGTTGAGGTCAAAAGATATAGCTTCAGTGAAAGTGTAGTAGAGAGGTTGGCCCGTGGAGGAGGCTACCTAGGAGATCGATAAGGAGATGCGGAGCAGATATCCTCACCTGTTTGAGGCTTCAGGTATGTTTCTTGACTCGTTTGAGGACGAATGTTTGTTTAAGTTGGGGAGGATGTGACGACCCGACCAGTCGTCTCATAAGTTACCGCTTCGTTCCCCCCTCCCATTTCTGCTTCTAATTGCTTTGTCCATCAGTTCTATATGTGATCGGGTTGGTTGGCTCGGGTTCGGAAAGGATTTGGTAAGGTTTGAGACACTTAGTCTCTTTTGAGGAAGCTTAAGTTGAAAAAGTCAACCGGATGTTGACTTATGTGTTAGAGGGCTCGTATGTGAGTTTTGATGGTTCGGATAGCTTCGGGAGGTGATTTGGGACTTAGGAGCGTGATTGAAATGAGTTTTGGAGGTCCGAAGTAGATTTAGTCTTGAATTGGTGAAGTTGATATTTTGGCAAAGTTGATATTTTGGCGATTACCAGTTGATAGGTGAAATTTTGATATAGGGGTCTGAATGGAATTCTGAGAGTTGTAGTAGTTCTGCGGTGTCATTTGGGAGGTGTGTACAAAGTTTCATGTCATTTGGACGTGGTTTGGATGGATTTTTGATCAAAAGCGTAATTTGGAAGATTTTGGAAACTTAGGCTTGAATCTGATGTGTTTTGGTTGATTCGGTGTTGTTTGAGGTATTTTGAAGATTGGTATAAGTTTGAATAAGGTTTTGGGTTATGTTTGAGCTTTTAGTTGAGGTCCCGGTGGCCTCGGGGTGATTTTGGATGGTTGACAGAGAGTTTGAGATTTTGTTGAAGGTGTAGATTTTTCTGCTTCTGGTATTTCCGCACTTGCGGATTGGGGACCGCAGGTGGGATGCCGCAGGTGCGAGGAAGGGAGCCGTAGAAGCAGAAAAGAGCTAGGTAGGTAGAAATCGCAGAAACGGTTAGGAGGACTGCACCTACGATGGTGCAGGTGCGGATATTGTATCGCAGATACGGAAAATAGGAACTTAAGTGAGGACCGCAGATGCGGTGGTCTTGACCGCAGAAGCGGGAAATTGGCCACAGATGCGAAAATGACTGGGCCAGAATGTATATATTTCTTCCTTCGCGATTTTCAGAGGGTTTCATCATTTTAAAAGTGAATTTCTAGAGTTTTGGGCGATTTTGAGGAGAGAATTCAAGGGAACTTCATTAAGGTAAGGATTTGGACCTAAAAACTCGTTTCTAGAGTATTATTTCACGGATTAGGCCTGTAATTAATGGAATTTAAGGATCAAAGTTTGGGGAAACTAGGGCTTGAAAACTTAGACCTTTGATTGAGGATCTGGAAGACCATTTGAGGTCGGATTTAAGAACTTTTGATATGTATGAACTCGTGGGGAGATAAGAAATCTATTAATGTAAAAATTATTAAATTTCGAGACGTGGTCCCGGGGGTTGGATTTTGGTAATTTTGGGATTTGTGTTGTATATTGATTATTTTCGCTTGGTCTTCGTTCCCTTAGCATATTTTGACGCCGTGATTCTGATTTTGGATAGATTCGACGCAAGTGGAGGCCGATTCGAGGGGCAAAGGCATCGCGGGCTAGAGATTTGACCAGATTGAGGTGAGTAATGATTGTAAATGATGTCCTAAGGGTATAAAACCCCGGATTACACATCGTTGTGCTATATTGAGGTGACGCACACGCTAGATGATGAGCGTGGGGTCATGCACTGTTGGGGATTGTGACTTAGTCCATCCCAAATGACTATTTTACTGTGTATTTGACTGAAAACTATTTACTATCATCATGTTTTGGGCTGAATGCCATATTTGGGCTTCGTGCCAACTATTTGAACCCTTAGGGAATTTTTATTGATATTTCCTTATTGTTTTGACTTTATACTTGAACTCAGTCATGCTATATTCCGCTATTTTTATAACTCAACCATGTTTACTGTATTTTAACACTTAAATGATATTTTGGGCTGAGAATCTTGTTTTACTATTGCCTGAGTGGCTTGTGAGGATTTTTGACTGAGTAAGGTCGAGGGCCTATGTTGTGAGGAAACATTGACTATGATTATGAGGCCGAGGACCTGAGATTTATACGCCACGAGATGTCTTGTTGATATGAGGCCGAGAGCCTAGTGATGATGCCACGAGATAGCTTGATATTGCACTTGGTCCGTAAGGGGCCCCTCCAAGAGTCTGCACACCCCCAGTGAGCGCGGGTACCCATTGTGATGTGAGAGATAGCCCGAGAGGCTGGTGTTGTTTTGTGATATTGCCCGAGGTGCAATCCTTTATGTGTTTATCTTTCCTATCTGCCTGTCATTTGCATGCTTAAATTGTTAAAAAGTCATTTTTATGAAGTTTTAAACGGAACTCATTAATTTTGCACATCTTTACTACTTTACTATCTTACCGGCTTTTACTGCTTCCTTATAGTCTATAATGTGCCTTACATGGTTTTTTGCTTTCAATCTTTATTTATGATTATTACTCTCTGAGTTGGAGTACTCACTTTACTCCCTGGACCCCGTGTGCAGATTCAGACGTTGCTGATCTTGCTAGCGAGAGTTGAGATCTCCCGACAAATTTCGGAGTTCACGAGGTAGTTGCTTGGCGTCCGAAGTCTCGTGCTTCTCCCTCTTATCTCATTTATTTCTCTTTCTCAGTTATTTTGTAATAGCTTGGTAGACATTTCAGACTTGTAGTGTATCGATAGATTGCTCATGAATAGTGACACCCCGATATCGGGCTGTGTTGGGTTTTATTTTCGCAAACTGTAATGTTCACTGCTTACTTTTGGATTATTTACTACGTTTTAGACTTAATTCTTATTGTTTAATTGCTTAAAACTGAAATGGGAAAGTGTCGGCTGGCCTTGTCTTCATGAGAGGCGCTATGACGATCGGGTCCGGATTTAGGGTTGTGACAGAATGTAATCTCTGTTATAATACAACTAATGAATACAGTAACATATACAATAACATGCTATATATGTAGTTAAAGTATTACAATGAAGTGGTTGTGTGTGTGTGTGTGTGTGTATACACTTTGATAGTCGTATATATATAAGAACATGAAGCGCTAGGAACACAGGGCCGGGTTCTTTTAGGGATTGCTAGACTTGTAAAATGATTCATCGACTTATATCTTATTTATATGCATCGATGACTATTAAAAATAAAACGTTTTGACCTATATCGATTAATATAAAAAACAAAACGTCTCGACCAAAAATAGAATAATATTATATTGGTTTATCAATTGATTAATTATTCGTATGTACGTAATAATGTATAAGATTGATCATCAATTACAATATAGTTTATTTGTGTGTGTTAAATTACTCATATACTTAAATATAACTTAAAAATTTACTTACATAGATGTTATTATAATCTATTAAAAGTAATTATCTAGTTAATATAAATTTTTGTAAAGATTTTGCTTATAGTTTATAATTATTTAAAATAGTTGTAGTTAAATAAAATAAATATTTATAGTACATTTGACATTTTTTATAGTACATTTGACATTTTTTATAGTTTATAATAATTTTTTTATAGCTTATAATATTTTAAAAAATAAAAACGAAAAAAAAGAATTTAGTTTTTTTTAAAACCGACCAAAGTTGGTCGGTATTTGGTCAAATGGTCAACACTTAATGTACAGACCAACGTTGGTCGGTAATTCTGAAAAATAGACTGAAATACGGGTTTTCCCCCCATTTCTCTTATTTTCTTCCCCAAAATTTCCCTAACTCCTCCCTCAGTACCTTCCCCTCCCCTTCTCTATTTCCCTCACACAAATCTCATTCCCCACCCCATGTAGCCACCGCCCATCGCCATCGCCGAAGCTGCCGCTGCCACTGCTTTTAGGACTGTTGCCCCTCTCATTCTCCACCTAAAAATTCTAGGTTTGAATTACAACCCATTTCTTTGTTATTTCTAGTTGTTGTTTCAATTAGTTGAACATTGTATTTTAGTGTTTCAATTCTTTGAACATTGTATTTTATTGAGGACTGGTGTTTAGGTCTTGTTTTAATTAGTTTTGTTATTGATTTTATTAACTAATTAGTTTAATTAATCTTAAATAGTTTAGTAAGGTTGGAATTATACTTTGTATAGTCTTGAATAGTTTAGCTAGAATGTAGGGTTTAGGATTTGTAGTTGAACTTTTAGTTTATGAATTGGACCTTTTGGATATGAATTAAATTTTTAGTTTATGAATTGAACTTTTTGGATATGAATTGAACTTTTAGTTTATAAATTGAAATTTTATGATTTGTAGTTGAACTTTTAGTTTATGAATTGGACCTTTTGGATATGAATTGAATTTTTAGTTTATGAATTGAACTTTTAGTTTATGAATTAAAATTTTAGTTTATAAATTGAAATTTTAGGATAGGAAGTGAACTTTTAGGATTTGTAGTTGAACTTTTAGTTTATGAATTGAACTTTTAGTTTATAAATTGAAATTTTAGGATCTGAATTGAACTTTTAGGATATGAATTGAACTTTTAGGATATGAATTGAATTTTAGGATATGAATTGGACTTTTAGTTTATAAATTAAAATTTTAGAATATGAATTGGACCTTTTAGGATAACAATTAACTAAAAAAAGATTATGATATGAATTAACTAAATTAATTAGTTCTTGTTTTATTTGTATAGATGGAACATCGTACTTGGATGTACAATAGGAATTATCCTAATCGTCGGGGATTGCAAGAGGATTTTGTAGAAGGGGTTGATAACTTTATTAGACATGTAATGTCACTTCCACCTTACCAAAATGAAGGAGTAATTAGGTGCCCTTGTGTCAGGTGTGACTGTATGAAGTTTGAAAAACCGAAGGTAGTTAAGCTTTATTTTTATAGGAAGGGGTTTATAGAGAATTACTTTGTGTGGACTAATCATGGAGAGATCGCTGGTATCCGTGGGATATTTCATAACATGATTATTGGTGAAAGTAGTTGGTCGGTGGAGAATACAAATCGTGATTTTAGAATTCATGGTATGGTTACGAATGCTTTTGGGATGCACTTCAGGGGTGAGCCCAATGAAAATGTGAACAAACTCCTAATGATGACGCAAAACATTTTTATGAACAGTTAGAGGGAGCTAGCCGTCCACTACGTAAAGAAAGTCCGCACTTCGAGCTGTCTGTTGCAGTTAGATTACTAAGTATAAAATCTGATTGGAATATTTCTCAAGCCATGGACTCTTTCATTGACCTTATGATGAACTAGTTGACCCTAATATCAAGTTATCTGGTGATTTCTATAAGGCAAAGAGATTGGTTTCTAAGTTAGGACTTTTGTCAATGAGAATTGATTGTTGTAAAGATGGTTACATGTTATATTATAAAGATGATGCAACTTTAAACAGTTGAAAATTTTGCGAAAAGCCTCGTTTCAAAAGGCTTTCCAGCGGGAATATGGTCGCTATCAAGGCGATGCATCATTTACCTCTTATACCTAGGTTAAAGAGGTTATATGCGTCGATGAGTTCTGCTCCCCGTATGAGATGAAACTTTGAAAATAGAAGACAATCTAGTGTAATGTATCATCCTTCAGATGGAGAAGCTTGGAAGCACTTTGATAGGACATATCCAGATTTTGCTAGTGAACCAAGGAACATTCGGTTAGGTCTGTGTGCGGATGGCTTCACGCCTTTTTCTATATCTGCGACACCATATTCATGTTGGCATGTCTTTCTTACCCATATAATCTACCACCCGAATTGTGCATGACTAGTCCATCTATATTCTTAAATTGTATTATCCCCGGTTCATGTAATCCGAAAATTTTGATTGATGTATATTTGTAGCCTTTGATTGACGAGCTAAAACAATTGTGGTGTGATGGTGTTGAAACATATGACATATCAACCAAGCAGAATTTCAATTTGCGTGCTAATTTAATGTGGACTATTAACTATTTTCCTGCATATGGAATGCTTTCTAGGTGGATGACTATTGGGAAGCTAGCTTGTCCTTACTGCATGGAAAATAATAAAGCGTTCACTTTGAAACATGGCCGAAAACAATCATGGTTTGATTGTCATCGTCAATTCTTGCCTCATGATCATGAGTTTAGAAGGATGAAAAATGCATTCAAAAAGAATAAAATGGAATATGATTCTCCACCTCCGATACTTTCAGGTGAGGAAATTTGGGAGAGGTCCAGAACTTCAGTAAAGTTACTAAAGCTCCACCTTATAGATTCTCCGGATACGGTGTTACTCATAATTGGACGAAACAGAGTATATTTTGGGGGTTGCCTTATTGGAAGAATAATCTTCTCCGTCACAACCTTGATGTCATGCATATTGAGAAGAATTATTTTGACAATTTGTTCAATACAGTGATGGATGTTAAAGGTAAGACAAAGGATAACCCGAAGGCTAGAATGGACTTACAAGAATATTGCAGGTGGCCTGAATTATACTTGCAGACAGCAAATAATGGTATGGTGTTCAAGCCCAAAGCAAGTTACACATTCACTTTGGAGGAAAGACGACAAATTTGTGATTGGGTTACGAAATTGAAGATGCCTGAGGGTTATGCATCGAATGTTGGAAAAAAAGTAGATAAGGAGATAGGGAAGTTGAGCCATTTGAAAAGTCATGACTGTCATATTTTCATGGAGACCTTAGTGTCTATTGCATTTTGTAGTTTGCCTGAAAGAATCTGGAAACCCATCACAGAGATTAGTTTATTTTTCAAAGACTTGTGTTCTACCACATTAAGGGAAGAAAACCTACTCCGGATGGATCAAAACATTCGTGTAACTTCTAGTAAGATGGAAAAGATATTTCCATGTGATTTTTTTGATGTGATGGAACACCTTCCAATCCACCTTGTACACGAGGCATAACTTGGAGGGCATGTTCAATGCAGATGGATGTATCCCTTTGAGAGGTAATATTATAAGTTTGATGTAATTTTCTATTTTATTTGAATGTTTTTGGCTAACATGACATTGTATAGGACAATTGGCAAATGCAAACAATTTGTTAAGCAGAGGAATAGGATTGAAGGATCTATATGCGAAGCTTATCTTGCAAAGGAAACTGCTCATTTTTGTTCTTATTATTTTGAGAGTAACGTGTCATGTTCTAGGAATAGGCCCAATAGGCACACAGTCAAATGTGTGAATGATCCATTATATCCGCCAATGTCCATATTCAATCAACCAGGCCGATGTTCTAAGGATAAGAGAAGTTTGAGTGATATGGAGTACAAGTCAGCTACACTTCATATGTTGCTAAATTGTCCCGAAGTTGTACCATTTCTCAAGTAAGTATTGATTTATTAGTTATCAAAATATAAAATTTACTGTGATTACATCTCGATGCAACTACTAAAAATATTTGATGTGTCACAGTCACTTCGTGGGTTAATTTGGCCATGATGCTGTATATACGAGATTTGATACATGGTTCAAACAATTTGTAAGTTTATCTAGATAATGTTCTAATATTATGTAGGTAAATAATGTTTGTAAGTTATGCTAACTTATGATTTTTTTAATACTATGTAGGTAAATGATCCAAATAATGGTGTAAATCAATTTTTGATAGATATATCTTGGGGACCTAGGCTTCAGGTCACAACAATGTCTAAGTACGTAGTGAATGATTATAAGTTTCATATAGAAGATTGCTCTAAAAATAAAAATAACAACAACAGCGGGGTGTGGGTTCAAGGTGGTGATGACAACCAAGTTGGAGATATTGATTATTATGATGTGCTCAAAGAAATAATAGAACTAGAATATACGGGTTGGCCATATAAGAAATTGATACTCTTTAGATGCAAGTGGTTTGACCCAAATCCAACAAAAGATAAAAGAGTACACAACCAATACAACATAATTGAGGTTAATCATACGAGGGAGTATGATCGCTATGATCCTTTCATAATTGCACATAATGTTAGGCAAGTGTATTATGCTCCCTATCCATTGTGGCGGAATAAGTTCGATTGGTGAGTTGTAATAAAAACTAAGCCTTTAGGTAGGGTGGTAGTCGAGAATGTGTTAGATGTTGCATATTAAAAAGATATCTCTAGTGTTCATCAAATAGTGGGCGATCAGCTGGAAAATAATTTGGAAAATCCTGAACACATATTGGAAGAAGTTGATATAAATAAAGTAAGAATTATAGAAAATGAGGACAAATAATCAACTGATGAAGCTCAAACAGGTGAGGACGATGAACTCTCGAACGAGGAACAATACGTCGATGAGCTTTAAAAAGTTGGTTTTTTAAATAACTCTCGTTTTATAGCTAGTTTATTATATGTTTCAATCTAAATATGTATTATATTATGCAGATGGCAGGCAAGGGTTAAGGTAACAATAATCCTACTGGTTCTCGGGGTCGAGAAAAGGCTAGGAAGGGAAAGAGAAGGGTAGAAAATAATACTCCATCTGCTCCACCCTCTTTAGAGATGCCTATGCCTATGCCTATGTCTTATCCTCCACCCAATGGCTATATTGAGATGTCGTAGCATCACGAGCCCTACACCTTCATGCAGACACCAGGTTTTTCATCACAGGGCCATAGGACTATACGTCCAACATACAGTCCAGCTGCCTCACAACCACGTGGATCACAGCCATCTACATCGCATGGATCACATCCATCCATGTCACAACCACATGGATCACAGCCACTCGGGTCACAACCATCAGTATCACAGCCACTTGGGGTCCATCCAGCTATATCACAGTCACAGGGATCGCATCCATCTTCATCATCGACTCCATCTATTTCAGGCCTTCACCTGCGAGGTAGTAGCTCTAACTCCCTACACCGTCCACACATGCCTCTCATATACATTCTTCGGATGATGATGCTGATGATGACGAGGAGGTGAATTATGATCGATATGGCAGGATCATCATAGTCCCTGAGGCTGATGGGTAAGAGTTATTTGTTATTTTTGCGTTTATTGTTTTGTAAAGTTTTTACTAAGATATTAATGTGTTTTTATTGTTAAATTGCAGGTTCATCCCAAGTAATAAGACTATGAGGATAATCACCAAAGCCTTCAGAAAGCTTTATGATGGTCCTTATGCAACTTGGACTGATTTTCCATTCTCGCTGAAGGAGCAAATTTTCAATCAATTTAAGGTATAAATATTGTTTTAAGCAGTTTAATAATTTATATTTATGATATTTTCATATAATATTTAACTTTTGAAATACAGAGCAAGTGTGTATGGGAACACCGCTATAGCGCGGAAGTGGCTGCAAATTTTCATCACAAAGCTCGCAAGCGATTGTCGCATACTTTCTCTGAAGCTAGAAATAAGAACAAGAAACCTGACTGGTTACTTCAAAATTTATCAAATGATACGCAAAGGTAATAGCTTACCGAAAAGTTCTTAGAGAACAGCGAAAAAGGAAAAAAAGCTCGTGCATCTGAGAAGAGAGGCTCCTTGCACACTGGAGGTGCGATCAGCCTAGAGACAATAAAAAGAAGATTGATACGTAATTTCTTAAATTATTTTACTTTTCAAACTATATCGATTCTGTTTATTAACTAAATTAATTTATTTTCAGGAAAAGAAGTTGGGGCGTCCAATGAACCACGAGGAGCTATTCAAGGAGACGCATATTGTAAAGAAGAAGAAAGAGACGGATCAAGAAAGGTAGGTCGAGCACCGGGCCTCGACTGTATATGTAAGCTTTCACTTTTCTCTAAGTATTTTAATTTACTTTTATATAAATTTTGAAATACTAATTCAATTTAAATCTTCGTATAGGGTCGCTACCAAACTAACGTGGAGGAATTCATCCGCACTCAGCCAGCTGGTGAATCGGACGAGCCAACCCAACCTTCGGACGAGGATGCTGAAAGAATATGGATAGAGTCTGCTGGCGGTCCAAAATGGGGGGAAGGTATACGGGCTTCCTACTAAGAAATTCCATTGCTATAAGTGTGGAATGCAAGGAATAGGGACTGCCTCGCAAGGCGAGCAACTTGATGGGGAGAGCCTCTCCGCTATGCAGGAGACTATGACAAAGCTAACATCCGAGCTAGAAGCGGTCAAGGAAAGAGAAAGGGTTAAAGATGCTCAGTTCCTTCGCATGCAAGCTCAGATCAGAACTCTTCTATCTACTGGAGCTTTTCCGTTGTCCCGGTCTCGTGAGTTATTGCCATAGGCTCGACTTGAACATGAGCATTCCTTCCGTCCTCCCCGTGATCGTTCATCTCGTCTTCCCTGTGGTCGTTCTTCCCGTCCTCCACAAGACCTTTCTCGACATTGTCTTTTAGATGAAAGTTCATCAGACGGTGATGATGATGTTGTACAAAACACTCCTTGACTTTTATATACTTTAAATTAGACAAATAGAATCGGTTTTGAACTAGTTGTAATAAGTTTTAACTTGGTTTTGGATTTTTTAGTTCTGTTGAACTTTAATTTGTTAGTTTTAATGTATTTATTGAATTGTGTTGTTGATGTTGTTGTTGTTGTTGTTGTTTAGGGATTTTAGTATGCTGGCAGGTGGTGTAGCTGTCAAAACAGGCATTTTATGCCAGAATTAAAACCCACAAAACCGACCAAAGTTGGTTGATTCCTAATTAAAAAAAATAATCTGCTGATTAGCAACCAACCTTGGTCGCTTAAGTTTAAAAAAATAAAAAATTACCGACCAAAGTTGGTCGGTTATTGGACAAGGATTACCCAGATTTCAATTTTACCGACCAACTTTGGTCGGTATGGTTAAATTTTAATTTTTTTAAAAAAATATATATTTTACTTTACCGATCAACTTTGGTCGGTAATTTTTAAATTTTAATAATTAATAACATAACGTAATTTAAATATACCGACCAACTTTGGTTGGTAAAATTAAATTATTAAAATATTATTACCGACCAAAGTTGGTCGGTATGTGCTTTAAATTGCACAGTTAGTCCTTTTACCTTTGCGACCAACCTTGGTCGGTAATTAGCGATCAACCTTGGCCGGTATACTAGAACGGCCACCAAAATAGCGACCAAGCGTGTTTGGACGTTGGTCACTTTTTTGGGTCGCTAATTACCGGATTTCTAGTAGTGGAAGAAAAACTAGTTAGAAGCCTCCTCCCAGCGTGGTGTGTGTTCCTCCACATGAATTCTCCTTCAAAGTATGTTAGATCCCCATCAAATTAGGTTTAGAACCTCTTTTGTACGAGTTGGAGTCGTTTAGGACCGAAATAACCTTGTCCTACACGAATTTGGACAAAATTCACGTACCCAGCGTCAGTGGCGGAGGCAGGATCTCCACGAAGGGGGTTCAAAAAAAAATTGTATCTAGTGGGAATTGATGTAGATTTTGAACCCCCTTGACCACTAAACTACACTTTTAGATTGTGTTAAGGGGGTTCAAAACTTAATATATAGAGGTAAAAAATAAATTTTGTCTTATATATACAATGTATTTTTTCGGCGAAGGAGGTTCTAGTGAATCCCGTGCGCCCCCTAAATCCGCCCCTGCCCAGCGTCCAGGGCGCTGGCGCTGGCGCCGGAGGCAGTAGCGTTTCAATTCTTTCCGTCTCCAATTCTTTCGATTCTTCTTTTGAATTGTAAAATTTTCCTTTGTTGTCTCCACTTGGGGGACAAAACCCAAGGGTGTCCCCTTTTTTTATTATTTTAATTTTCTTTCTTTTTCTTTCGTGTTTTATTCAATTTTGCTCCACATCTTTTTATCTTCACACCGTTTTATTTATATACAGTTAAAACATAATATTAAGCACACAAAACGATAATATAACAATACTCAAATGACGATTAAAAGTACTAAAATATAAGATAATAATGGGTAAATATATGTATTTTTGGCCGAACATTACTTGTTGACATATTTTCATGGGATATGACGTGACAACTAGTTATATTTTACTTCCTTAATTGATATTTACTTTGCAAATTTAGATTAGTTGGATCATTAAATTTTAGATATTGAATGTTTAAAGAGGAAAAGAACATGACTAGCTCACTCAAATAGTCAACCTCATTTGAACTAATTATATATTAGAACCTAAAAGAATAACATATTTAGGTAAATTGGAGATAGGATCGTGCTAGCTTTTCGTTTTTGAATAAACTCTAAAACAAATTGTATATGAAAAGGTAAAATACAAGTATCATTTTGAACAAAAGGAAAAAGTAAGTCTCACATATAACTTTCCTCTTGATAGCTGAGTTTCATATTGGGCCTATGAAATGGGCTCGACAATTTTGAAGGGAAAATTATACAGTATACACGCTCTAAAAATAAGGGCAAATATTAAAAGAAATTATTCATCTGTTAGCTGCAAAAATATATAAAATTTGTATATAACATACAAATATATATATATATATATACACACACACAAATACACATACATACATTCACACATATATATACATATACATATATACATACATACATACATACACACTTTTTTCTACTATTATTTTGAGAATAGCTATACAGTATTATTTTTTTAAAAAATAATAGCCGAAAAAATGTATATAGTTTTGTATATTAAAGTATAATATGCAAAAAAAATACATACTGGCTAATAGACTGGCCAAATATGTAACTTGCTTAATTGTGAATGTATCTTTGTACAGCCTTTTCAACAGAAAAGCCCACACAAAAGCCCATTGGAGATGCTGAAAGCTTTGTTTCTGGACCAACTTATCCCTTACTTCTTCTACATTTCAAAGACTGCTAAAAAATTATATGGGACAGCCATTTTGTGCGATGGTATTTAATTTGTAGCCAGTTTTGTAAAAGATTTCACATCGTTAAAATTATATAGGATAACTTTAACTTTCGATGAGATGGTCACACCTTGAACACAGTAGTAAAGCCAGAAATTTCAACAAAGGTGTTTAAATTTGAAAGACGTAGAAAATAATTCCCCGACAAAGCGCGTTCAATATATATTATATACATCTAAAACCTAATCTTATATATATCTATATATATAGTGTATTTTTCGACGAAGGATGGTTAATTGACCATTCTTAGCACAATATAACAAAGTTGAAGCATGAGGCAAACTGTATGGACCAAATTGGTATTTTTTTACGAAGGACGGTTAATTGACCATCCTTAGCACAATGTAACAAAGTTGAAGCACGAGGCAAACTGTATGGACCAAATTGGTATTTTTCGACGAAGGATAGTTAATTGACCATCCTTAGCACAATGTAACAAAGTTGAAGCACGAGGCAAACTGTATGGACCAAATTGGTATTTTTCGACGAAGGATAGTTAATTGACCATCCTTAGCACAATGTAACAAAGTTGAAGCATGAGGCAAACTGTAAGGACAAAATTGGTGCCAAAAAAACATCTCTATATAATACTATTGATTGAAATAGATTCAGTTTATAGAATAGACAAAACAAAAATTAGAATGCTACAACATTATTATTGTTTTGGCAAAGAAAATGAAGTCAAAGATGTTAAACTACTGTAGAACAAGCTGCATCAAAATGGCCTTTATTCCACATCAAGGTAATTAGCACACATTAATTCACACAAACATGATTTGGAATATATATATATACAACACAAGCCTCCTTCTCTTTTGTGCATATAATTCCATATCATGACATGCACCACCAATATAATAAATAGTTGGCCCCTCCAACTCTAATTACGTACGACGAGGAGGTAAGATTTTATGTCCCCCTCCTTCATGCAGAAGGTGGTTTTTTTATTGTAATCCTCGTACATGTGAGGTTTATTAGTAGATATTACGCGAAATACTTAGCTTTATAGTGATACAAGAGATGTTAATGATACTTCATTTCCTCTTGTTTGCATGTTCATCACAATCAAGAAGTTCCTCGAGCAACTTATCATCCAGATACTCAAGTTCAAGAACTTGCTCGTTTCTTTCCTGTACTGAAGACGAAGCCATTGAAGAAGAACCCGTGTTGAAATGAGAAGAACTACTAGGCAAATTATACTCCTCAGGAAAATTAAGAATTGCCAAATTTCCCCTCATAGAATAAGCAGCTTTATCATAAGCCCTAGCTGCTTCTTCTGCAGTAGTAAATGTCCCGAGCCAAACACGAACCCCTCCTTGTCGCGAAGTATCGCGAATTTCAGCAGCAAATTTCCCCCATGGCCTCTTTCTAACACCTCTATATTTCACCTCTTCAGTATTGTCCTTAATTTTGCCTCTTTCGTCCATGTTCAGTGTTTTTTCATGCAATAATATGGTTTAATTTTCAAGGTGGCTAATTTATAAAGGGTACATTTTTGCAAAAAAGGTGTTATAGTTTGGCAAAAAGAATGGCTGAGAATGAAATAGGTGGAATATCTGAGGGACCAAATGTGTTCAGATTAGAAAAGAACCTTCTATAGAGACCAAAAAGTTATGATGCAGTGTATCTGATTTGGTCAAATGATGGCTATAGAAACTGATCGACTCTACTTTTTATTCTTTTGCATGTCTTAATTTCATGTTTCTACTTTTGTTTCAAATAGTATATATAAATTTTATACACAGATAACGTATATTTTTTTTTTCGGTTTCCCATTCGGTGTCTGTACCGCATTGAAGCCTGACTATATCTGGATTCGCACCGCGTAGGGTCCCATTCGGGGGGAAGCGCTCCCTAATAAGGATTTTTCAATACCTAGGGCTCGAACCCGAGAACTCTGGTTAAGGGAGGAGCAGTCTCATCCACTACACCACATCCTTTGGTGGTACGTATAGTTTTATATACATATAATGTAATTTTTTTTTACACTTTCAATGTAGTTAACCTATTATACCATGATCGTTATTGTTTTATCAGTGACCGATTAAATGTTTTTTTTCTTCTCAATTAATAATACTTGTTGAGAAAAAGTGTAAAAGTAATATTTAGTACAAAAATTCACATGTAATTGTATCGTTTGATGAATACAATATTTGGATAGATTGTATCATTTGCCGTTATTTCATGATATCATGCACCAACAATATGAAGAATAAATTTACAATATTATAAAGAAAGATTATTATACGGGAAAAATTTATTATATAAAAAAATAGGATAAATGATAAAATAACGTTATTTAATAATAGTGAACGGTGAGATGAGAGAAAAAGATAAGATAACGATGCAACCACACCAAATTGGTCGTTACATAAAGTGGCACATTTCGTCGTTATGTAACGACGAATTTAACGATACGATACAATAAAATTTAAGTAACAACCAAAACAAACATCGTATTTAATGTAATAATACGATACAATAAAATAGGTTACGACCATCCAAACAAGCGGTTAGAATATTAACCACGATCCGATCCCCTTTGTTTAACTTTATGCAACATTTTTTTTTCTTTTAATAGTTTGGTCCAAAAACAATAACATCGTTCTATATTTAAAAATAATTTCACCTTAAATTTCTGTAACCATAAAAATGTCATAGTATCATAAGTTTCAAAAGTTTTTCTACTTAAATGAAACAGGTTCACGTAAAATGAAATTAACGGAATATATTAAAACACAAAACAACTGGCTAGGAGTATAACATTGTTCAGTTAATTAGAATATGATGCACATTCAGGTTAATTGTACATTGCATTGATAGTGAGGTCATATGCCTATGCACTTAGCTCTTACGTATAGTAAAAAAAAAAAAAATACTAGCCTTTTTCCCCCTACAAAAAGCAAAAATAATTTATAACTGTTGTGCGCATATATTCATAGTTATACCTTATAACTATATAATGAACTAAAATAGGGAAAGGATCATTAATGGGGAAGCATTTTAGTTATTTTAGTGGATTTTAATGGTAACGTGCATGGAATAAGATGAATTAGTACATAAACTGTACACTAATAATCAAATATTAAAATTAGATTCGTTTATATGTGAGCTATATATGAAGTTTTGGCTTACACAAATGCTATAAAAGAGTAGTGGAGTAGGGTGAATTATTTAAATTATAATGCACTTACGTCAATTAAAAAAATTGTACCATATGGAATCCCATTAATGGAACAGTCATATGATTTATTCGAGCTCTTTACATTGAATTGCACATATCTACATGTAGCTAAGCTTGTTTCAGTGTATTAGCGTGATTTGCTTAGCTAGGAGTTTTTCTTTTATTTCTTATCCTGTGTTCGATACATGTTCATATTCGACTTAAAGTATGTATATTTATATGCACATTGCTTCGTATTTTAATATTTTGTAGATTTCGGATGTTTAATATAATGATTTGAGCTAATTAGTGATATTTTTATGTGTAGGAATCATCGCAAGCAATTTGGGACGAAGATGTGCGAATTGAAGCGAAAAGGGGACTAAACTAGAAAAAGCCATAATGTAGCATCACAGGCATCGTGGAGCGCTACCTGTGGCACACAAAACAAATCCTCCAAATTTCCAGCACCGGGGCTAGCGCCCCACACTGCCTTGGGCGCTGGTGGCGTGAAGTTGTCCTATTTCGTCCAGGACTTGGTTATTTCGACCCCAAGACGCTCCCAACTCGTATAAAAGCAAACCTAAATCTATTTTGGCAGGAGGGACGCGACTTTGAGAGAGAAACACAAGTACGAAATTTTCAGGAGCATGGAATTCATCAATTCTTCCATTCTTCCTCTAGTATTCATAGCTTTTATGTTTGAAAACAATATTTTGATGATTGTTTTGAACATGAGTGGCTAAGAACCTCATTATTCTGGGGTTATGGGTTGTTCTTGACTATTGTAAATTGACGGTTAATTGTTTTTCTTGACTTTATCATAGTAATTTGTTTATTCAATCTTGCACTTAATTATTCTATTGCGTAGCTAACAATAGAGTATTATCTACGAATTTATAGTTGAACTCGAAAATGAAAACTATAAATTGCATATATGATTGAATAGAGTAAGTTCTTGAATCCGAGCATCAGAGAATAGATTCGTGATTAGGATAGACATATTCTAGTTGCCTTACTTGGTTATTTTTGCAGAAAATATACATGTGTTCTTGTCAAGTTTCATTCTATAGACATTTAGTCTTTGGTTTGCTTGAATAGGCGAGCGAAGCGTCGAAAGAACTTCGTGAGCATAATAAATACTGCCAATCAACAAATTAGATAAGTCAAGTGATTATATCAACCCAAAAAACGCAATAGGAGATACACGAATCCCATAACCTTGGAATATCCCCATTTCACTGAATTCTTTTGTGACGACCCGGCCGGTCGTCTCATGAGTTACCGCTCAGTTTTCCCCATTTTCAGCTTCCTTATGTTTCATTATCCATATCTTGTGTAATCGAGTTGATTTGAAGTGATTTTAATAAGAAATAAGACATTTAGTCTCTTTTAAGAAGGCTTAAGTTTGAGAAATCAACCGGATGTTGACTTATGTGTTAGAGGGTTCGGATGTGAGTTCTGATGGTTCGGTTAGCTTCGGGAGGTGATTTGTGACTTAGGAGGGTGATCAAACGTGGTTTTGGAGGTACGGTGTAGAATTAGGCTTGAATTGGCGAAGTTAGTATTTTGGCGAATTCCGGTTGATAGGTGAGATTTTGATCCAAGGGTCGGAATGGAATTCCGAGAGTTTCTGTAGTTTCGTTATGTCATTTTGGACTTGTCTGCAAATATTTGAGGTCATTCGGATGTGGTTTGGTTGGGTTTTTGATCAAAAATAGAATTTGGAAGTTCTTGAGATTCATAGGCTTGAATTCGATGTGATTTGATGATTTTTGGTGTTAGTCGAGGTGTTTTGATGATTGGAACGAGATTAAATAATGTTTAGGATGCGTTAGTACTTTTGGTTGAGGTCCCGGGGACCTCGGGTATGTTTCGGGTGAGTTTTGAGCTAGTACGGACACCCCAGAACTTAGAAAAATGGAGGGAGCAGCAGTTGTGGCGTGGACCGCGCTCCTTTCCGCGCTGGGCGCGCTGACCAGCGCTGACTGCGTCAAAATGGCCGCGGCCGCGGTCACTAAAGACTGCAGGCTGCTGGTTCTACTCCGGAAGCTCATATCTTTTGATCCACAAGTAATTTTGAGGTGATTCAAAAACGAAAGTT